>NC_056746.1:401157494-401179994 GCF_019279795.1 Protopterus annectens | reverse complement strand
AGTCTAAGGTATGAGGCATTTGCACTATTGGTGTCTGCTTTTGTTAATTTTCTTAATAACAGGTATTGTGGGTGGAGATCTTGTTTCTAGTATACCATGCTATTTTTCTTTCCTTAATAATTAATAATGAAATACAAGCTAAGATTAGAAGTAAACTAATATACAATAAAAAAACTGATGAAAGCAAAAAGCAAGCATCAGTGATATAACTATCTAACAAGTGTGGCATAAGCTTGGACAGATATTATCCATTCAAAGAATTGCAATAAAGATTTATCAGTAGTAGTTTGCATATCCTGTTTTTTGCTTATTTCTGAGTTATTTATAGCCTTTTATTTTACTCAGTGTGTGAGGTATTAAGTAGAATTTTCTACAATTGTTCAACATCTGGTTGGGTTTGTTTGTTCTGATTTTTCCTACCCTCTCTCCCTCTTGGTATCCTGTTTTTTTACTTGGTGGCTTTGCAGTTGCCCTCCCCTGCTGTAAATTTGATCTGGGACACTCCTCCCAGTCAAGTGTCATTACCTCATTCTGCTTATTCCAGGGAGAACATTTAAGAAGGCCAACACAGTTACCTTATGCTCCTCCTTTCCCCTTTCCACTTTACAAAAAAAAGTGTTCTAAGCTTGTTTGATGCCTTTCCTATAAGTTGTCTAGTTCAGATACAGATTTGCTGTATCCAGGACTGTTTGTAAGCTTCTGAGCCCCGAAGCCTTTTTGTGTTGGAGGGAAGCCTTCTAGCTTAATTTTGTTTCTTAGAACTAGACAGTTTTCCAGTTTCAGCACTCAAATCTGTTTCTTTGAACTCAGCACTTGTTCAGAACTCATTGTAAGCACTAAACAAGCTACAAATTACTACAGCACTCAACTTTCCTTACTTGTCTATAGGAAAACAGTTTTTAGTACTTAATAAATAAGCATCTATCCAGGCATGTCTAAGGGTCAGCTCCCGATGTTTTCACCTGTCTACCTGATGAATCTGGGCATCTTGGAGCAATGCAGCAATTGCCTCATGTACACAGACAACCCTCTCCTTCTACCACTGAACACTACAACCTGTGAGAGATGCACTTATATAACCAAACTGGAAGCAAATCTCTCTTCACCCAAGACTGGACTAGACAGTCAAGAGGAGAAGGTAAACACTTGCACCACACCACACTCATCACATAGTCCCTCAAAACCAACACCACCAAAACACACACATAGAAACACAAAACACACACCTACATTTGTGGAGGCTCTCAAAAAAAATCTACCCAAGCAACAGGGACCTCCAAAGCAGAAACGCAAGCAACCTCCACCTCCCAACACAACCCAAATGACACATAGTCCACGGACTCAGTGTGCCACTCAACCACAGCCCAGAAGGCATAACAATGTACCCAACACTCTAGTCATAGGTGACTCTATAGTCAGGCACACTGATGTTCCACTCATCAGGCTAAACAAGGAGAAAGTTACTGTCAGCTGCCTGTCAGGTGCCAGGATCCACCACATAATGCATGCACACAGGTCACTCCACAGCAAGTACAAATATGACTCTGTCATTGTCCATGTTGGTGTGAATGACCTGAGAAGTACCTCGCTGGACTACATGAAAAGAGACATGGAGGAGCTTTCTGATCTTGTAGCCCAGGCAGGTATGACCTTAGCCCTGAGTAGCATCCTGCCATCACCCAGAATGACACCACAGTACAAGGACAAAATCATTGACTTCAACACTTGGCTAAGCTTCTGGTGTCATTCTAGGGGGATCCAGTATCTGTCTGCCTGGGATGACATGATCGACAAACCATGATGCTTTGCCAGAAATGGCCTGCACCTGTCAGCCTTGGGATTCCAGATACTGGCTAAGGCTCTTGCCACCCCTATAGTGCCTTTTTTAGGCAAGATTCAAATGACAAATTCACCACCATAACAGGTACAAGCAAGCAAAATCTGAAGGTAATGCTACTTAATGCTAGAAGTCTAAACTCAAAATGCACTTACTCAGGGCACTCCTTAAAATGGAGAACATCAACATCTGTGCAGTGATAGAGACCTGGTTCAAGGCTCCAGAGAACACCCCTGCATTACCAGGCTATAATTCATACCTCACCTTTCGGCCACCTAACCTGGACCGAAGCACTAAAGGTGGAGACGTGTCCATATTCATTAAGGATATCCACACCTCCAGGCTAGTTGCACAGCATAATGCATCTGAGATTATCCAAGTGCAACTAACTCTGGGCAAGACCGCAATGCAAATTGTAGCTTGCTACAGATCCCCCCACCATGCCCCAGGATTCCCACTCCTCATTTCTTGATAAACTGGAAAATATTAGGGTATAACCTAACACCCTAATAATGGGTGATTTCAACTACCCCACCATTAACTGGGAAAACTATTCATGTACCAACTCTTGTGCTCAACAGTTTCTGGAATTCATAAATTCCAATGCCTTGGATCAACTTATCCACACCCTCACCAGGGGCAGCAATATCCTAGACCTGGTCATTACTAACATGGGCAAACAGTGTTCCACGCCAAAGGTCAATTCCTCATTGGTCAGATCCGACCACAAGCAAATCACCCTAGATATCCACATCCTACCCCCACCCCCCATTAGGGAAACCACCTTAAAAAATTTCTCCAAAGCAAACTTCACACTTCTTAAGACAGAAGTGGCAAACTTCACAACACCCATGCTGAAAGACAATAGAGATAGGACTGCTGAATCCTATACAATTGCACTTTATAAGCACTTACACGAGTGCATGGATCGTGCAATCCCTAACAGAACCAAGATGCTATCCTCCAAAAAAAGGAAGCCAAATCTGGTCGTCCCCTTTTATAAACAAACTCTACGACAGAAGAAAGAAACAGTTGCAAAAAAAGAGTAAAATCCCATGATTGGAGGAACTCCGTGGTCAGCCACAGTAAGAAGCTGAGATCCCTCATAAAATCCTCCAAAGCTAGTTACGAAAACAAAATCGCCACTGATTCTAAAGACAACCACAAAGCATTCTATAGTTATGTCAAGAATCTTAATGGTAACACTCAGATCTGCTCTGAGTTACAGCACAATGGCACTAAATATACAGAACCAACTGATATTGCCAACATCCTGGCAGATAGGTTCAGTGCTAACTTTACCCCTCTCTCATCCCCTAAAGGGCCCATCTCTATACCGGAAGAATGCAAAGTAACTGTAATCATGAATGCACAGGTAAAAAACACACTCTCCAAAGCCAAGAACACAGCATCCATGGGACCTGACAACATCCCAGGCTGCGTTCTACAGAATGAACTGGCACCCCACCTAAGACCATGTTTAATCATAGCCTCACCTCAGGCTTTGTGCCCACTGAATGGTGCACAGCAACGGTTATCCCACTGCACAAAGGGAGAGCCACCACGGACTCTGGAAACTACCGCCCCATTAGCCTGATGAGCCTGGTCTGCAAGGCTATGGAGTGTATCATCATGGAACTTATAAACCATGACATTGGTAATCTCCAAACTCTGGACCCTACCCAGTTCAGGTTTGTAAAAGGCAGATCATGTCTCCTAAACCTGATAGACTTCTTTGAAGTGGTCACCAAAGCCATAGATGAGGGTAAGGTGGTATACACAGCCTATATAGATCTCGCCAAGGCTTTCAACACCATCCCCCACTCTGGAATTATAGACAAACTCATTAAACTAGGTATAAATCCCTATGTCACAAGATGGATTGCCAACTGGCTCACTGACAGAACCCACACTGTGAAAGTAGCAGACTCTAAATCCAACTTCAGACCAGTGACAAGTGGAGTACCACAGGGTTCAGTCCTAGATCCTTTCCTGTTTGGTATCTACTACTCTGAAGTACAGGCTAACACAGAAGGTCTTTGGCTAACAAAGTTCACAGAAGACTGCAAACTAGGAGCCATTATCAAAACTCCTAACAATGTGGACATCCTACAAAAGGGCCTTACTGAGACAGATGCCTGGTGTCAAAGCCATGGCCTCAAGCTCAATGCCAAAAAGTGCATTGTTATCCCTTTTGGTAAAAGTTCTGTACCCATGAACTACCACATAGGTGGTAGTCTACTTAATACTGAAAGTGTGATAAGAGACCTTGGGACACAGGTGGACAGTAGTCTCTCCTTTGATAATCACATTGCCACAGTAGTCAGAAAATCCTTCTACGTGGCACACCTCATCACAAAAAGTTTCTCATCCAGGAAAAAGAGGTCATTGTTCCCCTCTACTCATCACTCATTAGACCCATTATAGAGTACAACGCCCATTTTGGTATGTACCTCACAAGACATCTACAACAACTTGAAAGGCCACAGAAATGCCTCACAAAGAGGATTACCATCCTAAAACAGATGCCCTACTCAGACCATCTCAAAAACTTCCAGCTTTACTCTGTCGCATATCGCCTACCCAGAGGTGATCTCTGCCTGACATACAAAACTATGTCAAACCCAGAGCTGTTGGACATGCTCCACATAAAGAAATCCCAATCCCTCTGCGCTACACGCTCTAGGGACCTAAATCTTGTCACCACAATAAACAGAACATGCTGGAGGGATAGATTCCTGTCCCTGAGACTTCCCATACTGTGGAACAAACTACCTATCTATATCAAACAAAGCTCCTCATTAGCACTCTTCAAGAAAAATCTTGATGATTGGATGGGAGATAGGAAATTCACCCTGGGAATCACTTCTGTGGCTCTGCTTGACAGGGACACAGGAAAATAATTTTCTTGGGTGGCAAAAGCCAGGGTACTATTTGGCTAGGCTTATATAGGCCCTAGGGCCAATTGCCTAGTACCTACCTATGAACCTATGAACAATAGCATGGAGTTTAGAATCTGGTTGTAACCAGCCAACAGTTAATAGATGTCTCATGTAGTTGTCTAAGTCTCTAACATGACTGTGTTATAAGGTATCTGCTAATAATCTTCAGAAGCAGTCTAATGTAATTGGCCACCAGTCTGTGATGCAATGGGAGAAGTTTTTTGTTGATGGATAAACAGCTGTTGAGGGGAAAGAGAGTGTAGGAATCGATTAGACTAGCACTAGAGAGGATGACATTTTTTTGACTTATTTATATTTTTGCTCTCTGATCTGGGCAACCTGTTGGGTGCTGGAAATTCCTGGCAATTTGTTATTTCTGTAAAGCAGTCCTAACTTCTGGTGGGTTTTCCTGATGCAGTTATTTATGTGGAGATCAAATTTGAGGAGGTCATCAATAGTGATGCCTAGCAGTTTTGAGCTTGATTCAGGTATGATTGGGGTGTTATTGAGTGAATGGATGGTAAAGGAGGTCTTAATTTGATTTGCTGATTTAGGTAGGAAGAGTAGGAGTTTTGTTTTTTTAGGGTTTAGTATGAGTTGGTTATTGGAGAGCTATGTTTCTACAGAGTTCAGTGATGACTGGGTTGCTGTTATGAGTTCTGAGTGAGAGTTAGTTATAGTTAAAACAGTAGAGTCATCAGCGTATTATATAATGGAGGAGAGTTGGCAGGAGGTGTAGAGTAAGTTTGTGAAGATATTGAATAGCAATGGTCCTAAAATGGATACTTGAGGGACACCCATTTTTATTTGTAGAGGAGAAGATAAGGCAGTTTCCCATCTAACAGACTGGAATCTGTCTTTGAGATAGCTTTCAAACCATACCACAGTATCAGGGGAGAAGTTAAGGTTAGATAGCTTGTTGATTAGTAGTGAGTGGGAGACTGTGTCAAAGGCCTTTGAAAGGTCGAGGAAAAGGCAGGAGACAAATTTGTGGTTATCTCTGGCCATAGAAATGGTATTGAGAAAGGATTGAAGAGCTGTGTGTGTACTATGCTTGGATCGAAAGCCGTGTTGAGTAAGTGTTAGTAATTTTTCCTGAGTAAGATGTTCAATGACTTGAGTATGAATGCATTTTTCAAGGATTTTTGACAGAGGGGAGAGGATAGCAATAGGCCTAAAGTTTGAGATTTCAGTGGAGTTACCTCCTTTGTGTATAGGTATGGTATAGAAGTGTTTCCAGATGGAAGGTACCTTGGATTCAGAGATGGAATGGTTGATTAAGATTGAGATAGGATAGGCAAGTGAGTGAGCAGCTGCCTGGAGAAAGTAAGCTGGAATGTTGTCCACAGATACAGAACATGGTTTAAGTTTGGAGAGAAGGGTACAAATATATGTAGTGGGGATGGGCTTTAGGGAGAAAAAATTAGGATGAGTGGTTTCCGTAGGGGGGACTGGGTTTGTGGGGTTAGTATGATTGGGACTGTTTAAATTAAAGAGTTTGGATATAGATTCAATGAAATAAGTGTTGAAGATATTGGCAGTTTCTTCTGGCGTCTTTTCTGGGGTGGGGTTGGGAGAGGTAGGGTTTCCAGGATGTAGTAATTGATTGATAGTGTTCCAGAATGTTTTAGGGTTGGATTTGAGTGTGGTTGGGGGTTGTAGTAAAAATGTTTTTGTGCTTGTTGATTTGTCTTTTGGCCATGTTCTTTTGTTCTTTATATCTTTGTAGATCATGGGGTTTTTTTGTTTGTCGCCATTTTTTCCAGGACTTATCTCTAGACTTCATGAGTGTTTTAGTGTTTTTAGTGAGCCAAAAAGATATTTTAGCTTTTGTTCTAATTTTCTGAGGTGGAACTAGTAAGTTAGCAAAGTTAAGATAGGTAGTGTTGAAAGCAGTGACAGCCTCGTCTAAGGGGAGATGGGTGATGAAGTCCCAGCTAACTCTTGATATGAGGGTATTAAAGGTTTCTGGACCGAAGTTGGAAAGATCATGCCTAGTTAAGTATTTATGTGAATTGGGGAGGTGACTGGTATAGCTCAATACTTTTATAGGAGAGTGGTCACTTAGGGAGTCAGGGAGGGTATCAGGATTGTGATATTTGGTTGGTGTTGAGACTAGTATCCAGTCAATAAGGGTATATGTAATGTGGGTATGGTTACAGTGGGTTGGCTTGGTAATTAGCTGCGTAAAACCATAGAGGTTAATATGTTGTGGGGAAGTAGGGTTATTTAATGTTAGCCAGTTGATGTTTGTGTCACCTAGGAGGATTGTTTCACTTGTGATGTTCAGGGACAGATAGGAGAGGATATTTTCTAGTACTGGGATATTATTGCCTGGGGGAATATAGGTGGCTACTATAGTAATAGTAGAGTAGTTGTTTAGTTTCAAGTTAACTATCAGTATTTCTGCAGGGGAAAAGGATGGTATGGGATGTGAGATAAGAGAAATTGTGAGATTGCTGGAATAGATTATAGCAATCCCCCCACCTTTTTTGTTTGTACGATCTAGGTGAATTATGTTATAGCCTGGCGGGAGTATATCTCTAATTAGGTGGTGGGGTTTAAGCCAGGTTTCTGTGACAGCAATGGCATCAGGGATATGGTTTGCTATCCAGGCATGGAACAGACTAAGTTTGTTTAGAATACTTTGGGTATTGATTGCATAGAAGGAGATTGGTTTTTGGTGTGGTTTTTTGTGGATAGAGGTGGGAGGAGTGTTTAGAGTAGAGGTTTGATCGTGGATAAGACCAGAGTTAGGATGAATGTCGCCTGCTAGAAGAATAGTAGTGGGGAATCTTTTCAATGTAGTTGTGAGTGGGTACCATTTTATAGGTTTAGTCTTGTTTTTTGGATTTAGGGAGACAATTGGTGTTATTTTTATTTTGGATAGTTGGAAATTAGAGGGTAGTATTGAGGAAGAGATGGTGTAGTTAGTTTTTGGGATTGTTTCATTATTTAGGAGTGTGTTGGTGGAATGTTTGTGGAGGGGAGGTAATGATCCATAGGAGGCAGTGAGATGTTGTAGGAGGATTAATTGGAGTAGTAGAAGGTTGGTGAGGATTAAGGTATGCATAGTTGGAATTGGAGTATAGGGGGAGGTGTAGATGGAGAAAGATGGAGAAGGTAGTGAGAAGATAGATTTGTAATGGGAAATTAGAAGTGGTGGAAACTAGTTATAGGGAAGCTGTTGAGGGAGGTGGTTTGAGTGGGAGTAAAGTTTGTAAGTGGGGTTAGAGAGGGTGTAAGAGGAGGAAGTGTGTGTGATGGAAGGGTGGGGTGTAGGTATGGGAGTGGTTTTTAATATGCTGTTAATTGTAATTGGTTGGTAGTAAGAGGGGGGGTGTTTGTGTGGAGTATAAGTTGAGTACTGGGGTGGGTGGGATTTGGAGGTAGGTTAGGGGAGTGGAGCGAGCCTGCAGGGCGAGCGGAGTGGGATAGAGCAAGTAAGGAGAGTGTAACATAAAAAAGTATCAGCAACTATAGTTATGGAGCTAAGGTATGTGGGAAAAAGTAATGGAAAAGCTAGAAAAGAAGACACAAAGTTTTGGTTTAAACAGGGAGTGAGTAGATATGAAACAGATAAGGAGATAGGAGTAGGATAGAAAAAGTTGCAGTGAGCTACAATTAGTTAAACATCCAAGGTAAAGTTGTTACCACAGAATTGGAACTGAAAAAGTAGGCAGTTATAGGTAGAAACCCTCAGTGGAATAGTGTAGGGGGTTCTAATTTACTGGTAGATGCTGCCACCTTGAGGAAAGAGGAAGGATGGCAAGTAGGAGAGAGTAGCTGATCCCAGTTTGTAGTAGTTAGGATTTTATTAGGTTTGTGACGGGGGTGGAGAGTAGCAGGCTGTTTGCAGTTGACTGCTAAAAGCATACCTCAGGAGGGCAGAAAAACAGCATTTATAGGTGATTACATATGACTTATAATGGCTAGTTTGTTGGTAAATTCCTTAAGGTACATTCATTCCATAAGAACCTTTACGTTGGGGAGTCCACTCAGGAGTAGCTGTCTGGTAACCAGGTTGTGCAGGCAAAATCACTGACCTCTCAGGGTTAGATAGGACGTAGTCTCAGTTAATAATGTTGGCTGGGAGGAAAATACCCAGAGTAGAATAACTCCACAAGAACCTTTACATTGGGGAGTCCACTCAGGAGTAGCTTTCTGGTAACCAGGTTGTGCAGGCAAAATCACTGACCTCTCAGGGTTAGATAGGAGGTAGTCTCAGTTAATAATGTTGGCTGGGAGAAAAATACCCGGAGTAGAATACGAGAGGTGAGTTTAAGCAGCCAGACCGCAGGACTGGTATCAGGTAGATGATATATTTCTGGCTACCGATTTATTTGCTTCTAAAGAAATAAGATTGACAATTGTGGAGGCTGAGTTTCAGCTATTGGAATACTTTATCTTCACATCTCTCCCTGTATGCCTTAAGCATAACAGTAGACTCCATGAGTATTCGGGGTATTTATGTTCTGTTAACTGATTCATTTCATTATGTTATGGGTCCTTCAGGGTGATTGATATGCTATCATGCAACTTCTGAAAGGATGAAAATACCATGAATTCAGTCTTATTGAAGTGTATCTAGTTTCAGCAGGTTTTGAAATATTCCTGTAGTCCAGTACTTAAATTAGACTTCAATTGGCCACAATTAGAAAGCAGTATATTATCTGCATATGCAGATAGGATGAAATTAGGTAAACCCATGCTAAGGTTGTTTAGAGAGAAACAGAGCAGTATGAGCCCAATCAGTGATCCTTGGGGGTTCTGCTATTGAATTATTATAAATCTGAAATGTGGAATCACTTAAATTAATTGAAAAGAAAAGGAAATTATTAAACCAACATATTTCCTTTTTTTCAGTTTTCAGTTTTCTTATTTTTTCCAGATGCAAGTCTAACTTCTGTCTATTGATAATCAATTGAAATTTAAAAGTAAATCATCATGAAACTGGCATCTTTTGCAAATTACTTTTAGTCTGAGAACCACAAAGCTAGATACTTGGCAGTTAATTCAGGACCAGTTGGTAAATCTAACAGTATTACGTGAAACTAAAAATGGATGTCCAAACAAAAGAACAAATCCAAATGGGTATCCATGCACCTTTGTCTTTTCTCAGGACTAAAACAGTACCTTGTGTTGGCACAGCACCATTAACCTCAAGTCATAAAGTCATATAAATGCCTCTTTCTTTTAGCCCTGTATACATCTTCTGAAGTAAATGAGGTCTTACCTTTGCCACAAATACTCTTATAACCTTCAGAACCAGTTATGCACCAGTCTAGATCAATGTTATCTTATAACACAAATACAAAAGGCTCTTAAGTCAGTGGACAAATTACATTTTATACAAAGATAATTTGAAAGAAGCAATATTACCCATAACAAAAATCCTTAAATGGTTGGAAGGGTGAAAGGAGGGTTTGTGTGTAGTACTCCTGAGATTATTTGTAAGCTCTCAGAGACATATGTGAAGAAACAGTCTGCTTTCTGTCCTGTTCAAAAGGTACCTTCATCACTTGTTTAGCATCTAGGCCTTTGAGAATGACCCCTGAAAACAGAAATTACATTTTTCTCTTCTCCTGTGAAAAGAGAAACGTCCATGAAAGAGCAATTGAGAATAAGTTTCCTTAGTTTCTTTTAAATAAGAAGCCAACTTTCCTTTGTTTAATCCTTATTTTTTTTAACTATTAGAGGCCAAAACTACCTTATGACCAAAAAAAGTGAGAAATAAGAAAATGTCAGGATCTTTGCTGTTATATTGTCACATAAAAGCTTGTCAACATGAAATTGCTTAAGCTAGAAATGATCTCAGATAAATAGATGGCATAGCATACTGGCCTATACATGGATTCTTTCTTGAAAAAGTGTTGAAAATATTTGGTTTCCGTCATATGGCAAGAAAATTAATAACAGCCTGTTAATTTTACTGCAAACATAACACAGAAAAACAACACCTAGAATCTCTAAGAAAATGAGTAAAATAATAGTTGAATCACTGCTGTTAAAAAAGCACTACAATAATCAATTTGATTGCAGGAAAAACATGTTCAGAGTTGTTTTGAGGGGTCTATATTAGATAACTGAACGCTTAAAAGTTCGACTGTCATATGGTCGACAACATATGATCGAACTTTTAAAAGTTTGAATATCTAATAAAAAAAAAATAAATTACACAAATAACCTACGTGAACATTTTAAGCAGTGGGGCAAACACCTCTGCACCCCCCCCCACTCTTTAAATATCACAACTACAAGATCGCACTGCAGTGCAAAAAAGGGAAATCTTCCTATTCTGTGCTGTACGGGAATCTCCATTAAAATGTTCGAACTTTGAAAAATTCGATCATATGGTGTCAACCATATGACAGTTGAACTTTTGAAAGTTCGAGCAACTAATATAGATCCGTTTTGAGCATATTACTTAGTGGGAAAATTAGCTACTTAGAAACATTTTGCCTTACGTGTTTTATTTACTTTTATTTATTTATTTTTTAATTTTGGCTGTCAAGATACAGCATTCATCAAACCTGACCAGTTGCAGGCTCTACCCAGGTTACAAATATAGTAGTGGTAGCAAAGTAAAGTTAATAGTTATTTACAGTACAAATAGTAAACCAGTAAATCCAAAGCAAAAAATAAAGTACAGCAAAAACAGAAAATCTGTACATATTTCCAAGATGTGGTTACAGTACTCTACAAAGGAATGGAGCAGAAGTATACCATAGTAAATACTGAGGTGTAGGAATTATAGCTCATATCTAAATATACAGTAGATAAAACACTTGTGGTGTTGCATGTCTTGTAAATGAGGACTTGCATAATGAGCAGACATTTCATGAACAAGTGAAGTGAGAACATAATGCAAGGTAAGTAACTAGGTTAAAGTGAAGCTAAAACATGGGGAAAGTAATGTTGAAAAGAAAGTAGAAAACCTAGAAATGAGAAGGAAGCAGTGATTACAAGTTTACAGCTCAGAAAAATTTGGAGATCAGGCAGTGAAGGACTTGTAAGATAATTAGAGTTAGGTGAATCTGGCCTGTGTTTTGACATATGCAGTTTAATGTTCAAAGAGGTAATGTTTAAAATAAGGTCTGAAGGGTTTGTAGTTTATTATTTCGGTAAGCTGGATAATTAGTAATTGCCAGAGTATAGGATGATAATAGAATTAAAAAAAAAACACAAGCAGAGTAACAGTAGTATCAGTTTTGGCACTACAAAAAAACATATGCCTAGAAAAAAATTTCAAAGCTGTCATAGATGCCTGAGGGATTAAAAGATTTCAAGGTTGTATTGGACTTCTCCTTCATAGCATGCTTTAAAGCTAGAAGGAAAGATTCATCTCCAGTAACAGGGCAGATACATTCTTACCACTTTAGTTATCTACAAGGGGACCCTCCTTGCTGATTCAATAATTGGGTTTATTCTTGCTTCCTTTCAAATCAGTATTATTTTCTCAGAAACCGCCATTCTTGAGGTGTATGTATCATACATTGGCACATGGCTTGATGTCATACCACACAATATAAGCTGTTAAGGCCACCAGTCCACCTCAACCACTGAGTAAGCACCTCAAGGAAAAACAACAATAATCTGATGTCTGCACAGTTTTATAAGTAAAATATACAAGTATATCTTTTCTTAAAGGATAGGAAACTCCCAACAGCTTAAACTGCTTTGAAAGAAAATCTAAACACAGAGAAATGGCAGGAAGGTACTTGGGAGGATATTCTTTTAGAGAAACTAATATGTTAAAAATACATCCGCACTATTTAACAGTGGTAACCATACTTTGGTGGATCAAATTGGGCTTAATCTTAGTCAGTACATCCAGCAGGGTGGTAAAAGGCAACCAAATGATAAGAAAACTGAGTTTTTAAGTACAGGAGTGTGCAACGATACCCATCTTGTAGAGGCACTTTTGATAAAGTATGAACCAGCAGGTGTCAATCAAATTCTCCTCATTTATATATTAAAACACCAGAAAACATTTCTTTTCACTTTCTGCTATGCTTAGGTTCAAATATGTTAAAATGCAGGTTTTGCAGCACCTATGAATCTCTGAATTCATCTGGTCAGAAACTCAATCCAAATGCATATATATATATATATATATATATATATATATATATATATATATATATATATATATACATATATATATATATACATATATATATATATATATGGGTCTACTTCATTTGCCCTAACTTCCGATTGACCGACACCCATTTACCCGACATCAAATGATCGAAATTTCATTTGACTGACACTTTATTTGACCAACAGGTATTATTGGCAAGTAATAAGCTGTGTCCCCCACACCCCCCAACTATATATTCTAACTCCAGGGTCACACTACAGTAGGGAAGGGGGCATATCCCATTTACTTGCCAATAATACTTGTCGGTCAAATGAAGTGTCGGTCAAATGAAATTTCGGTCAAATGGGGTCGGGCAAATGAGTGTCGGTCAATCGGAAGTTAGGGCAAATGAAGTAGATCCATATATATATATATATATATATATATATTTTGCAGGGGGTAAACCCAAATGTACTTCTATGTGGGGGCAAGCCCCCATACCTCCATACCCCCAAACTTGCATATATCAAGTCAATGACTGCACAAACAGAAAGAAAAGAAAATGTTTCCCAAAAACAAAGGAATCACTGCACGTGCACACAAACAAACCACACTAGCATGGATTTCCTATGGAAAATACTGACCAGAGAGTTCAACACAGAAATATTGAACTTGGCTACTCAATCCTTGTCCAGTTGGAACTCAATGAAGGGTAAGAAAATCACAATTTCTACAGTCATTTTACATAGTCAATCTTTAAAGTTGATGGCTACATAACAATTAGAAAACCTTAACCCGTTTAACAATGATAATTTTTAAAAAGATTGTGACAAATTTATTGACCATTTTTGACTATTTTTCTTCCTATATATAAAGGGCTGTATCTCCACAATGGTATGACATAGTCACTTTGAAATTTTTCGGATAGTGATACAGAGATAATTATCTTTAAATACCCTTACATTATATTCCTATTTTAGTCATTTATTTCAGTTTGATAACAGGATTACAACCCGGGCAATATGGTGCAAGACACAAAGAGAAAAATTATACACAGACAAATGAATGCACAGAATTGCGTATAACAAGTTCATTGGTTCATATGTGTATACTAGGTTAACGACCACTAGGGCCCTTATAAGCCTAGCCATGCAACCCAGATGTGACCAACAAAATCGATTTATACAGGGGGCTGGTTTACTGAATGCCTCTGTCTATCACAGACATAGGCTCCAGACCAGGGGGAATTTCCAATTACCCATCCATTGATATAAGTTGAGCTTAAATAGGGAGAGGGAGGAACTCTACTCCACATTGATAGGGATCCTTTTCCAAAGAATGGGAATTCTCTGAGAAACAAATCTGTTTCTCCAACATTTCCTATTTTTGTCACAAGCAAGGTTTTAATCTAGTAGTTCTGATGCTGTTTGTTTTGCAGTTGTGCATAAGATCATCAAAATAGGGTCCAGGGATGCCTTGTATGCCAGGCAAAGATCACCTCTCAGAAGTCTGTATGATACCGTATAAAGAGGCAGGGCTTTGAGGTGATCAGTAGAGGGCATTCTGTTTACTTCCTGTATTCTTTCTGTAAGGAACCTTTGTAGATGTTCCAGTTGCTGCATGTGTCTGGTCACATACTGAAAGGGACATTATGTTCTATGATGGGTCTGATGAGGGCCGACTGCAGTGGTATGATGACCTGTCTGGACCTATATGCCATGCCATTGCTTATAAGCTGAACAACACAAAAGGATATTCTTACTGCCTTGGGCACATGTTGGTCAAAGGATAGGTTACTATCTACATGAGTTCCCAGACCCCTGACTTGTGAAACAACTCATAAGGGTGTTTTACTGGTGATGCAGCTAACCGCAGTGGCCGACTTCACAAAAGGTACTATAATGTATTCCTTGGCATTAAGTTTTAAGTCATGGCTTTGACAGCAAGTGTTTGCCTGTATTAGATGTTCCAGAAGGGTGTTCTCATCTTGGGAGGATTCAATGGCTGCTCCCAGTTTGCAGTCATCTGTGAATTTCTTTTAGCCAGGGGCCTTTGACATTAGCCTTGACATCCAAGAGGTAGATGACAAAGAGGAGTGGGCCTAGCACAGAGCCCTGTGAGACTCCACTTGTGACTGGCTTCTCTACAGAGGTAACCTCACTGACTCTAATGGTTACCTTCTGGGTCCTGTCTGTGAGCCAGTTAGCTATCCAGAGTATTAAAAAGGTGTTTATACCTAGTTCTGTAAGTTTGATGACAAAGCCTTAGTGGGGTATTGTATCAAATGCTTAGCCAGATCTAGGTAGGCAGTATGCACCGTTTCCCCCTCATTCATTGCTTTAGTGGCTGACCTTTTCAAAGAACTGCACTAGATTCAGTAAGTATAACCTTCCTTTGACAAAGCCAAACTGGAATACATCCAGTATCTGGAGGTCTCTTGTGTCCTTGTTAATATTTACATGATAATTCTTTCAAAGTCTTGGTAAATAAGACTAGCCAGACAAATGAGTCTGTTGTTTCCAGGATCTGCTGAAGGTCCTCCATTCACATGGCACAAAGGCTATTTTAAGACTATAGTTTAATAATAACTCAGAGGACCTGATAAATCATATTTTAGACTGTTCAGGAGGCATCCTGGGATGTTATCGGCATCCAGTAAGGCCATGTTCTTGGCTTTAGTGACTGCGGTAGTACATGCTCCCTAGTTATAGTTTGAAGGGTTATGTTTGAGGTATCTTTTAGGGGATGGTTGGGGGTGAAAGGCGGTAAAGTTGGAGCGGAATTTGTCCACTAGCAGGTTTGCTATATCACCAGGCTTGGTGAATGTAGCACATTAACCACCAATTCAGTACATTGCTGTTTGCTGCCCTTGAGGTTTCTGACATAGCTGCAAAAGGCATTTTGGTTATCTTTCACCTGGAAGGTTATCTTAACCTCAAAGTTGGCTTTGCTTGATCTAATTAGCCCTCTTAGTTGCCTATTTGATGATAGAGCTTTTATCTTTATGGTACCCTTCCTGATTTTTTGTCATAATATTTTTCTTTTTGTTGTATATCCTGTTTAATTTGGGATGCCACTAGGGAGGTTTGTTTCTGGGTTTAGTCCTGGGCTTGCATCTGTTGACATGGCTGTACAGAGTTTCTGAGAGCAATTCAATATAGGCTGCTGCGTTATTGGGATTTGGAGGAGCCTTGGATTTTGACAAATCATCACTTAATAAAAGGTAACTTGCGTTGGAATAGTTCCAAACTGTTACTGGTTGTAATGGTATTATGGAGTTGATTTTGATTTTGAAGGAGACAGTTTTATGGTTGGACCTTATCAGGAAGGACTAGAAACTGGGGGGTGGGGGTGCAGCACTCTCCCATATGTGTGAGCATGAGATATAGTATCACTTCAAATGCACAAAAAAGTATCTACAGGCTCTGGAGAAATGCTCCACTCAGCAAAAACAGAAACCCAACAAGCAGCAAGAGAGTCGAACAACCCGATGGCTCCAGAGTCAATTCAATAAGATCTATTTTATTAAACGAACAGATGTAAGCGTTTTCACATTTAATCTAACTGCTTCTTCAGACATTAAAAGGCATAAAACAAAAATCTGTATTTTTTATATATTTTTTATATTTTTATATTTTTATGTTGTTATATACTTGCAATTTGATGTTTTTATATGCTATTATAGAGTTATATTATGGATTTATGTGAAGGCACTTTAAAATCCAGTTAGGGTTTAATTAGATAGGAAGGGATAATTAAGGGAAGTGATGTAATGCTGTCTATATAAAAGGATTTTTGTTTTATGCCTTTCAACATCTGAAAAAGCAGTTAGATTAACTGTGAAAGTGCTTATGTCTGTTTGTTTAATAAAATAATTCTTATTGAAATGACTCTCGAGCCATCGGGTTGTTCGACTCTCTTGCTACTTGATGACATAGAGTATGCTGGAGCCTCTAGTGGGTGCATTCACTTTTTGGTGAAGGGTGTTTGCATTTATAACATCCAGGACTCTCTGTGCCTATAAATTTGAGGCTGTGTAGATTCCCATTCTATAGAAGGATAATTAAATTCTCCCATGAGTACGGTGTTGGGTTGGATTGTATCTCCAGTAGGTCCAAGTATGCATTGTGAGCTTCTTGGGACATGAAAGGTGACCTATAGCTGGATAGGATATGATGCAATATTTTATTTATGGTGATCTGCATGTGGAAAAACTCCAGTATGTCATTCTGTTTGACCGCCTTACAGGTATGCTTGTTACTGATGTATGTCTGTGCAGCTACTGGTCTAAAAGTGTGGAAGGCACTAAAACCTTGCACTGCCAGGGTACTCTCTGCTGCTTTAAACCATGTCTTAGTAACAGCACAGATGTTTATATTTTCAAGTGTGAGGAGGGTTTGGAGGCAGTGTAGTTTTATTGTATTTAGGCTATTGGCATTGAACAGTAACACCTTGAGGTTCAGTTGACTTCATTTTGCTATGTTTGAAGGTTTACCAATTTGGCATTGCCTAAAAAGGCACAATGGGGGTGGATAAAGTTTTAGCCATTATTAGAAATCTTAACAGGGAAAGGTGCAGACCATCCTTGCCAAAGCAATGTGGTCTGTTAACTATGTCCATCCAAGCTGACAAATATTGGATACTCTTAGAATAACACCAGAAAGACAGCCAGTTGTTGAAATAAATTGTTTTTTGCTCATATTGTGGCATCATCCTCAGTGATGGTAATATGCTGCTCAGTGCTAGGCTCATACCAGCCTGAAACACAAAGTCTGAAAGCTCCATAATGTCTCTCTTCATATAGTCCAGGGAGGTATATCACAGGTCATTTACACCTACCTGGACTATGATGGAATCATATTAGTACCTGTGGCGTAATGACTTGGGTGCGTCTATCCATGATTTGGTGCCGTAGGGGCATAGTGTTTGGGGCTACACTGACAGTGACAGTATATGTGGGATTAGATGTTGTTTTTTCTTTGTACTTTTGGGCTTGTTGAGATGGTCTAGGCGATCTTTGATTTTTAGGAGAATTGCTTTTAAGTGCCTTGGTATAAATTAGTCTATGATGTGTTGTGTGCTATGTAAGGTAGATGCTGTGTGTGTGCACTTGTATGCAAGAGTTAATCTTCCAGTCTCATTGTATAAATACACCACTTGCATACTCTGTCTGCTTCTTTAAGGACTACATGGCCGTCTGTAAACATGAGACAATTGCTACATTGTCATGAGATGCCCATATCCACCAAGCTAGCTACAGAGAAGTTAGGAAATTGCATATTCATACTGCCCAGTCTTTTGATTGGTGATTTACAGGTGGTGGTGTATTGGGGTTAGAAGGCTATTAAGGCTGTTTTGTTGGTGCAGATTATGGTAAACAGTACTAAATTCTGCTAACTTTAATGTTTACTCAATACTGAATTCTACTAAATCTTAAAGTATTGCCACTTGATGCCCAGTTAATTGCTCTAAGCTTGTTGGCGTGCATGATATTTGCTCTATATTGCTGATTTACAAGGTACAGTTTTATGGAGCATTCAACAGGGAAAATTTGCTTTCTGAGTGGTTGCTACTGTACAGGGCACTTCTAATCCATTCAAATATGCAGAATTTATAACAGCACAGAAAAAAAAGCAGAAAACTAACTAACTAATGAGCCTTCTGGTCAATAAAATGAGTACACTATGAGTCCTTTTGTGTATTTTCCCAACTCAGATAGACCAGGCAAACACTCTTGCCACAAGAAGAATAAACCCAGTCCTCCTAATGTAAACTAGCTAGAAGTGCCTTGCTGAAGGTGATTTCAAGACAGTGCTTCAGCAGTAAAAGTGAGAGTAAGAGCAAATGTTTACAAAAAGTATAGTGAAAGCCATGCATCAAAGCAAGAAGCAATAGTGCTAACAAAATACCTTAAGCTAGTGTGATTTAACAATCAAAGGTTCTTAACTTTGCCCTGATGGCACTGGATACAAATAAAACAATTCTGGAATGCAGACTAGAACACCAAGCATTACAGAACTCCAGGAAAATGAGCAGGAGACAATATGTGGTAAAGAAGGTTTACTCAAGAGTGGCACTGGTTTGCTGGGTGGGCACTCAGTATCATGAATGTATAGAAAACAATTGGTCTGAAGAGTACATAAATAGCTTATACAACAGACAATAGCAACGAAAGAGGTGAGGAGGAGGGGACTTTGGAAATCAGATTGCCATAAGGGGTGTGGGCCAGAGACACAGCCTTAGTACAGCAACAAAGAAGAGAAAATACATTTGTATGTTATTTATTTAAGTTAGGCATTCAACCAGCGGTCATTTGTTAAAAGAATATCGTTAATAGAAAGATGTAACTGCTGTGTGAGCTGCAAAGAATGGCCATTGTCATGGAAGAAAGAGCATTTGGTGTCCTTAATTGTTATTTGAAGTGTTTCTTAATGCCTCCCATCTGAAAGTCGTTAATTCCAAATAGCTATATCTGGCCTAGAGATAGTTTTTTTCTCCTGTGGAGGTTTTGAAATAATGTCTAATGAGGGTAATGCTATATTCTTAGTTGTCTCTAAGTGTGTGTAGGGGGACAGTGACTGATTTAACAACTTGTAGATTTGACAGCAAAAAAGAAATGTGAGTCTGCCATTTACAGGTAGCCAGTAACGCCACTGTAGAAGATGACTGTGATGAGTTTATAGTTCTGCAAGAAGAACAACTATGCAGATTCTGTTTATAGTAATTTGTATTTTACATATATTTGAGCTGGAATGTAAGGTTACAAGAGGAGCCCTATAGTCTATTTTAGGGCTGAACTAATTTTTAGCAAAGGCATTATGAGCTATAGGGGTAAGGAGGTATGAGCTTTTATGGCATAGTTTTAG
Organism: Protopterus annectens; assembly: GCF_019279795.1. Taxonomy (NCBI): domain Eukaryota; kingdom Metazoa; phylum Chordata; order Ceratodontiformes; family Protopteridae; genus Protopterus; species Protopterus annectens. Next base: position 401,160,263 of record NC_056746.1, on the reverse strand, counting down.
TTGGTAGAGTGTTTTGCTAATAATATTGTCAGCATGCTTGGCCAATGAAAGAGTAGGGTCCGAGGTGATCCCTAGATGCTTCTGTTCTGTTACTAGCAGGAATGCATTCCCATCTGTATCAATACTAATTAGATATAAGTGCAAAGGAATCAGTGCACTTATAAATGTTTTTAACATATTTATTTATGTGTTTTAGTAGAAGTTTAATTCGTGATTTTGCACACAAGGGTCATATGACTGAGTGTTCAAAAAGTTCGATATTGTAATTACAGTTTCACTGAGGCAGCTTGAATGATAAGATTTTAGTTAACTATATTGTCCGGAAATGAGACTTGAAAGGTTTACATAAAATGTTGCGATGAATATGAAATTGTCTTTCTCATGTTGTTTAAGTATTTTAAAGCATATTTCACTCATGAGTTCATGCGTAAGGATCACATAATTGTAAAATGTGTTTAAATAACTTGATTCTATAATTGATTCTTGATGCCTGAAAATGGGCCAGTATTTTATCAAAAAGTGTAGAGCTAGTGTGTTTGTTTGTTGTTTATCAGTGAAAGTGTACTTTTTATTACTTTTGCTTGCTAACTTAGATTCTTGTCCCATTATTTTATTGCATCTCCAAAACGGTTTGATATAGTCCTGTTAAATTTTCAGATAATGATCCAGAGATAGTTAACTATAAAACACCCTTACACCATTTTCCTTGATTAAGGACAAAGGAACAGCCACATTTTGAATTTTAATTGAAAAAAGTAATTTTAAAGGGACAATCCGTGAGTTAAAATTTGGGTACAAATTCAGGACGACCAATGTGACACCCACTTTCGCAATGTCACATACATTCTTGTCTATAGTGTCAGATTACTTAAATTAGTTTGTACATCCCCTTCCCCAGTCCTGTATTAGTTCCCATTGTGCACAAAACTCTCATTTTGCATTCCTATCAGCTTTCTGGTGGAGTTAAACTCTGGACTTGCATCTTGCCTGTTCTTTGTCTACAGAAGAATTTAAGTCTTTTCGCTTTCTGATTTATATCATTTCCCCCCTAACAATTTTCTGCAGATAATGCATAAAGGGATAATAAAACAAAAAATGTGGGTTGCATAGTCTTAACTATAGCTGCATAGTTCTATCCACCAACACCGGTAATGTAAATCTTATTTTCTGTTGCCATAGCAACAATCGGGAGGGACATGAAGGAGATTACAGTACACTAATTTAAATGAGCCATGGAGCTTGGATTGAATGAAAGCTAATGACAGCCACTGAGTGTATGTGTGCTTGTGTGAATAACAGCAAAAGTATGTGCGTGTGTGTAAGTATATACAAATGTGAAGAGTGAAAGCGATCGAGCAGCAGCAGTTAAGAGGTTTGCATACCTCTCGACCTCTTAGCTGAAGGTAGCTGGAGAAAGCCTAAAATAAAGTGGACATAAGGGCTCAAAACAGGAACATGTATCAGTGTCATCAAAGTGCTTGTGCAGATATGGACCAACAACTAAAGTGGTTCTAGGGGAAATGTTTCATTTTGATGTAAGAGAAATACCTGGGAATACATGGACAAACTGCTGAATGGGTCATTGGGGGAAATATTTCTTCTGGTGTCACTAAAAGTGCCTGTGCAGACATGGACATACTACTGAAATGATTGTTGTTGGAATTGTTTTATTTGATGCTAGTGAATGACTTCAGCCATAATGAACAAACTACAGAAGGATTCATTTGAGGAAATTATTTGTTTTGTCATCGCTGAAGTCTTTCTGTGGGCATTGCTGGAGGAAATGTTTCATTTGGTGTCAGTGATATGCTTGTGCAGACACAGACAACTTACTAAAGGGATTGTTTGGGGGGAAATGTTCCTTTTGGTGTCAGTGAAGTCCATGGACACACATGGAGAAAATACTGAAGGGATCACTGGGGGAAATATTCCATTTGGTGTCAGTGAAGATCTTGTGCAGGCATGGACAAACTACTGAGGGGAATCAATGGCGGAAATGTTTAATTCGGTGTCAGTGAAGTGCTTGTGCAGGCATGGACAAACTATTAAATGGATCGCTGGGGGACATATTTCATTTGATGTTAGTGAAGTGCTTGGGCCTACATGGACAAACTACTGAATGTGTTTTTGGGGAAATGGTTCATTTGATCTTAGTAAAAGTGCTTTCACCAGGATCATTAGGGGAAATGTTCCATTTGGTGACAGTGAAATGCTTGGTCATACATGAAAAAATACTGAAGGTGTCTTTGGGGGAAATGTTTCATTTAGCATCAATGAAGTGCTTGTGCAGACATGGGCAGATTATTAAAAGGATTGCTGTGGGGAAAGGGGAAATGTGTTATTTGGTGTCAGTAAAAGATATTGAGCAGATGCAGACAAAATACTGAAGGGATCATTGAGAAAATGTTCCATTTGATGTCAAAGAAGTTCTTGTGCATACATGAGCATACATATGATGGGATCATTGGGGTAATGTTGCATTTCCTATCAGTGAAGTGCTTGCATATGCGTGCACAAACTACTGAAGGGATCATTGAGGGATATGATTCATTTGATGTCAGCAAAAGCGCTTGTTCAGACGTGGACAAAATATTAAAGAGATCATTGGGGGAAATGTTTCATTTGATATCAGTGAAGTGCTAGTGCAGACATGAACAAGCTACTGAAGTGGTCCTTGGGGAAATGTTTCATTTTGATGTCAGGGAAGTGCTTGGGTATACATGCAGAACCTAGAAGTAGTCATCAAGGGAAATGTTTCATTTGTTGTCA
>NC_056746.1:401139994-401147494 GCF_019279795.1 Protopterus annectens | reverse complement strand
TGTGTGTGTCTCTATTTGCATGTGGGTGTGTATGTATGTGCAAGTATGTGTCTGTGTGTATGGGTGCATATGTCTATGATCTCTGATAGGACCCAAGAGGTTAGAATCAGTTAGGTTACCTCCACAAAAAGGCAGATCACCAGTGGAGTCCCCTAGTGCTCTGTGCAGGGCCCACTCCACTTTGTCTTCTAGTTTTTGGATGTCAAAGACCTTTGGCTGACCATGTTCACAGATGATTGCAAACTAGGAGCAGTCATTGAATCCCCAAGATAAGAACGCCTCTCAGGAAGATCTAATACAGACAAACCCTTGGTGCCAAAGCCATGGCTTAAAACTCAATATCAAGAAATGTATTATAGCACCTTTTGGGAAGTCTACCACCCTGGGTAATGTCATCAATAAAACACCCTTAAAAGTTGCTTCAGTAGTCAGGGCTCTGGGACTTCATGTAGATAGTAACCTAGCCTTTGACCAGCATGTTTCCAAGATAGTAAGAAAATCCTTCTGTGTTGTTCAACTTGTAAACAAGGACATGGCATCTAGGTCTAGAGAGGTTGTCATACCACTGCACTCAGCCCTTATCAGACTCATCATATGGTATAATGCCTCCTTTGGTATGTACCTGACCAGAGACATGCAGCAATTGGAACATCCACAAAGGTTCTTTACAAAAAGACTGTTGTTGTTGTGTCTTTCGGCTTTTCCCGGTTAGGGTTCACCACAGCAGAACTCCGGTCGGCTAATGATTGGCAGTAGATTTTTACGTGCCGAGTTGCCAGCTCTGGTGCACAGCCTTCAATGAAGGTACGCCCATTCACGCATGTCTCCATGCAGAAAACGCTCTAGCTGAGAATCGAACCGGACAGTGTCTTACTGTGAGGCGACAATGCTACCGCAGCACCACCACCACAGTATTCTTTACAAACTACAGAGAGTAAATACAATGTCCTGCACTAATCACCTCAAAACCCTTTCTCTTTACTCAGTATCATACAGACTTCTGAGAGATGATCCTTGTCTGACATACAAGACATCACTTGACCCTGTTTTGATTAACCTTTTGCACATCTGCAAAACAAACAGCATCAGAGCTACTAGATAAAAAGACCTACATTTTGCATGTGACATAAACAGGACATGCTGAAGAGACAGATAAGTTTCTCAGAGAATTTCCATTCTCTGAAGCAGGCTCCCCATCCATGTGAAGCAAAGTTTCTACCTATCCCCTTTTAAGTGCAACTTGGGCCAATAGATGGGTAATTGGAAATTCACCACTGGTCTGTGTCTCTGATAGACAGAGAGTCCCTGTATCTCATTCCTTTATAAATCAAATTTGTAGGCCACACTTGGGTTAAACAGTTAGGATTATAAGGTCCCTAGTGCTTATTAGCCTAGTATACCACTATGAACTTATGAACTGTTAGGAACTATTCTAAAGCAAACTACATCCTATTAAGTGACAATTTGTCCAAATTCAGTGCCCCTCCAAACCTACACAAAGCTACCTATGCATATGTATTTACAGAAACCCTGCACAGACAAGTAAATTTAAACATGTAAATGGCTGCATTGAGGCTGCCAGAGGTAAGCCCAGATCTAACACCTGTGTGGATAAGTTGATCCATGGCATTGGAATTTATGAATTCCAGAAAACGTTGAGCACAAGAGTTGGTATATGAGTAGTTTTCCCAGTTAATGGTAGGGTAGGTTGTACCCAAATATTTTCCAGTGTATTAAGAAATGAGGAGTGGGAATCCTGGGGCATGGTGGGGGATCTGTAGCAATTTGGATTGCAGTCTTGCCCAGAGTTAGTTGCACTTGGATAATCTCGGATGCATTATGCTGAGCAACTAGCCTGGAGGTGTGGATATCCTTAATGAATATGGACAGGCCTCCGTCTTTATGTTTCAGTCCAGGTTAGGTGGCCGAAAGGTGTGGTATGAATTATAGCCTGGTAATGCAGGGGTACTCTCTGGAGCCTTGAACCAGGTCTCTGTCACTGCACAGATGTCAATGTTCTCCATTTTAAGGAGTGCCTCGAGAGAGTGCATTTTGAGGTTTCGACTTCTAGCATTGAGTAGCAATACCCTCAGATTCTTCTTGCCTGTACCTGTTAGGGTGGTGAATTTGTCAGTTGAACCTTGCCTAAAAAAGGCACTATAGGGGTGGCTAGAGCCTTAGCCAGTATCCGGAATCCCAGGGGCGACAGGTGCAGGCCATCTCTGGGAAAGCATTGTGGCTTGTCGATCATGTCATCCCAGGCAGACAGATACTAGATCCCCTTAGAATGACACCAGAAGCTTAGCCAATTGTTGAAGTCAATCATTTTGTCCTTGTACTGTGGTGTATGTATATATATATATATATATATATATATATATATATATATATATATATATATATATATATATGCCAAGAACATTGATATATATGGGTGCCAAGTTCTGGAGTGAATGGCAAGTGCTCCAACACCCAGTAAAGCAAAACCATTTGGTCAACACATACAGGTATTTGACAGGTGTGTGAGATCAACAATCCCTAAGTAGGGAAATATTTCCTTTTCATGGGGATTGTGTAATATCAGAGTTAGCATTTATAATATTTTTTTCAGTAAAGATGAATTACTATTATAATTGTTATGAAAGGCTCATAAATAAACACTGAGCTATCAGTCTTCAGACAATTACAAGCCGAGCTAATAACGAGAGATCAGAATTAAACCCTGTACCTTATATCTGTGAGTTTAAGCTCTTAACCATAATGCCAACTCTCCTTACCAATTATTTTTTCCTTCAAGAAATGGCATTTTAGTTGTGATTATAATACAAGTAGGGTTTCAGGGGCAGAAGTAGGTGCTGCCCAGTGCATAAAATACTTTGTTTAGAAATTCATACTTCTCTGATATGCTTGTCACTTCTATATAACTTTTGTATAAAATATTTGTATTTTTATCCCAGGTCAAAATCACTGTATAGTCTGCATTTACTCATCTAATTATACTTGGAGATTTTAAAACTAGTGTTCTAAATGGTTTTGTAGGTTCATAGGTGAAGACTAGAATAACGATGACCAGGGTCTTTATAAGCCTACCCATGCAGCCCAAATGTATCCCAAAAGTTATTGTATTATAGAGTTTATTTTAAAAGGTGCATGTTTGAACTTGATTTAATGGCTGCCTCAATCCACAAGGGACATAGGTGTAAAACAGGGTCAGGTCTAGTATCTGCATGTTTCCTATGTCATATTTGATTATTTCCATGATTTATATATTTACATTTGTTTATCGGATAGTGTCCAACTGGGCCGGTGGCCGGTTTTCAGTGGAGACACAGGGAGAAAAGCTCCATACATAAACAATACAGAAGAGAACAAAAGAAAAGTAAAATCTACATTACTACATTAACAGAAATCTGCATTACTACATTAAAGAAATCTGCATTACTACATTAACATAAATCTACATTACTACGTTAACAGAAATCTGCATTAACAGAAATCTACATTACTACATTAACAGAAATCTGCATTACTACATTAACAGAGATCTACATTACTTCATTAAAGAAATCTGCATTACTACATTAACAGAAATCTACATTACTACATTAACATAAACCTGCATCACTACATTAACAGAAATCTACATTACTAGATTAACAGAAATCTGCATTACTACATTAACATAAATCTACATTACTACATTAACAGAAATCTACATTACTACATTAACAGAAATCTGCATTACTACATTAACAGAAATCTACATTACTACATTAACAGAAAATTGCATTACTACATTAATAGAGATCTACATTACTACATTAACATAAATCTGCATTACTACATTAACAGAGATCTACATTACTACATTAAAGAAATCTGCATTACTACATTAGCAGAAATCTACATTACTACATTAACAGAAATCTACATTACTACATTAACATAAACCTGCATTACTACATTAACAGAAATCTACATTACTAGATTAACAGAAATCTGCATTACTACATTAACATAAATCTACATTACTACATTAACAGAAATCTGCATTACTACATTAACAGAAATCTGCATTACTACATTAACAGAAATCTACATTACTACATTAACAGAAAATTACATTACTACATTAAAAGAAAATTGCATTACTACATTAACATAAATCTACATTACTACATTAACATAAATCTGCATTACTACATTAACAGAAATCTACATTACTACATTAACAGAAATCTGCATTACTACATTAACATAAATCTACATTACTACATTAACAGAAATCTGCATTACTACATTAACAGAAATCTGCATTACTACATTAAAAGAAAATTGCATTACTACATTAACAGAGATCTACATTACTACATTAACAGAAATCTGCATTACTACATTAACATAAATCTACATTACTACATTAACAGAGATCTACATTACTACATTAACAAAAACATAAAAACATATTTATGAGTATTGAAATTTTACAAACAAAATGATTCATTAGTAATTTTCTTTGTAGAAAAACAGCTTTAAAAAAGTGTACTCCATTGAACAGGATGAGTAGTTATTAGCTGATTACAAGCAGTGAATCAGGCCTAGACTGTGAGGTATGCAACTTTGTTGAGGAAGAAAAATATTATGCTTATGAAAATTAGAGAAAAAATAAAAATGTACAGACCTAAGGCTGTGAGGATGCAATTTGAGGGGAGAAAAGCAGACAATAGGAGTTGTAAATAGATGAGAACTGTATAGTAGAGGTATAAATGAGCATAAGGGAGAGTGGTTATCCAGGTGGAGAACAAGGGCAGAGCCAGTTGCTTTTTAGATGTTTCTTTAATCTATTTTTAAATGATAATTGTTACCACGGTTTTGCATATGAGACTAGTCAGACTAATGGCCTGTAGCTCCCAAGATCCATTGCTGGTATGCCCTTGTGCAGAAAAATGACCCTTGCAGTCTTCCATTTGATGGCAGAAAGCCTGTGTGGAGGCTGCAGTTGAATAGTGACACCAGTGGCTCTGACAGGTCATATTTTAGGCTATTTAGGAGGCATTTTGGTTTATCATCAGGGCCCACTGGAGCTATCTATATTCTTGGCCTTAGAGACCACATGTAAGACATGTTCCCTGCTGATAATTAGAAGGATTACATTAGATTACATTAGAAAGTCACGGTGAGTTGCTTGTCAGGTGCTAGAATTTGCCATATCACGCATACACTCATGTCTCTTAATAACAGGTACTGTTATGACTCTGTCATAGCCCATGTTGGGGTGAATGACTTGAGACATACCTCTCTGGACTATATGAAAAGAGACATGATTGAGCTCACTGAATGTGTGTCCCAGGCAAGTATGTCCCTAGCCTTAAGCAGCACCCTACCATCACCTAGAATGATGCCTCAATACAAACAGAAAATGACTGACTTTAACAATTGGCTTAGTTTCTGGTGTTATTCCAAGGGGATCCAGTATCTAACAGCCTGGAAGGACATGATTTACAGACCATTAGATGGCCTTCATCTGTCTCCCCTGGGCTTCAGGCTTCTGGCAAAGGCTCTTGCCTCCCCCATAGTGCCTTTTTTAGGCAAAGTCATGAGCACAAAATTACCAACATGAAAAATGATTTTAAATGAAATTTAAAGGTCATGCTGCTAAACACTAGGAGTCTTAGCATGAAACTGCACTCATTGCAAGCATTCCTTGCCCTGGAGGATGCTGACATTTGTGCAGTCACTGAAACCATGTTCACAGCTGTGGAGAGCAGCCCAGCTTTACTAGTCTACTTATCCTACCATACTTTCAGACCCCAAATGGAGGGCTACAAAGCCAAAGGAGGTGGAGTTTCAATATTTATCAAAGACATACACACCTCCAGGCTGGTCAAACATTATGACTCACAGGAGACACTTCAAGTACAGTTAACTGTTGACGAAACACCTATTCAAATCATAGCTAGCTACAGACCCCCCCAGCCATGACTCATGATGCCCACTCCACCTATCTGGACTTACTTGAATCCATCAAGATTCAACCCTCTACCCTGATCCTGGGTGACTTTAACTACCCAACCATAGAGTGGAAGACATATTCTAGCCCAAACATGAATGCCCAGAGATTCCTCGACTTTGTTAATGCCAATGTATTGGATTAGCTGGACGACACCCCTATGAGAGGTGAAAATATCCTGGACCTGGTCCTAACTAACATGAGTAGCCACTGTAGCACCCCTACAGTGTCATCCTCCTTGGTAAGATCCGACCATGGAGTGATCACTTTTGAAGTCACCATCTCCCCTGAACCCCCCCCCCCCGTGAGGGTCAAACAAAAAAACATTTCCAAAGCTGACTACAATCTCCTCAGAGCAGGTATAAGCAGCTTCACAGCCACCGTCCCTTCAGTTGGAACTAGTACTAATGTCCAAGTGTAGACCAAAAAACTGTATGAGCACTTACATAGCTGTATGGACTCAGCAATACCTGGCAGGACCAAATCATCTTCCTCAATGAAGCAGCAATAAACAAATGCTATAATAAAAGGAAAAAAATTGCTGTCCAGGACCAAGAAGCAACAGGTGCCAAGTTGGAAGCAATCTCTCCTTTGTCTAAACAAGCAAATAAGGTCACTGGTGAAATCCTCTAAGGCTAACTTTGAGTCCAAATTGGCCACATCCACTAAGGACAAATGTCCGCAATCTCAAAGGTAACACCCAAATCAGTTCTGAACTGGTGGTCAATAACACCACATACACAAACACCATAGATATAGCCAACCTGCTGACAGAAAGGTTCAGTAAAAACTTCACCCCCCTGTCCCCCATCAGTAAACCAGAACATCCCCAGCACCTGCCCCCCCCTCATCACCAGGGAGCAGTTCCTTAATACAAAAAAATACAATCTCCACTGGAACCGATAACATCCCTAGCTGTATCCTAAATGAACTCAGGCATGAGCTCTCAGCTCCATTAGACACCCTATTCAACCAAAGCTCAAGTACCGGCTTCATCCCAGCTGACTGGAGGGCAGCCACTGTCATCCCTCTACACAAAGGTTGAGCATCCACTGACCCAGGCAATTATAGGCCCATCAGCCTAACTAGCCTGAACTGTAAGGCCATAGAATGCATTATCATGGACCTTATAAACAAGGACATTGGTAACCTCCAAATGCTTGACCCCACACAGTTTGGTTTTGCCAAAGGGAGATCATGCCTGCTAAACTTGGTCGACTTCTTCAAAACGGTCACGAAAGCCATGGACGAGGAGAAGATGGTGCATACTGCTTACCTTGACTGAGCCAAATCCTTTGACACTATTCCCCACTCGGGCATAATAGATAAACTCTCCCAGCTAGGCATCAACCCATATATTACCAGATGGGTAGCTAACTGGCTCACTGATAGAACCCATTTAGTCAAAGTAGGGGAAGCCATCTCTAGTAGTAAACTCGTAACAAGTGGTGTACCCCAAGGATCGGTCTTGGGGCCTCTACTGTTTGGGA
>NC_056746.1:401084994-401134994 GCF_019279795.1 Protopterus annectens | reverse complement strand
TCCTTTATATGGACTGCAAACAATTCTCATTGGTTAAATCTAAAACTTGTCATTCAGACCTGGTGGGAAAAGACCACCCAACTTAACAATCAATTTTTTCTCCTTTGAATTTAGTAATGCATGCCAACCTGTTTTGTTGGATTTTTTGCCCCTGATAATGTCAATAATGGTAAACATAAAAGAGGCTGATGGGTGTGATACCTGATGTTTGTATAAAGCATTGTTGATTCTGCCTTTTTTAATATTGCTGATATGTTCTGAGTTTCTAAGTCTGAGAGGCCTAGATGTTTGGCCTATATAGAAAGCTCCGCATGAGCATGTAGCTAGATAAATTAGCCAATCTGAGCTGCAATTGGCAAAGAATTTTATCTCATATACATTAGAAGAGTTCCTACTGGTGAATTCTTTGGTTTTTGAAACTTTATTGCAATTTGAACAATGTGCACAAGGATGACAACCCATAAGTGTAGAACCTGTAAGAGTAGTTTGAATAGGTTCAGGCTTGTCCATAATATGTCCATGTTTGTAGTGACTAAATGTACTTCCCAGATTTCTGCCTTTCCTAAATGAAAAAGAACATCTGTTGGGAATAATGGGAGATAAGTCAGAGTCATATAGTAATAAGTTCCAATGTCTTTGTATGCTCTGAATCAAGTTATCTGAGTTTCTACCATATGTGGTAGTAAATCTAAGGGGTTGGTTGGGAGAACTAAGGTTTGTCCTGTAGGTTAATAAGTCTTCCCTGTCCATATGACCCACTTGATGTATGGCATTAAAGACATGGCCCATTTTGTAATCCCTATTCTTAAATCTGTTTACAAGGTCTTTGCTTTGTTCACTATAAGATGTGTTATCAGAGCAAATACGTTTAAGTCTGATGAATTGTGATTTAGGAATGTTTTTGCATATATGTGGGGGATGAAAACTGCTGGCATGTAATATAGTGTTATATTCAGGATGTTTCCTGAATATTTGGGTGCCTAAGGTATGGTCAGGTAATCTGTGGATAGCTACATCTAGAAACGTAATGTTATTGAAATCATAGTGTAAGGTGAAATGTATACCCCATCGGTTGTTGTTGAGGTATTTAACAAATTCAAAAAGACCCTCCAGATCACCCTTCCATACTGCCCAGCAATCATCAAGATAGCGTCGCCAAATGTCAAGATGTTCAGTGTATATATTGTTGTTACTGTTATATATAAGATCCTTCTCCAAATAGGCCATGAAAAGATCGGCATAAATAGGCGCAAATGAGGAGCCCATGGCGGTACCCTTGGTTTGCCAGTAGCAGACATCTTGGTAGAAGAAGACATTATTTGTTAGGACATATGAAGCCATATCCAGTAGAAATTCGTTAAATTCACATGTATATAAGCCTGAGATTTGTAACCAATAGGATAAGGATTCTAATCCACCAGAATGGGGTATGTTGGTGTATAAGGCGCTAACATCTAGAGTGCACATGCGCCATTCAGGTTCCAATTGGGTGTCAGAAATGATTTGGAGGAAGTTGGTTGTATCCTGTAAGCGTGAGCGAATAAGTGATAGTAGGGGTTTCAATTTCTCAGTCAAAAAAAGGGAGAGGGGTTCAGTAAAGTATCCCCTGCCTGATACAATTGGTCTACCTGGGGAGTGTGTGGGATCCTTGTGTATTTTAGGCAAGAAATATATGTATTGATTGGATGAATCTTGTACTAAAAGTTGATGCATAAGATTTGAATCAATAATGGAAGCATCTCTGGCATAGGAAAGAAACTCAGAAATTTCATTTTGAAATTTCGGTGTAGGATTAATAGTCATTTTAGAATAATACTTGGCATCAGATAATTGTCTGAGAGCTTCATTATTGTAATCTTGCCAATTTAGTACCACAACAGCACCCCCTTTGTCAGCTGAAATGATGACAATGTCATGATTATTTTGTAAATTGTGGATAACTTGTTGTTCAGCCCTGGTGATATTATTTAATCGAATATCAGATGTTGAGTGAGAGTAATGTAGATCCTTGAGAACATTATTTTGAAATTGTGAGACAACAGGATGCATGGGAGGATTAAATGTAGATTTGTGATATGTAAATTTCTGTACAGCATCACAACCATTGGAACAACCAAAAAACAATCTAAGGTTCAGTAATCTACAAAATGAGGAAACATCCTGTGCAAATGAATCTTCGGTAACAAAAAAACCTGGTACAAATGATAAGCCTTTATTGAGTACATTTATTTCAATTGGTGACAGGTTGTAACTGGAAAGGTTTAAAACATTATTGTACATGTGTGATATTACTTCGTCATTGCCAGTTGTAAAAGTCCTTGTATGTCTGTAACCACCTTTGTGTTTTCTCCCCCCTCTTTTGTACCTTGCCCTAAAGGGGCACCTGTAAGTGATCGCTTGGGAGTGGGTGAACCGGATGCAGTCTGCAGTTCACTCTCAGGGCCAGAAGTTGGTTCCTCAGTAGAAGAGCCAGTGTCAGATGCCCAATTGTTTTTTAGTATGGATTTGGGTCTTTTCCTTTTAGTGGGACGACTATGTGGAATATTGAATTTGACTTGTCTCTTTATTACACTAAATGGATTGCTGCCCTGGTAGTCCGAAATATCCCTATTGAACTTCTGAATTTTCTTGGTTTTGAGTTGTGTCTCCAAAGTATTAAGATCAGAGGCTACTCTAGAAAAAATGTTTAGTAAAAAAAGGCTCCTTCTCAAACAGTTTGACATCATTAGCCAAAGTCAAAACAGTATTAATTTCTTTATCAATTGTGCGTTCATAATATTTATTTAATGCTTCATTCATGGATTGTTAAGTTGGGTGGTCTTTTCCCACCAGGTCTGAATGACAAGTTTTAGATTTAACCAATGAGAATTGTTTGCAGTCCATATAAAGGAATGCTTGGAGTTGATTCATTTCACACTGAAGAAGGCTGTGTAGATAATACCAGCCAAAACCGGTTTGTGTATCTTTTTGCTGTCCTATGTACTCACAATAAATTGCTTAACATTAGGGTTTTGGTCTTGCTGGCTCTTCCTTTCTTTAAACAACTTCTTTATATCATACCAATTTGATATATGTTTGCTGTAAGCCCAACCCTACTTTAAGCTTGGTTATTACCAAGTTTAATTATTATTTTTTATCTTTGGACTTATTAGGACTGCTTATTGTTTCTACAGTCCATTTTTTTGCTCCAATTTTGAACATTGATTTCCATCCTGTTATTCGGATTATTTTTGCATCACAATTATATTGTGTTGAAGACTATTTTTTGTTTCCTGCTCATTTAGCGAGTTTTATCGCACTTCCAGCAAAGAATCTAGGCATTTGATACCCATCTCTGCCTTTTCTATTCATTTCCCTATATATTTGGCTGATTTTCTTAATTCGTTTGGGAGTTGGTTTTGGCGTGAACAGGCTGCAGTCTTCATTTCACTCTTGGAGCTGTTCCTTTTGGTCTTTTTTCAGCAGAACTCGATTCCGTTGGATATATTCTTGCAATAACTGGTGGTTGTACATCATTTCAGTCCCTTAGGTGGTTTCGGACGGTTTTGGGACATCTCTGAGTGAGTTTTGGCCTCGTGAACTGTTACATTTTCTATTTTTGACTTTTGATATATGTTACATCTTTAGTGTGGAATTTGGTGAATACACATGGGACTCTTCATTTTCTCTTGGAGGGTGTTACAACTTTTTGGATTACTTTCATGTGGAGTTTCTTTCTGCTAACAAGACAAGATTTACAACATTTATCTTGATTTTGGATTACATCTGTTTGATTGAAACTACGGATTATATGTGACAATTTACTATTGGTTATCAAGCATTACAGTTTTCTTTTGTATTTAATCGTATAGGTCTCTTTTTCAGAAACTGCATAAGTTTTCACATTAGCTAGGTTATTTTATATTCCTTTAGCAGATCCAGGTACTCATTGCTTTTACTGGGCAACTATTTTGGGATTCATATACCAACAGCAGTACTGTTTCTGGCGACTGTGTATGTTACTTTATTTGCATCAGTGCACTTGTTCATTGAACATTGTTTGATGTTTATGTTTTCATAACATGTTTTATTACTTAGGCTTCATGTAGCTTTAGTCTCTTTTGATATTCAGTTAGACGATCAGTATCACTGCATTTGGTCTTACTGTGTTTTCCTTCTTCATTAATATGTGTTTAGTATAACTTATAACATCTATGTAGCATATGCAGTTGAACTCAAGTGCCTACCAATGTTTGGATTTATTATTTTAGTATTCTTGCTGAATGTTTAAGTGACTCGATTCTTATATTAGGGGTCTATTTATTGATCATTGTGTGGTGCTTATGCCATTGTGAACTGTCTTATAGCTGACTATTACTATTTTTTGGGGCATAATTATACCATAATTATACCATTGGGTTCACTAATAATTGAATCATTATAGATAACATTTTTGTTATCTACCACATCCTTTCAGTATCCTTTTAGAATCCCAAGCAATTGATTATTTCCATTTGTGTCAATAGTTTGGATTGTCAGGGATGCTCATTCTTTAATACCCATTGCCATTTTTTCAATATTGTTGTATTATTGTACAACATTATCTTTGACATTTTGTGAGTCCTCTGTGTCTCCACTGAGTTTTTTCATCCATACTTTTAGTAGTCACATTACCAATTTTGTAATTCAAGATCTTTATGCCCTTGATTGGGGTTAACTGATTGTTGGTCACCATCTATATTTATTATTATATCTTTTCCCTTATTAGCATTAATCATTTCACATTTAAGGCTTGGGATTATAGAGTATTATCCAATTGCCTTTTGGCCATTGGCTATCTGTTCTTTTTTAATATTTGGGGCAATTTTGGATCTTACTGTCCCTGGTAGTTCGATATCCTTTGAACAATCAGATGGGCATTTTGCCCATCCAATTTGGTTTATTTTGAGTGTGTCTTCGAGATCATTCGATTATCCAGTATTTCTTTTTAGCTCCAGATACTCATCAGGGACGTAGCCTCAATTTGAGTCTATTATTGCCCTTGATTTGGACATAGCCATTGTAGCTATTATTGTCCTCTTGGATTTATTTCTTACATAAGCAACATGGATTTATTGAGTCTTGTCTCTGGACTTTCCTCAGATCATGAGGATCTGAGTGTTTTTGGTTTGGGTTCAATCCATGATATTTCCAATATTGGTGAACCCGTGGGGTCAGAGACCACCTGCAACTTGGCATTCGACAAACTCCATAAACATTTAAGATCATTACGCTTGAATGTGTGGCATGCCAAACTTTTCAAGGCATACATCGCCAAAAATATCAAGGGTTAGAATACAACCCTTAGTTGCTGAAATAGATGACGATTTATCGTCTGAATGGGCAGAGATCCAACACAAAGCGAGCATGTCATTTGTTGAAGCATTAAATAAATATTATGAACGCACAATTGATAAAGAAATTAATACTGTTTTGACTTTGGCTAATGATGTCAAACTGTTTGAGAAGGAGCCTTTTTTTACTAAACATTTGACTAGAGTAGCCTCTGATCTTAATACTTTGGAGACACAACTCAAAACCAAGAAAATTCAGAAGTTCAATAGGGATATTTCGGACTACCAGGGCAGCAATCCATTTAGTGTAATAAAGAAATAAGTCAAATTCAATATTCCACATAGTCGTCCCACTAAAAGGAAAAGACCCAAATCCATACTAAAAAACAATTGGGCGTCTGACACTGGCTCTTCTACTGAGGAACCAACTTCTGGCCCTGAGAGTGAACTGCAGACTGCATCCGGTTCACCCACTCCCAAGCGATCACTTACAGGTGCCCCTTTAGGGCAAGGTACAAAAGAGGGGGGAGAAAACACAAAGGTGGTTACAGACATACAAGGACTTTTACAACTGGCAAGTAATATCACACATGTACAATAATGTTTTAAACCTTTCCAGTTACAACCTGTCACCAATTGAAATAAATGTACTCAATAAAGGCTTATCATTTGTACCAGGTTTTGATTCATTTGCACAGGATGTTTCCTCATTTTGTAGATTACTGAACCTTAGATTGTTTTTTGGTTGTTCCAATGGTTGTGATGCTGTACAGAAATTTACATATCACAAATCTACATTTAATCCTCCCATGCATCCTGTTGTCTCACAATTTCAAAATAATGTTCTCAAGGATCTACATTACTCTCACTCAACATCTGATATTCGATTAAATAATATCACCAGGGCTGAACAACAAGTTATCCACAATTTACAAAATAATCATGACATTGTCATCATTTCAGCTGACAAAGGGGGTGCTGTTGTGGTACTAAATTGGCAAGATTACAATAATGAAGCTCTCAGACAATTATCTGATGCCAAGTATTATACTAAATTGACTATTAATTTCAAAATGAAATTTCTGAGTTTCTTTCCTATGCCAGAGATGCTTCCATTATTGATTCAAATCTTATGCATCAACTTTTAGTACAAGATTCATCCAATCAATACATATATTTCTTGCCTAAAATACACAAGGATCCCACATACCCCCCAGGTAGACCCATTGTATCAGGCAGGGGATACTTTACTGAACCGACTGAGAAATTGAAACCCCTACTATCACTTATTCACTCACACTTACATGATACAACCAACTTCCTCCAAATCATTTCTGACACCCAATTGGAACCTGAATGGAACATACCCCATTCTGGTGGATTAGAATCCTTATCCTATTGGTTACAAATCTCAGGCTTATATACATGTGAATTTAACAAATTTCTACTGGATATGGCTTCATATGTCCTAACAAATAATGTCTTCGTCTACCAAGATGTCTGCTACTGGCAAACCAAGGATCTTTTCATGGCCTATTTGGAGAAGGATCTTATATATAACAGTAACAACAATATATACACTGAACATCTTGACATTTGGATCTTGATGATTGCTGGGCAGTATGGAAGGGTGATCTGGAATTTGTTAAATATCTCAACAACAACCGATGGGGTATACATTTCACCTTACACTATGATTTCAATAACATTACGTTTCTAGATGTAGCTATCCACAGATTACCTGACCATACCTTAGGCACCCAAATATTCAGGAAACATCCTGAATATAACACTATATTACATGCCAGCAGTTTTCATCCCCCACATATATGCAAAAACATTCCTAAATCACAATTCATCAGACTAAAACGTATTTGCTCTGATAACACATCTTATAGTGAACAAAGCAAAGACCTTGTAAACAGATTTAAGAATAGGATGTCTTTAATGCCATACATCAAGTGGGTCATATGGACAGGGAAGACTTATTAACCTACAGGACAAACCTTAGTTCTCCCAACCAAAGATTTACTACCACATATGGTAGAAACTCAGATAACTTGATTCAGAGCATACAAAGACATTGGAACTTATTACTATATGACTCTGACTTATCTCCCATTATTCCCAACAGATGTTCTTTTTCATTTAGGAAAGGCAGAAATCTGGGAAGTACATTTAGTCACTACAAACATGGACATATTATGGACAAGTCTGAACCTATTCAAACTACTCTTACAGGTTCTACACTTATGGGTTGTCATCCTTGTGGACATTGTTCAAATTGCAATAAAGTTTCAAAAACCAAAGAATTCACCAGTAGGAACTCTTCTAATGTATATGAGATAAAATTATTTGCCAATTGCAGCTCAGATTGGCTAATTTATCTAGCTACATGTTCATGCGGAGCTTTCTATATAGGCCAAACATCTAGGCCTCTCAGACTTAGAATCTCAGAACATATCAGCAATATTAAAAAAGGCAGAATCAACAATGCTTTATACAAACATCAGGTATCACACCCATCAGCCTCTTTTATGTTTACCATTATTGACATTATCAGGGGCAAAAAATCCAACAAAACAGGTTGGCATGCATTACTAAATTCAAAGGAGAAAAAATTGATTGTTAAGTTGGGTGGTCTTTTCCCACCAGGTCTGAATGACAAGTTTTAGATTTAACCAATGAGAATTGTTTGCAGTCCATATAAAGGAATGCTTGGAGTTGATTCATTTCACACTGAAGAAGGCTGTGTAGATATTTGTGTATCTCTTTGCTGTCCTATGTACTCACAATAAATTGCTTAACATTAGGGTTTTGGTCTTGCTGGCTCTTCCTTTGTTTTTTGTATCAATATTCATAGGTCTCAAATTTTTAAGAGGCCACACAGTGGAACACAAACCCTAACAATGTGTGACAAACAGTCAGAATGCGAAACACGCCAATGCAATGGGGCCTAGTAGAACATTTGTAAAATTCAATGACACACGAGTCAGATCCAAAACTTTTATTTTATAATCTGCAATACCATAACCACACCATAAATACATGAAACAGCACTTCTATACAAAATCAAAACTAAAATCACACGTCACTAATTTCACTTCCTACAGTTACTACATTTTCTAAACAGACCTGTTACAAGTCACACAACCGATTTCACATATACACTAAGTGCATGAACAGCATCTATGCTGATGTGGCATCTAAGACAGCTTAAGAGCACAGCAGTCCAGTTCTTCATTCATTTTAACTGCTAATTAAGAGTTCAGTGTTTTTACACTGACAGACTGAAGCAATTCATTCTTTCCTTTCTGCACCATGCTAAACGATATTTCAGTTTGTGCATTTGAGTGCAGTAAGCAAAGTAGAGTCATCATCAGCTGCTTAAAGAGTGGCAGTTTCCATCAATGCAAAGGTCCCTCAAAAGGTGTGCCCAGTACTTGGACACAAATGAGTGTGGCTCATCTACTGGACCTATCAGGTTCCCTGTGTCCTCAATCTGATACTGGATAAACTCATAAATTAATTTTCAGCCTCAACATCATTTTCACAGACAACCAGACAGAAACCACCATCCTTGACAAGTCCAGAAGAAATGTCCAATTTTTTGGCAGGATTAAGGAGGACTGCAGCTTCTTTCATTGAGTGATCCTGCATGGCAAACTTTTTAAGCATTTTCTGCAGCGTGGGTTTCCTCCGGGTGATCTGGTTTCCTCCCACATCCCAAAGACATGCTGTAGATGTATTGGACACTCTAAATTGGCCTTAGGTGTGAGTGTGTGTGCCTTCTGTGGAAGGTTGGGTGCCGGGCTGGCAACTCGACACAGTAAAACTCCACTGCCAATCATGAGCAGACAGGTGATCCGCTGTTGTGACCCCTAACTGGGAAAATCCAAAAGAAGATTGAACATGTTTCAGTGAGTGAATTTATTTTCTAACAGGTACGAAATAGCTGAGTATTTTCTAATTTATAGGTATGTGTGTGCATAGAAAAAAATATTTCTGCAAACGATTATACGTGTGTGTGTGTCTGTCTGTCTGTCTGCCTTTATATTCAGACTAGTCTTGTCTTGTTTGAGGGTAACAGACTGGATGTGAATGATCATCAGTAGCTTCCTGATGTGTGTGTGAATATGTGAGTGCATACATATAGGTATGTGTTTAGAAGTAAGTGCGTATATATATATATATATATATATATATATATATATATATATATATATATATATATATGTGTGTGTGTGTGTGTGTATGTGTGTATGTGTGTGTGTGTGTGTGTGTGTGTGTGTGTGTGTGTGTGTGTGTGTGTGTGTGTGTGTGAATGTGAGTGGATACATATATATATATATATATATATATATATATATATATATATATATATATATATATATATATATATATATATATAAGTGTGTGTGTGTGTGTGTGTGTGTCTGTGAATATGTGAGTGGATACATATATGTATTTGTTTAGGAGTAAGTGCGTATATATCTACATGATATGTGTGTGTGTGTGTGTGTGTGTGTGTGTGTGTGTGTGTGTGTGTGTGTGTGTGTGTGTGTGTAGAAAGTAGTGTTGAGTGTTTCTAAATGTGGGTTTTTCTATTTACATTTTTATGGGAAGTATCCAAAGTAATTTGGGGAATGTTTTGTGCATTCCCAGCAGTAGTACTGTAAGGCAAGTTAAAGATATATGCCCTTTCCCCCCTGTAGATCGATCCTGGAGTAAGTATATATAATTAGGGGAGTGTGGGGGCATAGCCTCCCATCTAGTTTAGTTGTACATTGTCCTATTTCTGTTAAGAGGGTTAGTAAGTAGTTTTTAAGTTCTGGAAAGGGTTAGTTATTGGTGTTCAAAGTGTGCTTGTCTATGGTTTAAAATTTAGTATGTTGAAATTCAGCATTGTAAGCTGTTGGTGAAATGGGAATCAGTCAAATGAGTTGTCAGTCAAATGAAATTTAGGTCAATTGGGTGTCGGTCAAGTGGGTGTCAGTCAAATGAGTTTTAGGTCAAGTGAAGTAGACCTGTGTGTGTGTGTGTGTGTGTGTGTGTGTGTGTAGATATATATATATATATATATATATATATATATATATATATATATATATATATATATATATATATATATATATATATATATATGCTGCACATAGCAACATAGAAACAATAGCAGGCAACTGATCACCGGGGCTATAACATGCCTAGCTATGTACAGCTTTAAGCAGACCCTCTATTGTACTTGCCAATTTGAGGGCACTTAGGTACCTAGTGGTAATATCTAAAATTGATAGTATGTACTAGTATCCAGTATCAGTTAGCCTTGTTACATAGAGGTGTAATTTCAGGTCTCAGGATTTCTCAAATTCTTCAATTACATAGTGCAGAGCAAGAGTGAGGAACAGTCAGCCTAAGCAGTGGAAGACACAGTTGCTGGCTGCTTTCTTGTGTTTATGTAATTTGTATATAGAACTTGACAGATATGATATTCATTCATTAGTGTGGAAATATGTCTGGTAGTGATTCAAGGGATTATAATTTTGTTACCCTGTTTTTTATCATTGTGCTATCCCACATCCCTATAAGAGTTCCATGAAGAGTTTTTCATGTGAGACTGCACCTATGACTCTAGGTAAATAAATGAACAGAGATTAAACTATGTTACCTTTATTTCTGTTTTGATGAAAGCTGCTAGTGAAGCTAAGTAGGGCTGTTGTACTGCTGTGACTAGGATGAAAGCCGTGTTTGATTTTGAATAAATAGAAGGTTGTGATTAGTAAGGTAGTTAGTGAGCTGAATGTAGGTACATTTTTACAAGGTATTTGATAATAGTGCTGGGATGGCATTGGGTCTGTAATTTAAAAAATCAGTTGAGTTAACACATTTATGCAATGGGATAATATAACATGTTTTCCAGATGTCAGATATATAGTTTTGATTATATAACAATTAATTAGTATGAAGATGGGGAAGGCCAGGGCATCTGCCTCCAATTTTAAATATTCAACTAGCAGGGTATCAGTAACTAAAGTTGTTGGCTTTAGTTTAAGTAATAGTTCTCTAATAGTGGAAGTTTGAGAATTTTGGAATGTGAAAAAGTCACTGTTTTATTGTCTAGTGAGTCTGGACTGTGAAGGTGGACACCATCAGACTAGGAATCAGTCGGTCATCAGCGATTACAAACAGAAGGAACGATGACCAAAAGCCTACACAGTACCGTTTCAGTTATTTGTTTACAGAGAACCATGGTGGGACCAGACACAAATGCATACAGTTGTAAGGTAAAAAGAGAAAGAAATGTGCTGAAGAACAAATTGTACAATGCAGTAACGCACAAAGATGCAACATGCATACCGAAAGTGCACTTGGCTAGTCGACAGAAGTCAGCACAAAATATTTTATTTATTTATTTTATTTTTGTTTTACATTCATTTACCAGGAAATGGGCAGCTGGGCCGGGAACCCATTTATAGTGGAGGCCATGGGAGAAACGCTCCATAATACAGTAAATACATGAGTCAAAATATACAGGCTATAGTTTGAAACGTTAACATAGCAAGAAAAAAAAAAAAGAACATATACATTAAACAATAAAGAAACTACAGGGGATGAAGTAACTTTTTTTACGGTACTTTGTAATGAAGTAACTTTTTTTTACGGTACTTTGTAATGACAACATGATTATTAGACAGCACCTTAGCAGTCTGAAAAGGTTAGTATTTGAGGTGAAGAAGAAAGTAAGAAAGAAGTTGGCTTACTGAGTGAATAAATTTAAGATGGGTATGTTGTCGCCTCACAGTAAGACGCTGTCCTGTTCGATTCTCAGCTAGAGTGTCTTCTGCGTGGAGACATGCGTGAATGGGCGTACTTTCGTTGAAGGTTGTGCGTCAGGGCTGGTAACTTGGCACGTACAAATCAACTACCAATCATTAGCGGACCGGAGTTCCGCTGTGGCGACCCCTAACTGGGAAAAGCCGAAAGACACAAACATGAGAGTAGTTAGTATAAAACAAAATATAAAATTAAAGGAATCGATGAGTGGTTATACTTATATTAAAAATTACATCACTCTTATTTTTACAGAATTAGAATCAGCCAGATTATAAAATTAAGGGCACTTGATTAGTATTTAGAAATCAGCACTTTAGACTAGAAAATGAAGATGTGCTTTTCACAGAGCCACCAGCATGTCAGGAAGCCATTACAGTTGGCCAGTATTTAGAGATTAGAAACAGTAAAGCAGGAAAAAAAGAAGACTGTTTCTACTACTGTTTGAGTCTTGCTTTATTCAGTCATGCCATAAAATCATTGCACTCAGCTAACATTCAGAAATCAGTGTAAAATAAAATGTGAAATGAAATGAGCAGAAAACTCTGTGTAGTAATGTTTTAACTTTGCATTGTTCATATGCTTTCTTGTGAGGCAGTAGCAAGTCGGCTCAAAACATTCCTAAAAAGCACAGGTGAAAGTAATTAACATCTCAGACAAAGCTGTTATGAGTACAACTGCAATCTGAGATGGAATTTGGCTGAGACCATTGAAACTTCCTGTAAGCGCTCCTCCTCACGACCCCTCCCCCAGCAAAAGCTGGGACATGCTCAGAAGGATAGACTGAAAATGTAAACAAAGACTGAATCAAAGCAAAAACGTTTCTGGGACTGTCCCTTTAAAATCATCTTTCTGCCACAAAATGTCACTTTCATATAGAAGTACTCTTTCTTAAGGCTGAAGTCACAACACCACTTTTTATATTTTAATAGCAGCTTCCCTGTTAGGAGATAACTGATAGCCACACTTTTATTGTAAACTGAATGCTTTACAAATGCTGCAGTTTATCAACCTCTAATTGCTATTCTAAGTTTTGTTTGACTATAACTTCAAATGACAATCTCTCTCTTCATGACACCTGCGTACCCAGCCTCACACATCACACTTCATGACCTAAAGGGACTAAAAGCAGAATCAGCAGTTTCGTATGTGTGCACATATTTCTGCACTACCAAAATCTGGTATTTCCTTTAACATTAAAATGACAGAAGATTAGACACATTTAGCATAATGGTTAAGATTCTTGCCTCCCATGCACAAGGTTCTAGGTTTGATCATGACCTCAGGCCATTGCTTCAATGGGACTCTAAATGGTGCTTATAAAGGAAAGAGTTGCATAGACCAACCACTTTAGGCATCAGCTGTGGTGCACAGTATCCACTAGATAGGAGACCATGGATCATGGAATACATACCAAGTGGGGGCTAGACATGTGCAATGGTATAAAAACTGGCTCCAGGTTGTGTTGACTAATGTCACCAAAAATGGGCATGAGTATTTGCCAGTGATAAGTAGATTGAAGACCTGGCCACTCTGCCCTGTGCCAGGGAACCATGCTAATGGTGTGTGGGGTCAGATACATGTTGACCCATTGACAGCACCTTAATCAAGTACAGTCTGATTGATGGAAATAGAGCAAATTGAGTTGGTTAGTATTTTTGCTGCTCAGCCCCCCCCCCCCCCATGTGTGGGGACATTCCCACACCCTCAACTTAAAAAGAACTACTCTGAGGTCACACAACAGTGGAGAAAAAAGAAAACTCCACTGTTGGTGAAACTCATTTCCTTCTTTTGATGACAATCAGATGGCACTCATTTTCAGTGCTGTTGATGGATCACAGATTCCCAAGGGGTCTATATGCCACTACTGGCCAGCATGTGCCTGTCATAAATCCCAGCATCCCTGTGTCAATAAGCTACTGGCTGGCTGATGTCCATTTGCCCATTTTAGGTTACCTGAGATAGTTTTGTTGAGCAAAAGATGGATGAAAAGTCAATCAATCTACCAAACATGAACTAAAGATTGCTATACTCAATATAGGTTCGTTGACAGGACAGAGCTTGGAAGTGGATGACATGATAGTAAGCAGGAAGCTGGACATCTTATGTATCCAGGAGACAAGATGGAGATGCTCAGGAGAAAGACATACTAGAAATGGTGTGGGGATTGTGGTGAGGGATAAGCTTCAGAAGGTAGTGAGGGAAGTCATCAGAATTAGTGACATACATGTGTCAATCAGACTCTAATGTAAGGGCACTATTCATAATCTCAGCCTATGTCCTAAAGCAGAGTTGTAGTAGTGAAGAATAGCGCATTCAAACAGCAGTTATGTGACCTACTAGATAAAGCAGGACAACATGAGTTGATGTTGATAATGGGTGAAGTGAATGTACATATCAGGACATCCAGAAAAGGATATGAGGACTGCCTGGACCCATGTCGGTGGGATAACAACAGAAATAAAGAAGGAGAGCCCATTCTAGACTTCTACCTAGCAAATGGCTTGATGGTGACCAACACATGGTTCAGCAAGGAAGACAGTCACAATATCACATATAAGAGTGACCAACATGCAGCTCAGGTGGAGTCCTCCTAGTAAGGAAAGGGTACTGAGGTAGAATCAGTGATTCCAAAGTCATCCCCAGTGAAACAGTCGGCCCACAGCACAAACTGTAAAAGCTTGCAACTCTGATGCACTTCTTAAAGTGGTCAGAGCCATCAGTAATTATGTTAAGAACCTCAAGTCAGCCAGATTAGTTGGTTCAAATGGAGCAAGTCTTAGCTTCTCTAACAGAAATTTAAGATCCCATGGAGGAGCCACCAATTTAATTGAAGGCCTCTTATGCAAAACCCCTTTCAAGAATATTTTAACATGAGAATATTTTGAAAGATGAAGACCCATGGGCAGACATGCTGAAATGGCCAATAAATGAACCTTGTTACAGGAACAAGAAAGGCCAAGGGATAGCTAGTTGCACAGATTTTGTAAAACCAGAAAACAACTAGCCCTGAATGGGTGCTGGTTATGTTGTTGGCTCCAACTAGAAAACCTTTTCCATTTGTTAATATATGATTTTCTAGTAGCAGTCCTTCTTGCTTCCATTAGTACCCTCTGCATGTCCTAAGAAAACATGTGCCTAAAAGGAATTAAGACTCTATCATCCAGGCAGGCAATGAAAGATGATTGATGTTGGGTGTATCAAACATCCCTGTTCTTATGTGAGTATATCCAATCCAGTGTGTGGGGAAGTTTGTAGTAATTGTCCCTGGCCATTTCTGAAAGCAGGGGGAACCATGGTTGCGTGGGTCGGAAGGGAGTCATCACAATGATCTTGGGGATTCCTTCTGACTCTTCAAAAGTACCATGGATATTAGTGTAAATGGTGGAAAAGCATACTGGAACATTCCTATCCAAAGAAAAGAAAAGGCATCTGTCTTCCAGCCTTCTTGCACAAGATCCTGGAACAGAATCCTGCCAGTTGATTGTTCAGAGAGGAGACAAAGAGGTCTACTTGAGGAACTCCCCACAGACGGATCAGCTCTTGGAAGACCCCCCGATCTAGTTTCCATTCATGAAGGTTTACCCTGGTCCTGCTCAGCTTCTCTGCCACACAATTTTGCTCTGATGGAATATAAGATATCTATAGTGTGAAATTGTGCTATGAAGCTATACCCAAAGCTAACATGGCTAGTCTGCAAAGGGTGTATAACCTGGTTCCTCCCTTGCTTCTTGAAGTGCCACATGACTGTGATATTGTCTTTAACCACTTGAAGAGGTCCCGGTGACCAAAGAAGGTTCAGAGAGTTGAGCACCTTGATCAGGGCAAACACCTCCTTGATATTTATCTGCTTGCATCTGTCCTTGGTGCCCCGCACCCCCTGCACAGTTATCCCTCCTGAAACTGCTCCCAATACCAAGTCCAGAGGGACCTACAGTTAAAATTAGGTTGGACCAGGCTTGAATGTGCATGGCAGTTACTGGGGTTGTTTATGACTTTATGGGCAAAAGTAAGTTGGTTTAGTTTTAACAGGTTGGGAAGTTCCAGCCAGTTGAGTTGTTGAAGAACGGAGCATTGATGAGTTTTATGAGGCTGATTGGCAGCAAACTTAGCTATTTTGTTACAGCAGGACTCTAGGTTATTAAGGTCAGCCTTACGTAGGTTAGTGAAGATATGTGAGCAGTAGAGTAGTGTAGATATTAAGTGAGATCTGGCTGTAGCTAGTCCGGCTTGGTGTGTAAGGTATGGTTTAGCCCTATAAAGAGCTCCATGTTTGGTGTGGACTTTTTTGATTGTTAGGGAGATGTGTTCATCAAATTTTAGTCTATCATCTATAGTACCTCCTAGGAACTTAGTTTGATTAGTAGGCTCAATTTTTGTACCGTTAAGAGGAGAGAATAGAGAGAGGTAGTGAGGTGAGCTTGGATGATTTGTTTGTGAAAATCTTTAACATAATCTTGTTTGGGTTTAGGATGAGTTGATGGTTAGAGAAGTTATTTTCAATGTCCAGGAAAGATTTTTGCATTTTGAGTTGCGGTTCTTGGGGGGAGAAGGCTGAGCAGAAAAGAGAGGAATCATCTGCATATTGGATGATAGTGGCAAGTTGGGTGGTTGAATTTAGGTTGTTGGTAAATATGACAAACAGGGGGGAACCAAATATGGATCCTTGGGGTACCCCAGTGGATACAGGTAGTAGCGGGGAGAGTTTGTTCTCCCATTTAGTAGCCTGTTGTTGGTTAGACACCTGTGGAACCATGTTTGGAATGATGAATGTAGTTTACGCGTTGCAAGTTTGTTAAATAATAGTTGGTGGGATACGGTGTCAAAGGCTTTTGACATATCCAGGAAAATTCCTGAGACTAACTGGCCTTCATTTCTGAGGTGATGAATAATATGAGTAAAGGCTATTAGTGCTGTGTTTGTACTACATTTAAGCCATGCTGAGAGGTTGATAGTAGGTTGTTAGTGGTGAGGTGATTCAAACGTTGTTGGTATATACATTTTTCTAGACTTTTGGCTATGGGAGAGAGGATGGCAATGGGTTGGTAGTTTGAAATATCTCTAGAGGGGCCATCCTTGTGGAGGGGTATGATGTGAGAAATTTTCCAGAGGTGAGACACATACTGTTCTGAGATAGAGCGACTGATTAAAATAGATATGGGGTAGGCAATGGATGGAGCAGCTACTTTTAGAAATTCATTGGACAGAAGGTTGGCAGCAAGACAGCAAGGTTTTAGCTTACTTAGGATTTTTTTTATGTAAGCAGGTTGAATGGGTTTAAAGGATAAAGAGTCAGTGTTCTCAGTGGCAGGGGAGGGGACTGTGAGTGATAGGGGAGGGGACTGTGAGTGGTAGGTTTTGTTTGCTGATTAGTAGGGAAGTGATAGAGTTGATAAACTGAGAGTTGAACTGTGAGGCTAAGGGCTTGGAGGTGTTAGATGTGGAGACTGCAGGGGTTAAAGCTCCTGCTTTATATTTTGCCAGAAATGTTGTGGGTTGTGCTGGTGCTTTTGTTGGCAGGTTAGAAAGTAAGTTTATCTTGTAAACTCATTTTGTCATTGGTGGTATGATATAGTGTCCAGGCTATGTCTCTTTGTTTAATTAGAAGTTTAGTATTATTAGATAGTCATGGTAGTTGTTTGGATTTGTGGGGTATTTTCATGGGGAGCAAGATTATTTAAGATGTCAAGGAATTTGTTGTTGAAGTATTCCACTGCAAGATCTAGTTGTAGTTTTTTTAATGGAGACCAATCACAATGTTGAAGTAGTAGATTAAATATATCAGGGAAGAAGTTTTTTTTTGCTATAGGTGTATTTGAAAGGCATGTAGGCTTGGGTTTGAATTCTTTTCTTGACTAGAAATGTAGGGGCATGGTCACTTAGAGTGACTGGTAGTCAGCCAGCTTTGTATTCCAGGTTTGGCCTGTTGGTTAATATCCAGTCAAGTAATTACTGTTTTTTGGAATGTTTGTCAGTGCAAGTGGGACAGCTTATAGTTTGGGTGAAATTGTATAGGTTAATAAAGTTGGTAGGGCAGTTAGAGGAACAGGAGAGGCAGATGGGTTTAAAGTCACCAAGATGATAGTTTCTTGGCTGAAAAGAGGAAGCAGACCAAGATAGGAGAGATTCTATGCTGGGAAGGTTGTTACCTGGGGTCAGGTAGATGGCTATGATATTGATGGCTTTATGAGGATTAATATGTAAGCATGTAATTAGAATTTCAGCAGTGGGGATGTCTGGGGAAGTACAATTTAGTTTTTTGATTTTAAGAGAATCTTTAAACATGATTGCCAGACCACCACCTCTTTTGTTTAGCCTATCTTGTCTTATGATATTGTAACCATTAGTTGTAATTTCAGAGTCTTTGATGTGGGGCTTTAACCAACTTTCAGATATGACAGCTATGTCTGGAGAGGAGGTGGCCAAAGTAGCATGGAATACAGTGATTTTTATTTACAAAGCTTCTGAGATTGAAATTGGTAATTAGACTATCTGAGTTAGAGGTTACAGGTATATAGAGCTGTTCCATTGAGATTTTGGTTTGTTATTGAGGAAATGGAGAATGGGGGAAGTTGTTGGTAAGGAGGGTGGTGATAGTTGGAGCCTGGGTTGGGATGGATGTCAGACTGGAGTTTAGATTGTGTTAAGGAGTACAATACTAGGTTTTTAAGTTTTGCAATTAGTCAGTTATACCTGTAAGTGGATAGCCAATGGTTGGTGGAGTGTATATGTTTGAAAGGGAAGAGGACAGTGTTGTAGTTGTAGTATAGATGAGGGCTGATATGACTATAAGGTTTAAATAGAAATTGAAAAGAGGATGTGTGAGTGTTAGGGGGTGATAGTGTTTAATAGTATAATTATGGAAGTCCGTGACATTATAGGTTAGGTAGAGAAAGCATAAAAACACTGTGTAGTAGTATAAAGAGTGGCAGAGAACCATAGTGGGAGAAGCTGAATGATAAAAATAAGGGAAGTAGAGTAGAGTAGTTAGGAGAGGAGAGCTGTGATTTGGTGATTGTTATAGAGCTGTAAGGATAGTGACGATTGGGAGAGCGTGAGTTTAAGACTATTATGGTGGGAGGAGTGTGGAAGGGTGTGGGAAGTGTGAGGATTGGTGATTTTGTTAGGGGTGTGGTTTACTTAGGTATAAAATTGTTGAAAGAGGGGCTGGGTGCAAATGAGGGTATGGTAGGGGAGCAGAGTAAGCCCGGGCGTATCCTTGAATAAAACACTTCCCCACCTGGGAATGAGGAACCAGTTCTATCACTCCTTGGGACAGCATGTGATGAGAGTCTGATCTGCAGGATGAAGAATGACCCCCCCCCCCCGGGAAAGGAGGATTTTTCACCAATGCCATCTGTAACCCTGATGAATGATTTTCAGAACCCATTTGTCTGAAACAATCTGTTGCAAAGTGAAAAATGGAAATTCAGACTTTCTGGAAGATTAAAGGAGTCAGGGTGGGAGGAAGTAGCAAGGTCTCTTGAACAGTCATTCAGACTTGTTGGACTGTCCTTGGTTTTGGAAAATTTGAAACTTCTTTTTGGAACCCCCTTGCCAATTCCTCTTAAACATCTGTTTACCTGAAATCTGTTGAAACTATTGAGACTATTTATTCTGTTTTTTTTTTTTTTTTTTGGATGGAGAGAAAAAAAATTCCTTTGGCAATTTAGAAAAGGAGAGATGAAAAATCTTAAGAGATTCCCTGGATCAGCTTTCCCTTTCATCACGCTTTTTGATCACCTCTGAAGCAGAGGGGGCAAACACTAAATCTCTAGCCAAAGGAAAATTTAAAATCTTATTTTTATATCATATCTGGGAGGTCTTAAAAATGTACCAGTGGCCATAGCCTGGAAGAAGTATCAACAGAGTCAGGCACACTGCAAACAATGAGTAGTAACCTGTGCAATAGAAGAAGATACGTTATTTAAAGCAGATTTTTCTTCACAGGAAGAAACTGTGCATAAAACATTCCTCATGATTTCAGAATTTGTCAGAACAAATTTTAATATATGAGCCTGACAATTTAAAATTCTGAAAATCAAAGTAGCAGAAGTACACAGTTTTTCCCATACTTATTAATAATTTCCCCATTCTTAATAACAGGAGTATCACTGGAATTAACTAAGTGCATAGTAGCAGTGGAGTCAACTTAGGCTATAGCTGCTGGGTCAGGTTTGGGAATAGCGTATAAAGATTTAAAAGACTGAGGAACTTTATACATCCTATCTACCTTTTTAGGGACAACTGGCTAGCTATCAGGAAAAATGCAGGTAGTACTGCACATATCCTCTAAAGCAGACAGAACAGGAGGAATGGGTGTCAATTCTGGAAACTCAAAAAAACTTTTCTTAAATCTTAAAAACAAAAACGGAACGGATGCCAGCCACAGTAAGAACACTTTATTTAAATTTAGCACTTTCATCCCAAAATACTAGGGACTTCTTCAGAACTCTGTTCTGTATTTTGGGATGAAAGTGCTAAAGTGAAATAAAGTGTGGTTATTGTGGCTGGCGTTAGTTCCGTTTTTGTTTTTAATTCTGGAAAATCACTCTGTAACAACTTATACTATTTTCTAACAGACAGAAACCTCAGTGTTCTCCCACTGAAAACACTGGTAAATTCTAGAAGTAGTCGCAGAGAAAGAGAAAACCCCACAGGGAGAAACAGAAACTAAGCACTTCTCTAAATCTAAATCAGAAATCTGAGGGGGAAAAACAAGTTTCTGTTCCTGCTTCTTCCTGTACAGATTCAGAATCTTTAATCGCTTCAGATAAAGAGGAATTCCTCTTTCTTTTACCAGGCACTACTTCAACAAAAAGCAAGCCAGACCCAATAAACAACTCCTATCCAAAGAAATTTGAGAACAATTAGATACACACTTGGTTTTCTGTTTCTTTTTGACAGGAAAAATGGAGCCAACCATGTTACTAATGGCAGCAGCTGCTTCCCTAGGGATAGACACAGCATTCTGACACAACAGGGAAACCTTCCATGCTCCCTTTTCCAGTACTGACAAAAGTGACTCTCCCTTGCCCACTGAGGGGATCCCACAAGCCACAGAGGACATGGCTAAACCCAGACCCATAGTGGCTGTAGATGCTACACCAGAGGAATCTGGGGGTAAATGATGAGTGGTTTGCGGTACAACAAATGCCTATAGCAGAGTCCTCACATGTGGCTGAGGCAAATAGGTAGCCTGCTGTGGTGGCAAAGGCTGTTTACTTAACATATAAAAACAAAAGTACAATAACTGATAAAACCGAAATAAAAATAAAAAAAAAATTAAAAATAAAAATAAAAAACAACCGAAGTTTATGACTACCACCAAGAGCTTTATTATTTAAAATAAAAATACAATCGTGAATGTGTATGATGTTAATTATTTCATAGATTTTACAGATTTTTACATCCAATAAGTTTAAATGAGACTACAGTCTATTTATTTATTTACACACTTTGAGATATTTATTTATATGTAATGGGTTAATATGTTAGGATTTGCATGAGTTTGCTCAATATTTTAGTTTACAGTTTAGTTTGAACAAATTTAGATAGTAGCGTTTATCAGTGGCAGCTGGTGACTTCAAATCAAACGGGGGCTGCAGGAGACAGCTGAATGGGTGGGGCCAATGGGAAGGGGTGTAGTCAACTAGAAAGGGGCAGGGCTATGCTCAAAACCACAACAACTGGAACTTTAATTAAATACGGCTGCCCTGGGTGCCAAACCGTCATTACAAATGTCCAATCAAGACAAGATGAAGTGTAGAAGAAAAAATATTTCAGTGCATTGGTTACATGACAGCTTACTTAATATCTAGATGAAAACAAGAAGATTGTGAGGCATGAAAAAATAAATTACTTTTTAAATACATTACTGGAATGCCAGTCAAAATCAAGTATAAAAAAAAAACAAGCAGCACTCAACTCAAACCACTTCTCCTTGGACTGCAGTTCTAATTATAATCTATATACAGCTTTGTAAAAGTGACAAATAACATGCTGAAAGTAGCAGTCTCTGTGATACCCTCACTTGTAAAAATGTTTCTTATCCAAAAAAGACCTGCTGCCTGACAGCTATCTACTTGTTTCATGGGGAAAACATGATCAAAGTTAAAAATGAACAGCAAACAAGAAACAAGCTCAAGATAAATTGCTTAAAGGATTACTGCACAGGTTATGGACCACACATGATAGATTGGCATTCTGTTTAGTTTACGGGTAAAGCCTGCAAAGATGACTGCAAGTCTCCAACAAATGTAATGAGCTTATGAAAATACTGTAATACTGTCCTTTATTACAAATACTTGTCATATGCATTTCAATACCTAAGGTTTATATGTTATCTAGTTATGTAAATATTCTCTGCATGGGAACAACAAAAAGGCTTTCAGTGTTGGTAATTCGTTAACAGTATGCTTATTAAAGCTTACTTGCATCTTACAATCTCAGACAAGCTTATCATTAAATCATTACTACTTAAAGAGCAACAGGGCACTGCAACAGCATGCATTTTCTAAATAATAATAAGTATAAATCAACAGTATAAAAATATGCCAGAAAACCAGAATATTCTGCAAAAATCAAGGACAGATGAATACTTGTGTCTACCTTGGATGGGGGAATACTCTGCAAACTGCATAACTGCTCCTTGCCTTTCTTGGACACATGCTGAGTCACTACATGTGGGAGCGGGGTGCAACAAGTATGCCACAATTTGAAATGTCTCTGGCTGACGGTGATGGCTCTGACACATTTGTCATACCTCTCAACCTCAGAGCAGGAAATCTGGACAAAGTCATACAGAGAAGTGGGGCAAAGGCCCAAAAATAAGGACAATTTTTAAATATTGCTCTTATAAACTTAGAAAGATAATAGAATAGTAGTAGCTATTGCATTAGTATGAATTTTCTGAAGGGTATGAAATCTGAAACTCAAATGTCTGTCATTATTTTCTAACTTCAGTCTTTAATGATTTGTCACTAATTTGCCAGAAAACCACAATTGTGTGAAAAAAATGGACCAAAAATATGATGCAAAAATATAAAATTGCCATACAATACAGCTGGGAACCTATCAAAGAAGGGACACCTTTTTAATATTAGCACTGTTAACTTGAGCAGCTGACAAAATAAAAGAATCTACATGCATTTCTGAAATAAAAGTAATCTATAACTCTGATCATTACAGTTATTTATAATTGTAAACCCTCCACGTTTTCTTCCAAAATTGCCATTTTCGGTGGGATTATTAGGGGGAGAGCAACATTTTGAGCCAAAATCGGAGACAGTTGAGAGGTTTGGATATTCCTAATTCTATAAAACAGTTTATTTGCACATACCTCTCAATGTTTTAATGCAGGAAATCTGGACAAGGCCAAATATATTGGGGGAACATACAAACAGTACTAGAAATTCCTCTTGTATGAACGTAGACAGTTGATAAAATAACAGGTCTTGCTTTAGCATGCATTTCTCTGAAGGTTATGAAGGCTGTGTCATTATTTAGTCACATCATTCCTAAATGATTTGCCAGAAAACCACAAATTTTATGAGGAACAAACCAAAAATAAGAAGCAAAAATGTATTCATTCTGCAAAAATCTGGACAGTTGAGGGGTATAGTTCAGCCGGGGCTGTCTTTGAGTTTGCCGCTCTTCCCCCTCACAAACTCATGGTCAAATGGAGCCTCCCCCTGCAGCCATTCCAATGCCCCATTACTTGGCTATTTTGCCCCATTTACCATACACACTGTAATGTGCATACTGTGTTACTTCTGTGATGATTTGGATTTCATTTGAAAGTTTTATTTTGCATTTTATAGCACAAATACTAATAGACAATCTGCTAAACAAAGCAAAGCAGTTTCACAATGAAAATACTTAGTATTAAAACTTCTCTGCCCTTGAAACTCACATTCATTGAAACAGTATTGAAACCCACATTCAAAGAAAATATATTTTGCCAGTGGCAGATAAAAATTAACTTTGGGCCATTTCAAATCATAGGCCCCTTGCACACAAAAAATTAATGTGTTCTTTGATACATCTTCCTGATTGTATTAAATAATATTCCTTGTATAATACAGTACAGTTGTCAGGGGGCATGTTAATTTATTGTTTTAAACATTTTTCCAGTAAACAATGAAACAAAATACATGCACCAATAATGACAAAACTGCCCGATTCAAAACATTTCCATCATAAAAGTGTACCCAAACTTCTACAGTCCACCAGTATCAGTAAATATGCACAATCACTGAAGAAGTCAAAGTCATCTAAATAATTCCACGTTAAAGAGATCTGTAACTAATGAAGAAGTTGCTGCTAGCAAACAACTTTATATTTCATTATTTCATCTACAAATAAAGTACCTGTTGCCCTTGAGGAATAAATTGCCTATGTTAAATAAAAAAAAAAGATAATCTAGTAATATTGCAATAGGGGATGGATGGCAAACTGATAACAGATTCATAATTACTAAGTATCTTCACCAAAAAGGACTGCAGCATCTACCCCCTTTACAACACAGTACAGTATCAGCAATGCATCTACATACTGTGGGAGTAGAACCCACAGCCTTCTGCATCAAAAGCAAGTATACTACCTGCTGTGCTATTAATAACACAAGCAATCTCAGCATAAGCAGCACTAAACTTCTCTTCCCTGCAGCTCTCAGCTCCTTGTGAAATCTACTAGACACTTAGCTGTATCTCTCAACTTTGCAGCACAAGATATCTGGAAAAAGTCAAACTTTATGAGGGGGGGGGGACAAAAGCCCCAAAACCAGGGATGCATTTTAAACACTGCTTGTATAATCTTGGAAAATTGCTAGAATAAAATACTGTGTTGCTACCATACATTTCACTTGCATGACTTGAACCCAGGACCTTGTGCAAAAGAGTCAAAGCAACATACCACTATGCCAAATCAGGAGTTTTCTTAAAGAGAGGAAGGCTGAAACTTAAATGGATACTATTTAGTGAAGTCAGTTCTCACCATAGCTGTCAACCTCTTAGCAAAAAACACCTGAACAAAGCCAATAATGGGGAAATACAGCCCCCAAACATATTCAGTGAAGTCAGTTCTCACCATAGCTCTCAATCTTAGCACAAAAAACCTGGACAAAGCCAATAATGGGGGTATACAGTCCCAAAAATAGGGACAAATTTGAAATATTGATCTTATAAACTTAGAAAATTGGTAGAATAAAAGGTTTTGTGTTACCATGTACCTTCTGAAGAATATGACGTCTGAAATTCAAATGTCTGTCATTTATTATTTATTTAACATTTGTTAAACAGGAAAGTCTGACTTGGAACAAAAGGAAATTTTCAACAGAGGCCCAAGGTGAAACACTCCATACACATGTTTTTGTAACATGGGGGGACACCAGAGCACCCAGAGAAAACCCACACAAGCAGGGAGGACATGTAGACTCCACACAGAAGGCACCCCAGGCAGGAATCAAACCAGAGAATCTCTAACTGTGAAGCAACAAAGCTACCACTGCACCATCAACAACTATTGATTGAATTAAACATCCATTCCAGAAACCACAGATTTTATGAGGAGTAGAAGAAAAATATGAGGCAAAAGTCTGCAGAATTGCCACAGATGGTGGTGGGTAGGGAATTCAGGCTTTTGCTACCTGACCTCTAAGGTACAAGGTTCAAGCCTGGGGTATTCTCTACCCACCACCAGATATGAACTGGGCCATTGCATTCAGACCATGGCTGTTCTGCACATCACAGTAGTAACCTACTGCTCATGTAGGAAGTGGCATCCCCCAAGTGAGACACAGACACAGGCACACACACAGACACACACACACAAACACACACACACACACACACACACACACACACACACACACACACACACACACATGTCTCTGTACCTGCATTCCGCTGTTTCAGCTGCAGTAAATCCACTTGAGTCTCTGTACTTGCACTCTGCTGTTTCAGCTTTCTCATTCTGCTGTTTTAGCTGCAGTAAATCCTCCTGAGTCTCTGTACCTGCACTCTGCTGTTTCAGCTCTCTCTTCTACTGCAGTAAATCCACAGCAGCTTCAGCTTTCTCCTCTCCTGCGTTCGTGCCGAAATGCACACTTCTGGTTTCTCGGCTCATTCCAAGACTGCTGACTCTGCAGTCTAATCCCCTTCCAGTCTATGCAGTTCGTACCGCATAGACTTCTGGGGAATCAGCAATCTGCGTCCTTCTTCCTAAATCCGGACTGGAAAGGCAGCAGGGATTCACTTTGTATGGAGGATTTGTAGGACTGTACCATTGTGGTTCACAGCTGGGGGGGCTGCAGTCCGATATCACGAGCCACCACTAGTGTTTATATGTATTATTCACTTATTTCAGTATTGATATAATCAAGGGATTCATTTTGTTAACTTAATAGGTTTTTATGTATTTATTTAATTATTTAGTTCATTTTTTGATTGGTGGGGCAATTTGGTCAGTGTTTTATATTTGTGTTCTTTGCAACAGTCCTGTTACTCTGATGAAGCCTTAAGCATGAAGACGAAAGTGCTCAGGATTGTATTTTTATTTTAAATAATAAAGTGCTTGGTTGTGGTCAGAAGCCTTGGTTGTTTTTTATTTTTATTTCATTTGCATATATCCCATGGACTTCCATTACAGGAGGTTTAAGGTATCATAGAGTGAAAGCTCTAGCTTGGCAGTTTTTATTGACTGGTTTGTCTGTGTCACCTTTTTATCCTTTGGTAAGAATGCGGTACATGGGATGTGCTATAATATATACAAGTTGCACACAGTGTACTCTGGCTGGCTGTTTAGCTACATATAGGGCTTTCCCAGTGATATTTCTATAAGAAATCATCTAGATGTAATGCATGTCTTGCATCTTTGACAGTTAGTCGGTAAGTCATGTTACTCTAGAGTTTCTATTTCAAAACATAGTTTACCGGTTGCTCTCAGCACTCAACACTATTGGATTTAACCATCTCCTTGTAATTTAGGTCATGGCTGACAGAGATCTCCCGATTGATCATTTCTCTTTCTAGTTAATAAAATTCCTGGCTGTACCACCATTGCTCTTTCTCACTCTTAATGCCCCATATTTACACACACACATATACTTAGACCTCTACACATATATATATATATATATATATATATATATATATATATATATATATGTGTGTGTGTGTGTGTGTATTCACTTTATAAGCTCGAACTTCTAAAATGTCAAATTATAGAATCTCGAGCCTATAAAGTAGAAAATCCATATACCCAAAACTACACAATCATGAAGCCCTAAATCCCGAAACTGCAAAAACGCAAAATTTAAACTCCCAACACTTTCAAACACCATTACAACACACACACACACACACACACACACACACACACACACACACACACACACACACACACACACACACACACACACAACTAAATAAGCATGCACACACCTACCCTTATCACGCCCATACCTACCTTTATGATATGCAGGGGGGCAAGCCCCCTTGCATGCCCCATGTGGGGGGCTGCTCCCCCCACTCCCCCCTTTTTAAATATTCTAACTCCAAGGTCACACTACATACACTCAGACACAAAACACCACCACACAAACTACATTCCTCTCGCACGCACACATCAAAGTAACAACACACACTAACACACACTACAGCCCCTACCCAACAACCTTAAACATAAACACTTACCTGAATCCATGAACACAAAGCAACACCAGAACCGCTAATTCAAAATCTCCCACATTCGAGATTTTGAATTTCATGCTTCTGGGGTAGTGATCTTCCGATCCTTCCACTTTATGAACTTGAGATACTGAATTTCGACATTTCAGTATTTCGAGCTTATAAAGTGTTCTCTCTCTTTCTCTCTCTCTCTATATATATATATATATATATAAAATATATACACACATACACATACACACACACACACACACACACGCACATGCGCATGCATGCATGCACACACATGCGCGTGCATGCGTGCACACACACACACACACACACACACACACACACACACACACACACACACACACACACACACACACACACACACACACCTCTGCATGCAATGTGTATATTTTGCACATCTTGCATCAGATTCAGATATATTTGATAAATGCATCCTATGTTAAACAAGAGCTGCATTTCAAATCTGGGTGCAGTTTGCATCCAAGCGCTATCTACAAGATATATAGAGAAGGTATTTCTACATCAGCTGAGCTGCTTTAAAAATCCTGCTGAGGATGTCTAGAGCAGCACATTGCACTCTACAGGAGTGCATTACTGTATTGTCCTCAAACACTTAAACTGGATAAAATTACCCCATGCATTCATATACACAAAATACTAACAGCATACAATAAACTCGGTTCCCCAAAGAAATGTCCAACCATATTCCCCCAATGGAACTCTTCACTCTTCAGATAAATCACTTCTTACTATATCCAAATCCAGCTGGTGACAATCTGTACTCAAAATGACATCTCAAAACATGGAATAACATTCCATACCTATTTAGGGTAATTGACCCCTTAATACTATTTAAATCAAAATTAAAGAAAAAAATACCTTGTAAACACATGTCTCTCTCTCCTGGCTAAACTCAGTTTATTCTAAACACCTTCTTACTGCAACAGACTACTAATTTCCATGTTTAAGAATATGTAATAAAGTAACTACATAATCAAGACTACTTTTCTCAACTCATTTTCCTCAGTTTCACATGCCTTCCCCTATCTACCATTCTACCTCTGCATCTATCTTCCTCTTCCCTTACCCTACTACCATTCTTGCCTTTCTCATATATGCTATACTAACATTGCTATACTCTAATATTAAATGTTAAGTTGTCTATCTCGCCTTCATTCTTGCTGGATGGGTTCGGAGCCGATCTTCGGCTCCGACTCGGCCAATACTAAAGCTCGAGAGCTAATTCCACCGGCTCGAGGCTCCCCCATATCCCACAATGCTAGGCGGTAACTCCTCAGATCTCGTTTGCCGCTTAGCTGATGAGGTGCTTTTCCAACCGGCTCTGCAGGTTAGTTAAATTTCTAAAGTTCTAGCAACTTAGACCCCCTTTAAGTTAGTTTTTTTTATAGTAATCAGTTAGTTACTTAGTCTGTTACCACTCCCTTACAAATTTATTCCCTTTTTCCAAAACTTTTTCCAAGGGTTATTTCCCTTATGCTTTAGGCCCCTTCCCACCCCTCCTAGTAGTTGGAGTGAGTGTGTTTTTTTCTGTCAGGATCTTTGTTAAATTTAGTTAGTTTAACTTAATTTTTAGTGTAATCAGTGTGTTTGTGTGAGTGATTGAACTAGTGTTGTCTCTTTAGATATGTCTAAAGAATCGAAGGTCTCAGGCTTTAAGAAGTGTGACTCGTGCTGTCAGAAGATGTCTCTGACAGACGGTCACACTTCTTGTGTGTATTGCCTGGGACCTTTACACCTGCAGGACTCTTGTGCTGTCTGTCACGGTTTCAGCCCTAGAGTCCTGCAGGAACGTAAAAACAAATTAATCTTAAGGGGCTTATTGAAGCCCGAGGGTCCCCCGACTCAGTCTCTGTCGGGGGAACCTTCTAAGCCCTCCAGGCAGTCGGCTCCAGTGTCCGAGCCGTCCTCTGGAGGTTCAAAGACCGTTCATACGGTTCAAACATCGGCTCTGGCCGGAGCCGATGATTCTAGACCTGCCACACTCACCGTGTCCTCGGCTCCGGCTGGAGCCGAGACAGACAAGTCGAAGTAGGTTCCGATACCCTTGTCAGAACCGATTTCTAGAAAGAGATCCAGGTCTCCTTCTATCGGCTCCGTTCATTCGGCTCCAGCGTCACTGCTCTTGTCTGAATGGAGCCATAGGTCACACTCCTCTAGGTCCTCCAGACTTTCGGACCATGATTTGCAGAGGGTGGTGAGCAGACTTCTTAAGTCCGAGGCACTGGCCCAGATGTTACACAGCCCGACTCAACAGTTGATGGCTACTCCTGTTCCATTAGAAATTCCTCCTCCGACTCTCTTGAGTTCGGAGCCGGTGCTGCTCGGAGCCGAGACTGTCGGAGCGTCGGAACCGATACCTTTCCTTTCGGCGCCGTCGTCTGCTCCGATTTCCTCCTTGGAGGGATCTCGGCGCCGGACTTCCCTCGTCAGCTCCGAGGGGGCGAGTGGCATCGGACCCTTGTCCGACCCCGCTCTCCCTCTCAGTGCTTTGGCGCTGGTTAGTTCGGCTCCGACATCGGCTTCGGAGCCATCCTTGTCGGTGCCGGGGGAGGTTTGTGGCTCTTCGGAGCGGAGACCTCTGGCCCTGCCTGACAGGGGTTCCTTTGAGGTCATGCAGAGCGTGTTAGAACCTGGTTCTACTCCACAGTCGGCTCCATCAGCCCCTCCCTCAACAGTGCCTGCGGTGATTTCTTCTCACCCCCTTGTTTCGGACCGTAGAGAATCTGCACCTCAAGTATCCCCAGTGGGAATTTCCTCCTCTTCCGAGGCCTCTCCTGACCTTGCAGGAGATCCCCCTAGGAAGAGACAGTGCAAGAGGAAGCACATTGACTCCCCTGAGTCTGTCGCCTCTGACACTGATTTGGAGGATTCTGAGGGTTCCCCTCGTTCCCCCTCTTAAGATGTCTCCTTTGCAGACATACTAGAAATCTTGAAACAGAGGGGGAATTGGCCAGTCCTTAACCCTTCAGAGGATGAATCAGTGTACCTTGAGGCATTTGGTTCTCGTCCTTCCACCTCCTGGGTGTCCCCTCCCTTTGACCCCCTCATGGAAGTGGTGGCGAGGAAGGCTTGGGCGGCTCCTGACTCGGTGGAACCCACCCCTAGGAGGCCAGCCAAATTTATCACTGCCCCCAAAGACAAGGAGTTTTTGTCCAAAGGTGTCTCTGTGGATGCCATGGTGATGGCTGCAGCCACCAAGAAGGAATTAGCGGATCCTTCGGTACCTGTTCATCCTCCTAATAAGGAATCTAGGACCATGGACAGGTACGGTAAGCGGATGTTCTCATCAGCGACCTTTTCTATGTGTTCGCTGAATTACCTGTGTCATTTCACTCGTCTCCAAAGGGACTTGCTCAAGGATATGAGTGAAGTGTTGAAGGACCCATCAGCTGTGGGGTTTCAAGATAGGATGAACTCCCAGCTGGCTACCCTTAACTCAGTAGTTAACTCCTCCATGTGCCTGATTTCATACGCGGCTGATGGAGCGAGCAGGGCTGCAGGTACAGGGGTGGCCTTACACCGCCATGCCTGGATGCGGCTATGTAGCTTTGCGGACCCTTTCAAGGTGTCCTTCACTAACTCTCCTTTTGATGGATCATCTATCTTTGGTCCACAAGTGAAGGATACTCTGACAAGGTGCGAGGTAGAAG
Organism: Protopterus annectens; assembly: GCF_019279795.1. NCBI lineage: Eukaryota > Metazoa > Chordata > Ceratodontiformes > Protopteridae > Protopterus > Protopterus annectens. The sequence continues at coordinate 401,103,482 of NC_056746.1, read as the reverse complement.
GTAAGACTCTTTCTGCCATTGGAGTCCATTTTTCTACCCCTTCTAGACCCTACCCCAAGGGTCAGAAGGGGGGGAAGATGTGGTTCCGCAAACAACCACAGGGTGTCTTACCGGACGCACAGAGTCGTTTCCCCTCTAGAGGCAGAGGGGGGAACAATAATAATAGATGCCATCCTACAGGCAGAGGGGGCCCGCAGAATCAGGGTAGTTGAGAAATCTTCTCTGACAAACCCTTTCAGCACCCCTGAGGGGCTGCCCGACTGCCCACCTTCGGAGGCAGTCGGGGGAAGATTATCTCTGTACCCAAAAGCCTGGCTTTCCCTTACTCAAGACAAGTGGGTGCAGTCTATCATATCCGAAGGCTACAGAATTCCATTCATTCACATCCCAAAACAATCCAGAAACTCCCTTCCAGACATTCCACCCAGTCAAAGGGAGCAAGCAGCACTAGAAATTTCAAAGCTGCTAGTAAAAAGAGCCATTCAACCAGTTCCAGCAGACCAACAAGGATCCGGAATCTACTCCAAATTCTTTTTGGTTCCAAAGAAGACAGGTGACTGGAGACCCATTTTGGATCTCAGCAACTTGAACAAGTTTGTCAAGAAAACAAAATTTCGGATGGTCACGCTGCAATCCATCCTGCCCTTTCTGGGTCAGGACAACTGGATGTGCTCCATAGATCTCCAGGATGCGTACTATCACATCAAGATGAACAGACAATCCAGGAGATTTCTCCGCTTCAGGCTAGGAGCCAGTCATTTTCAGTTCAGGGCCCTGCCCTTTGGTCTCAGTACAGCCCCCCGAGTGTTCACCAAATGCATGGCAGTGGTCGCCGCTCATTTGAGGGGCCAGGGATTCCAGGTGTTTCCGTACTTAGACGACTGGCTCCTGACTGCCACCACCAGGCATCTACTTCTCTTAGCCAGAGATTACACTTTACGAACCTGTCAGACTCTAGGCATCTCTGTAAATTACAAAAAGTCTGTCTTGTCGCTTTGTCAGTCTATTACCTTTATAGGCGCAAGATTAGACACAGTCAGTCTGTCAGCCAGACTCATGGAACAAAGAGTAGCAGACATTCACAAGCAGGTTTTTCTTCTATTATGACACAACAGGGTCAAGGTCAGACTGGTGTTGAAAGTCCTAGGGATTATGGCGGCGGCTATTCCTCTCCTCCCCTTAGCCCGCTTCCACAAGAGGATTCTCCAATGGATGCTTTTCACTCAGTGGTCTTTTCAACTTCTGCCAATGTCCCACACTATCAGCATAACTCAGTCATGCAGGAATCATCTTTCCTGGTGGGTCACATCTCCCCAACTTCTTCTAGGGAGACCTTTCGTTCCCCCGCCCCTGGCTGCAACACTGACAACGGACGCCTCCCTGATCGGGTGGGGGGGGCATTACCAGGGCAGGACAGTCCAGGGCACATGGCAGCCAATCGAGTGCCACTTGCACATAAATGTTCTAGAGATGAGAGCAGTGCTTTTAGCATTGCAAGCTCTTCAGGACTCTCTTCCCAAGGGAACTATAGCAATTCAGACGGACAATATGTCCATAGTGTGGTACATCAACAAGCAAGGCGGGACCAAATCTTACCCCTTATGTCGAGAAGCATTCAGACTGTGGCAATGGGCAATCTCTTCTCAGCGCTTCCTGATAGCAATGCACATTCCTGGCAAGTCCAATGTGATAGTAGACAGATTGAGCAGAGCAATTCTCATGCCTCACGAGTGGTCTCTGAAGAAATCAGTGTTGGAAGAAGTTTTTCGAACCTGGGGCCAACCTTGCTGCGATCTTTTTGCCACTCCCCAAAACAGCAAGTGTCCCGATGTCTTCACCCTCTTTCCCCTACCAGGTCATCCCATCAGAGACGCTCTAGTTCATGATTGGCCTCCGGGACTCCTGTATGCCTTTCCCCCCTTCCCACTGATACCTCAGTTGATTCGGAAAGCCATCGCTGTGAAGGCCTCAATGATCCTCATTGCCCCTTATTGGCCTCGACAGGTTTGGTTTCCCTTTCTTCACCGTTACCTTTTGGTGCAACCATGGCATCTGGACCCAGTTCCAGATCTCTTGACCCATCAATAGGGTCAGCTGCACCAATCCCTTTCTTCTCTGAACCTCACAGCGTGGTTCCTCCAATTCCAACCTAATATCTCACTCAGTTAGAGATATTTTGATAGCTTCTCATAAGTCTTCTACCCGGAAGATTTATAGCAGCAAATGGAAATGTTTCTCCTTGTGGGCAGTGTCCAGGGAAATAGATCCTTTTACTGCACCTATTCAGTCCATTCTTGATTTCCTAGCTGAACTTTTCCAAGCAGGCTCTTCTCCTTCTACTATCAGAGTTCAATTGGCGGCTATATCTAATTTTCATGTGGGAGTGTCAGAGTCTACTATTATGTCTCACAAACTCTGTAAAGCCTTTTTGAAATGAGTTTTTCTTAAGCTATCAAGGATCCACCTCCTCCTTGGGATCTGAACTTGGTTCTAGCATCATTGATTCTACCCCTTTGAACCTTCATGTTCTATGACGTTGTTGTCTTGGAAAATGCTTTTCTAATAGCCATCACTTCAGCTAGAAGGGTATCGAACTCCATGCTCTATGCTGTCGCCCCCCAGATTTACTTTTTCACAAAGATAGATTTTCCTTGCGTACCAATCCATCCTTTTGCCCAAAGTGTCCTCTCAAGCAAATCTGAATCAAACTATTGATCTCCCAGTTTTTTTCCCCAACTATGGCAACAGGTCAGAACAGAAACTGCACTGTTTAGATGTTCATCGCCAACTTAGGTATTATTTAGACAGGACTAAACAGTTTAGAAAATCAGACCAACTGTTTGCAAGATGGGCCTTCCAGTCACTAAAGTGTCACTTTCTAGATGGCTTACTTCTACGATTACCTTTATTTATGAGATCAGGCACCAACAACTGCCCTCAAAGCCTAGAGCTCATTCTACCAGGGCCTTAGCCACATCCATAGCCTTTCAGGATAGGCTTCCTATTGATTCTATTTACTCAGCAGCCACCTGGGCTTCCCCTCATACCTTCATTTCTCATTACAAGTTGGACATAACTTTGGTTCCACTGTTCTCAAGAGTCTGTTCCGGGCCACCGGGACTCCATGTTAGTTGTCTTCTTCTCATTCTCTCTTCTCTCCCATCCCCCCTTCCCCTAGCCTGGACAGACCTAGAGGAGATTGTCTTGTGACCTTTTCAATCCTTTCTCACCACCTCTATATTTTTCTTCTGTTAGGTTTAGGACACCTCACAGTCAGCCCTATAGAGGTGGGTTACCCTTCTCCATGTTATGGAGTTTTTCGAGATCTGAGGAGTTACCACCTAGCATTGTGGGATATGGGAAGGTGGAATTAGCTCAAAGTTTTAGTATTGTTGGCAGTGGAGCTTATGGTAGGTACATAACTTCTTATTTCTTACTCTTCCTCAAGCTTCCTCTCCATTTTTTCATCACAAAATCATCTGTTTTTTTTTTTATCTTCATCTGCTATAGAAATTCCTCTTCACTGTACATTAACTGAAGTCTCCTGTACAATATTAACCTTCTGCAGAACTCTATAATTTGCTTCAAGACAACATAGTTACACTACTGGTAGATGAAGCTTGAACTCTCGACCTTTAACAACTGAAGTTCCTCAATTTCCCACTTTTTTGAGTAACTACAACCTTAGAGTTGGTATATAAGTTAATCAATGTATTTTAATAAAAGAAAAAAAGACAAACAAGTGCTTTCATCTCCACAATAGTAGACTTTATCAAGTTCAAATATAAAACAAACTGACACAATTTTATAATGTATCATGCCCACACTGTAACCCAATCAAAAAGCGGTCACCAATGAACACATGAATAAATTAATAAATTAGCTAACGCCAGCCTACATAACATTCAAGGCAAGCTTTCTAAATTAATGCAATACAAGCCTATAAAGAATGAACTATACAAATAACATGTTTGGCAGAAAAATGCTACTAAATAAAACAATTTAATTGTATGTAATAGCTAAAAATATGTGCAATGGTTAAACTCAGATTTAAAACTTCAAATGCCCTACTAATACTATAAAACTAAACATGAATATGCAATGCACAGAAACGCATCTACACAAAATAAATACAACATGAAATCTCACTCTGTGCAACAATGTATATCTCTGTGAGATTCATGTATAAAACCCTAATATCGCCTCTTGGGTTGCGTTCAAAAGGTTCAACCACAATGAATTTAAAAACATGAACCTTTTGAACACAATCCAAGAAGCAGTCCTTGGCCATTACTGCTTGAGACAAGTGAAGCTTTATGGCAGCTTAGGACTAATGCCATGCAGTGGCCAGGTTTAAATGAGTCATTTTCTATCACTTGTTTTTTTTTAATTGAAATCTTTGGAGAGATAAATTTTGTTTATTTATGGTACACATAAAATGTTGATATTGATGCAACATAGGTTTATATATATATTTTTTGGTATGTTAATAGTTTTTTATGAATAATATATATTTGTGTGGTTATTTATATATATTGTTTGTGCATATTTTTGTATCTATTTATTCAGTTTAACCAATGCCATTGCACATGTTTACCTGCGTAGTGTTGTATATTCTGTTTTGATATTTGTTTTTATATCTTTGGAATTCTGAAGAATTTTACATTGGTATTATATCAGTTTGTATTTATTAACATATAGTTTCTTATTTACTGCTCTTGGTCCTGAGTGTGTCCCCTCCTTTTTAGATGGTGGTTATTATATTATTAGGTTATTATATTATATTATATTATATTATATTATATTATATTATATTATATTATATTAGGGTTTTATACATGAATCACACACAGATATACATTGTTGCACAGTAGAGTGAGATTTCATGTTGTATTTATTTTGTGTAGATGCATTTCTGTGCATTGCATATTCATGTTTAGTTTTATAGTATTAGTAGAGCATTTGAAGTTTTAAACCTGATTTTAACCATTGCACATATTTTTAGCTATTGCATACAATTAAATTGTTTTATTTAGTAGCATTTTTCAGCCAAACATGTTATTTGTGTAGTTCATTCTTTATAGGCTTGTGTTGCTTTAATTTAGAAAGCTTGCCTTGAATGTTATGTGGGCTGGCATTAGCTAATTTATTCATTTATTCATGTGTTCATTGGTGACCGCTTTTTGATTGGGTTACAGTGTGGGCATGCTGCATTATAAAACTGTGTCAGATTGTTTTATATTTGAATTTGATAAAGTCTCCTATTGTGGAGCCGAAAGCGCTTGTTTCTCTTTTTTTGTTTTATTAAAATACATTGATTAACTAGCAATGGTCATAGTTGTTTTTCTTGCTGGTGTTTTATATCTCCCTGCACTCTGTTTTTGTTTATATAAATTCGGGGGGGGGTGCTTGCCCCTCCACACTGAAGGTTGTAGGGGGCTTGCCCCCCTGCAAAAACACTTTAAAAAGTGTTTTTCAGGAAGATATTTTCAGCGAATGCAGTTTGAGGATTCCGGTCCTTGGTGCAGTCACTTTTGTCCACTCATAGTGGAAGCAGATACTATATCTCATGACAATATCATAATGTTATAGTATTTCTATACTCCCTATTTTTATGTTTTAGTTTACAAATCTGTTTGCATAGTATGTGTGCCTTACTATTATAACTTTTCTAATATGTTTCATTGTAACTATTTGTCACTCTTGTTTTTATACTGGACTTTTCCTCCCTGGTCCTCTACTTAAAAGGGGCTTTGCTGCTTAGATGAACTATCCCAGTAAATAAAGGCAAAATAAAATAAATAAATAATAACTTTTGTCTTTTCACTGACCATGCTCAATAAATGCTTATCAGTTTCCTCTGCACTTCTTACTGTCCTCTTAAATTGCTTCTATACATTTTATAGTTTTTTATATTATAAAACCAGATCTTATTTTGCGTTTGTTACAATCTGTATCTATTTTCCATTAATAAAGATTGCAGGTATTGCAACCAAGGCATATTCTGCATGCCTTCACACTTAACGATAGTTGCTGTGCTTCTACCTTTTTATCCAGCCTTGCGTAGCCCTTTTTCATTGCTTCAGACCAACCTGCAAATTAAATGTACTCCAGATCTTTGCTGCATCTGCCAAGTGAAATACTTTCCTTTCCTGCTGTTTACAGTGTTTGCTGCAATGCTCTGGTTTCTTTTTGACAAGTCAGTCTGTAAACCAGGCCACAGTCTTGGGACCCATATCTAGGCTGGATAATCTGTTTATTTATCAGTCTAGTCAAGTGTTTTCCCACAAAACAAGGCCTGTTGCTACGGGACTGACAGAGAATTGTATTGTATTGAAATGTCACAAGCAGTGAGACTCTGAAAGAGGCAAATGTTGCTAATCAGTTTGCCACCCCAGAGGTGATAATAGCACACTAGATTACTAGAGCAAGGCAGCTAAATAATGCTTTGACACAGGCTTCCCTTTACGTTGAGAACTGGTTAATATGCTCTTTCTGTGCTTTCCTTTGTTCATCAATAGTTGTTACCATGTATTCACATTCTGGTATAGAACTCCATGATTTCATCTGATAAAACCGGAATCTTGCCTCAATTACTAAAGTTCTTTTGCGTTATAGTTTCAAAGTATGAGGTTCAAATCTTACCTCTGGCAAGTTACTCTTTGTTGTTTGCATGTTCTACGTTTTCCTCTGTGTAGACCTCCACCTTATCCTCTCCACAAAATAAGCTTGTTGATTAGATATTCTGAGCTCTATATATTTACATTTATCCTTGCTCCTATGGTGTGTGAATAATGGCTAAGAAGGGCCCAAGAATGCGCAACTGATACCTCTCAACTGTCCCTGATTTCCAGGGATGTACCTGATTTTGACTCAAATTTCAGCTATTTCCCTCTTAATCCCTCCTAAAACTGGTGACTTTTGGAGGAAAGATGGTGAATTATTCTTCGTAAATAATGGCAATAATTATAAGTTATAGATTTTCTTTCCTTCACAAAATGTATACTAATTAACGTTCTTTTATTCTGCTAATGTCTCAAGTTAATAGTATTAATATTTTAAAAATGCCCCTGATTGTCCTTGATTTTTTCTGGGTTTGTCCCTGATTCTGTTGAAATTTGTCCCTGATTGGTTTGAACTGACATCAAATAAATAAAAGAAAAAGATACATCATACAGTTTTAAAATACATTAGATGTTCATTAATCATATTATGCCATGTTGTGCTATTCAGCATGTGGAATAATGCCATATATGAACACAATATTTCAGAAAGTGATGGAACTCTGCTGCCCAATGCATCATCACTCAGTAAATTAAATTCTTATTGCAGGTTTAGATGAAGTCATCTGAGTAACAAACAGATTTAAATGTACAGTTCTATTGTTAAAGTGTTAATAAACTGTAGAACCACCTAAAATGCTACCAGACCACTGCTTTGTTGATGATGAACTTACAGACGGAACAAAAAGTTCAGCTTTTTCTCCACTCCATATAAGACCTCAGCTGGAAGTAACACCCTCTACATTCATTAGATCACATGACAGAGTTTACAAAAGGAAATGTAAGACGAGCCTGAATTCACTCCCTGAAAGCAAATTCTCAAAAGAACCTTCCCTTCATCTTGACTGTATCAGTCTGTCCATATTTATCGATTTAACAGCGTGAAAGAACAGGCAAAGAAGAAAAATGTTGTTTGCTGTAGAAACCTGGATCTTAGCCATTGTATTTGTAATTCTTCTTGCAATGTAAGTATGCAAATGAGATGTTCCATTTCAGTCAGAAACACTAGTGCTCTGATTGCTATAGTAATTTTCATTTTTCGGCTTGTTTATTAAAAAGAAGACTGAAAGCAGTAGAATGCTAGCTGTGTTGCTACTGATGTTTTTGTTAGTTTATTTTAATTGCTGTTTGAACAACAGTACAGTAACCCACAGACACTTTAATTTTAAACTTTAAAAATGTTTTATTGAGCTATTCAGTCTGATTCAACCAGTGACGATAACACAAACAGGGCTGTCAGGCAATGTTCATTATTCTGAAGGGCTAACTGTGATGCTGTATATGAAACTACAATGGAAAATTCTACACGTCTTAGAAACCATCGGATAATTATTTGTTCTACTTAGTTGCAGAACTGCTCTTCACCTCAGATATTCTAATAGCTTTACTAATATCAGCTGCGTACCTCTGCTGTGGTTGAGGTATTCAGTAACTCATCACGCTGTAGAACACGTTGCATCTCTTCTTCCCTCCTAGGTACACGCAATACACATGCTGCTAGCTAATTATAGCTACTCCACATAGATTCTTGAAATCTTTTCTGTGTACAGCTGTGCAAAATAGATTCTGGAAAACTTAATTTTTTGTGATGCATTCTTACTGTGGATGGAATTTCATCTAGCAAAATTATGAAACTCTATCTTTGGTCAGATTTGGATGATATTACTACACTTAACATAGTTGTAATCTTTAGAGTGAAATGGTATCAGTTTAGATGTTTTCAGTTTCTCAGGTAAAATTGTAGAATTTTGTGACTGACAAAATTGCCTGCTAAAAATATTCTATCATTTCTAACTCTAACTCTTCCACAGTTTCAGTATTAAGGAAAAAAATAATGCTATATTTTTGCTGTGTTCAGCTTCTTCAGTTATTTATCTATGAAACATTAGTTACTCAGCTTTTAGATAGGTATAATAAAACAAGGAGACAAGAGTGTGTGGGGTGCAAGAGAAGCTTTTCACCCCTCCAAAATATACTTTTTCTATTTTTTTTCTTGGTTTTCTGCAGGTACTGTTTGCATAAAGCTGAATTGTACTCAGATAAACAATGGTGTATCACGTGTGCACTGAAACAAGTAGTTTTATACCATTATTGCCATACAGTTACATTATAAGCTGATAAGCAACGTTTTCTATGCTTTTATTTCTTTCTAATTGTACAGTAAATGGATAGTTGTGCCAGTCTATTGAGGCAGATTACTTCACTATAATAATTGTGCAACTGCAAATAGGTGCAGCAATCCAATTCATAAAATAACTTTGGTAAGGCTTTGTAAAATAATTTCATGCATGGCATCTTAAACTTAAAAAGAAGAACAGGAAATGGAAAAGTATTGAGTGAGCATGCAGAAAATACAAAAGGGGAAAAATGTGAGTTAAGAAAAGTGAAAGGCACCAAAATGGCAAAGAGAGAGTGACGGAAAGATGAAGACTAGAAAGACGTATTGATGAAGAAGCTTTCATTAAGACAGGTAAGGAGATAGTTACCGGCTATTTTATCAGGCCATCAGATTAAGGGAAGGAGAATAAAGGGACACTAGGACAGTGAATTAATGGCCAGGCCAACAAAAAAAAAAAGACGTATATTGATCATAACCTCCCACCTCTAAAATTTGGAGAAAATGGGAGAGAGTAGGTGTTCTGCTGAAATACGGACTTAAACAGAAGGTAAAGATCCTTAGAAAAAAAAAATACAGTATTGTTGATCTCAGCCTCAACAATATGAAGGCAGTCTGGGATGAAGATAAGTAAGAAGTTCCAGTGCCTCAGGTTAAAGCATTCCTGGGAGCAATAACTAGCTAAAGGTGTACAGGATGCTCTCAGTAAAATTATCCAAATAATAGAACATTGGAATAGTTAGCTAGAGCATGGAATACCGAGGGGAAGGGGTAGCATTAAATAGCAAGAGGTCAGGCTGATTGAGAGAATGAGATCTTTATTTTAGTATGCCTGATGAACGCAACAACTGGGTAGTACCTTAGAGAGCAGTAAACAGGGATGTGGAGGGACAGGAAGGCTCGCTGTTCTCTTGTGCAAAGCGAACCGGCTAGGTGAATCATTAGTGCACTGTGTAGTCTTTTCATGGAGAAAGGAAAAGTATCAAACAGAGAAATGTTAGGAAAGAAATACCTAATTGTAGAACTGCATACTAATCAACTGCACTGCCCTCCCACCCCGATAAATGTTATAGAAAGAATACAGTGACAATTATTCACTTTATATTATCTTCCAGGTAGTCAGAAGACTGGATTCATGCTGCAGACATCCTGGCAATGTAATCTTACCTAGTCCTATGACTGGATACCTGCATGTTTTTGCCAAGAGGAATTAAGCAAACCTAGTATGCAGACTTCAGGAAAGCATGAGAAAATGCATGGATATTGTGTAGCACAGGAGTTAGATTAGTGGGAAACTGACAAGCAGTAATTAGAAAAGGCTGTAAAGCAAAGAACCTGTCAGTAAAGGGATAACACTGTGTTAATGAGATGGTTCTGTTCAACATATCCATATCAGACATCAAAGTTGTCTTAGAGAAGAATGTCTGCCAGTAATGACACAAAACCTGGAGAGGAGGTCGAACAAGGTACAACCAGCTGGTATAGCAACTATGTGACTTTTGAAGTTTGTGGATACATGGTAATTAAAATTAAGAGAATAAATTGCAATATTATGTACCTTTATGGCAAGAATAAGGGAAAAGGGAAATGTGCTGTATGCATAACATGTATAGGGTAAGGACAGGAAAGCAAATGCCTGTTATAATCATTTCCAAGCTGAATCATTCAAAGGCCAGCAGAATTCTGATATGCAGTTCCTTGAAAAATGAACTCTAGTAATGTAGTAATGTAGATGTTATTGTGCCACGGGGCAATCATAATGCCTTATTTGAAGTGTTGTGGTTAGAGCTGTATGGTGCAAAGGGACTGGAATGCCATACTGACCATGAGTGTTTACTGAAGGTTACCAAGATTGTACTGGAATGAGACACATGGACTGAGGAAATATTCAGATTATTGGGTATGAACTCATTGGAGCAGCAGAATGGAAAAGGAGATACAATATGGATGCATTATACCATCAGGGAGTAGGTATGTATGTAGTGTAGATCTTAAGGGAGAGGAAAGATAGGAGTATGGAGTATTGGAAGAGTGAAGATTTAAAAGTAACATCAGGAAATATTCATTTATGGAAAAGGTGTTAGGGATTATACTAGTGGGGGTAGTGGAATATAACTCTACAAAGATGTTTAATGGTACCTGTAACTAACTGGAAAAAAGAGGAGTATTTTTTCAACACTTTGTTCAACCTGATGACACACAAGTATGTCTTCACGTACATTTGTTTGAGATACTAGATCTTGAGATCAATGTCAGATGAAAAGGGAATGGGCAAGAAAGCAGACGCATGAGAAACTTATTCATCCTAGCCATCCACATCCACATCTGTAATTCCCACCTCTTACCTTTTATATAATACAAAAGACATTGACATTTTGCAGTGCAATCATTTTAGTATGAAGAATAAATAAAGCTACTTACATTCATAAACTCAAATAAACTTAAGCCAAATAAGTTTGGAGAACAACTTGTGCTGATTTATCTGTACATTCCCACCCTCACATATATACCTTCGTATTTACAATATATACACGTACGAATTGTAGAAGGAGTCATTACTGGTCACATTGTGAAGAGCACTTTTGGCTGACATCAAAGACTGAAACAATACTAATTTCATGAACTTTAATCGTATTTTGACTTAGGAATGGGGTCCATTCCTGTCATGGTATTAGAAACCCAAAAGATCTGGAGAATTAAAAAAGGGAGATACCATATACTAAAAGTACGCCATTTCCTTGTGTCAAGTTCAGTTCTGGATGAGGCTAGTTCTCCAGCCTGCACGTAAAGAACCCTAAAGTGTACAAGATTCTAAATGGCTTAATCTCAGTGTAACTGAGCAATTACAGTGTAATGTTGCTTTGTAAGCACTATACTGCAGTAACTTGCGCACACTGACAGTAAGTGTATTACAATCCCACCTACTATAATTTTCTGTGGAGTTGTGGTATCTTAAAAACTAACCTCACTATATATTTTTTGTTTTCCTTAAACAATAGTTTCTATTGAGCATTGCAAGGCATGTCAGTAACCCTGTCACTGTTCAACATTTTTACCTCAAATTTCAAGCTGTAGCACTTCACCAATTGACCTGTGATGTTACTGTGTTAATGTAATTAATTCCAAAGTGACATTTTAGTCAGTACATGAAATATATTGAGCAAGCTTTAACAATGTTATCTGTATTAGTTCTTGAGATAGAATTGTAAGATGACCATAATCAGGCTTGTGCAGTCCCTTAAATGTTTAACCTTGTTAACTGAACTCTCACCTCAGCCATGTGGTTTACAGACCTTCTCCAATATTCTCTCCCACAGTAACAGTAGTTATTGGGGATATGTTTGACTCTAATAAATAGCAGATGAACCAATGAGGTTTTATTGTTTAAGTATTTGTTTTGTTTGTTACAGCCTTAATCATAATGAAAATATGTGTCAAAGTTATGACTATATCAACTATCAGTGTTTTAGCCTGCATTTTATTTAGAAAATGTTTTGCAGCATTTTTCAATACTTTAACAGAGTATTCGAAAGAAATCAAGAAAATATTAACTGTGAGTTTTCAGATCCATTCTTTTTTTCATAACTGGAAAGGAATTACATATAAATTAAACTCGAAGTACTAAGTATTAGGCAAGAAAGGCGTGCATGAGAAACATCAAGATGAACAAATTACGTGAAAGAATTAATAACTGTTACAAGTATCTTCACTACTTTTAATACAAGTAAGAGTTGTTAACTTTTTAAATATATGTCAAAATTATGTTTTTTCATCCCCAAATTAGATCTTTGTCATACATCTTAGTTATGTGCACACCAGGTGTGTGAATATCCATCACTAACAGAAGATTTTGTTTGTCAAAAGGAGTTTCACTCATTGAGCTAGATTATCTTTTGGCCAATAATTAGGCAATGGCTACCATTTCTGCTCCTGTATACTACACTTTTCACATTAGCTTTATCTTTTAAAAATGAGAGAATACAGTAAGAAAATCATAACTAAATATTGGATACTGCAGTAATGCACATCTATTAAGGGCTGAATTTCATTTTGACAAAAAAGGTAATTTTAACATGTTTAAATATTTGTGTCATTATTTTCATCTACATATTTAATGGCTGTTTAGAGCATATTCTTAATAGGAAGAGGGTTTTTGGCATCCTGTACCCATTTGCTTTTGTGTGCAAAGGACTGACCTCCTGGCCGCTACTGTTTATATGCCTTATGCCATGTGAATGCTGGTTGGAATAGGCTGTTGTCCCGCCCCATTCCTGATTTGGGTGTATCTGAAAATGAATGAATGTTCTAGTTTTCTGCTGAATTTCTCTTAGTCTAGTTTTGGCCAATGATTTTATAGTTAAACAGGTTTAGTTGTTTTCTTGTTCTTCGCCTCATTCATACTTCCATCCCTGCTGTGGATGACTCTTATCTTACCTAACTGTGCTTGAGTTTGATGTTTGGCCTTGGACTTGGTATTACTGTGACAACAGGCAACAAGTTACTTTTCTTACTATTTTAATTTCACAACTGCCACTCAGAGGTGCCTTACAAATAATGCTATTATGACCTCTTTTTCTTTCACCCATACTATTTACCCTGTATACTTACTTTCATTAATTTGACATGCGATCATTGATTATGCAGCAAATGTAAAATGTACCCCTCTTCCGTCTCTTCTCTTCTTGATAGTGTAAGTCTCCTGTACTTTCAGACTTTATTGTTTTATGAAACAAATCCCAACTGATCTCTATTCTTGGGGTTCCGACTGACATACTGGTCCATTATAATTATTTGGTTGTATATGGAACAGTGAGAGGAGGACAGTCAGGACACCCTGCTGTCACACTGTAAAATGGTGGGGTGTTACCACTTTCCCCTGTAGTGCTCCCCATCTTAGACCATAGACTTGGAATGGTCTAAGCGCAGAAGAGACACACGTTCTCACATGCAGCTACTGCTACATGGACTGAACCCCCACCCACACACACACACACACTGTAGCGGTGAAGCCTACAGTCAGACCCCCCCCCCCAGTGTCCCTTGTAAGTTACTGCTGTGTCTAAAAACTACACTTCCCCCTTAGAAAGATGACTAGTGTTTTTTTTTTTTACTCAGTCTTTCCCTACTGGCTCAATCATCTGGAATCTGGAATAGGATTCAAACTTGGGTCACCAATAGGTGAGGCAAACATTCTGCCTCGGGCCATCAGAATGACTACTGTTATAATACTTTTTTATACTATAGCTCTCTGTAATACACGAGCTATTATAGTTTCTTTTATGATAACTGTCAACCAATGTATTTTATTGATAGGCTTATGTTTTGTTTATTGAGTTGGTTGTTCCTCCTGGGAGCTAACCCATTTTCAGAGAGGATCATGGGAAGTCAATAAAGAACAACTTTAATCTGGATTTTGACACAAAAAAGAAATATACATAGAGCTCAGAATCATTTGGGCTATATCACAGGTGAAAGTATTGTAAAAATGTATGCAACAGAATTGTTGAGAGCTAAATATATTTGCGGTATAATGTAAAGTTAAGGCAAAACACTATGCCCAATGTACTAATCACAGGAGAGTCAATTGTGAGGCACACTGATGTCCCACTCACTAGGTTGATCAAGGAGAAGGTGACAGTCAGATGTCTATCAGATGCCAGGATCTGCCACATAACACATGCAGTCATGTCACTCTACAACAAGTACAAATATGACTCAGTCATTGTCCATGTGGGTGTGAATGACCTGAGACATACCTCCCTGGACTACATGAAAAGAGATGTGATGGAACTCTCAGATTATGTGGCCCAGGTAGATATGACCCTAGCCCTGAGCAGTATTCTACTGTCACCCAGAATGATACCACAGTATGAGTAGAAAACGATTGACTTCAACAATTGACTAAATTTCTGGTGTCATTCTAAGGGGATCCAGTATCTGTCTGCCTGGGACAACATGATCAACAGACCTCGATGCTTTGCCAGAGATGGCCTGCATCTGTCACCCCTGAGATTTTGGGTAGTGGCTAATGCTCTTGTCACCCCATAGTGCCTTTTTTAGGTAGTGTTCCAAAGACAAAAATTCCACTGTAACAGCTACAAACAAATGCAGTCTGAGGGTCATGCTGCTCAATGCTAGAAGTCTAAATCTCAACAAGCACTCATTCGGAGCTCTCCTCAAAATGGAGAATATCGACATCTGTGCTGTAACAGAGACCTGGTTTAAAGAAGCAGAAAGCACCCCTGCACTCCCAGGCTACAAATCATTCCATACCTTCCGGGCCCCAGAATACAGCCGGAAGCTCCAAAGGAGGTGGTGTCTCCATATTCTTAAAGGATACACACACCTCTAGACTGGTAGCCTAGCATAATGCATCTGAGATACTTCAGGTACAACTAATGCTGGGTAAGACAGCAATACAAGTCATAGCCTGCTACAGAACCCCAAACATGTCCCTAGACTCTCACTCCAACTTTCTAAGCACCTTGGAGTCTATCAATGTCCAATCCAATACTCTCATACTGAGTGACTTCAACTGCCCTTCCATCAACTGGGACAACTATTCAAGTACCAATGTACAGGCTCAACGCTTTCTGGAATTTATCAGTTGCAATGCCCTGGACCAGCTCATTCTGACCCCCACTAGAAGAAGCAACATCCTCGATCTGGTTATCACCAACATGGGAGACTGTTGCTCCACACCTATAGTCAATTTCTCCCTGGTTAAATCTGACCAAAAACTGATCACCATGGAAATCTCCATCTCACCTACTCCTCCTGCTAAGGTGACCACCCTTAAAAACTTCTCTAAAGCTGACTTTGGGCTCCTAACAACAGAGGTGGCTAACTTTTTCAGCACCCATGCCGATAGAAAATAGCTGCATGACTGCCGAATTATACACCAGTGCACTGTATGATTATGTACAGTAATGCATGAACCTGGCATACCAAACAGAACTAAGATGCTCCCCTGCAAAAAAAAGGAAGCCAATCTGGTGGTCCCCAGCCATTAATAAACTCTACAACAGAAGGAAGAAACTGTTGCAAAGAAAAATGAAATTAGAAGACTGGAAACGTCCCCTATCAGCCTCAACAAAAGCTGAGATCCCTTATCAAATCCTCTAAAGCCAGCCATGAAGGCAGAGTTGCGGCTGACACCGAAAACAACCACAAAGCCTTCTATAGCTATATCAAAAACCTCAAAGGCAATACCCAGATTTGCTCTGAGTTATTTCACAATAGCACCTCCTATACTGAGCCAACAGATATAGCCAACATACTGGTAGACAGATTCGGTGCCAACTTTATCCCCCAGGACCCTATCACAATATCAGAAGAAAGACTGGTACCCACCATTTCTGTGGCACAAGTAAAAGCTGCATTGTCCAAATTTAGGAATACAGCATCTATGCAACCTGATAATATCCCTCTCTGCATCCTACATGAGCTATAAAATGAACTGGCACCACATCTTTGTGCCCTGTTCAATAACAGCCTTACCTCAGGCTATGAATGGCGCACTGCTACAGTCATCCCACTCCATAAAGGGGGATCAACTACAGACCCTGGGAACTATTGTCCCATTAGCCTGACAAGTCTGGTATGCAAAGCTATGGACGGCATCATCATGGACCTGCTTAACAAAGATATAGGCAATCTCCAAACTCTTGACCCCACACAGTTTGGCTTTGTCAAGGGGAGATCCTGACTGCTGAACCTGGTTGACTTCTTTGAGGCAGTCACCAAGGCTGTGGATGAGGGTAAGGCAGTGCATACAGCCTACCTCGATCTGGCCAAGTCCTTTGATACCATTCCCCACTCAGTTATCATTGATAAACCCACCAAACTAGCCATCAATTCTTACATCACTAGGTGGGTTGCAAATTGGCTCACACACAAGACCCACAGAGTGAAAGTTGCAGATACCAAGTCAGACTGCCGATCAGTCATGAGTGGAGTCCCACAGGGCTCAGTCCTGGGCCCTTTTCTGTTTGGCATCTACTTCTCAGAAGTCCAGGCCAGCACAGAAGGACTCTGGCTGACCAGGTTCGCTGATGACTGCAAGTTAGGAGTCATTATCAACTCTCCATGTAATGCAGACATCCTACAAAAGGGCCTCTCTGAGACCAGTGACTGGTGTCGGAACCATGCCTGAAGCTTAACACCAAAAAATGTGTTATCATCCCCTTTGGAAAAAAACTCATTTCCCATTAATTGCCATGTTGATGGGAGCCCACTGAACACTGAAGAAGCCATAAGAGATCTGGGCACCCAGGTCGACAGCCACCTCACCTTCGACCACCACATTGCTACTGTGGTCAGAAAGCCTTTCTACGTGGCACAAAAGGTTTCATATCCAGGAAGAAAGGGGTCATCACCCCTCTCTACTTATCCCTCATTAAACCAATCATCGAGTATAACGTCCCATTTGTCATGTACCTGACCAGACACATACAACAGCTGGAGAGGCCAGAAAAGTACCTCACAAAAAAGATCATGGGCCTTAAACACATTTCTTACATGGATAGACTCAAGAAACTTCAGCTGTTCTCATTCTTTATCGTCTACTGCTTGACTTACAAAGCCATGTCTTACCCAGCCCTACTTGAAATGCTACACCTAAAGAAATCCCCCCCCCCCCCATGCCACATGCTCCAGAGATCACAACCTCATTACCACAATTAACAGAACATGCTGGAGGGACAGGTTCATCTCCCAAAGACTGCCCATACTCTGGAATAAGCTTCCCATTCATGTCAAGCAGAGCACCTCACTGGTCCTCTTCAAGAAAAATCTTGACAAGTGAATGGGTAACAGAAGGTTCACTCCAGGGATCATTCCAGTTACCCTACTGGATATGGGCACTGTGAAATAACATTGGGTGGCACGGTGCCTGGGCAATTTTTTTTTTGGGCTAGGCTTGTAAAAGCTCCAGAGAGCCATTAGCCTAGTACACACCTATGAGCCTATGAAGGATAATTAAGATTTCTGGACTATAATGCAGTATTCCAGCTATGGCCTTATAAGCACACTATACAGAATAAGAATGGCTTCATCTTCACAGTGCAGTAGCTGGATGTGTAAGCATGCATCCCACTGGCTATAATTTTATATACATTTTATTGTTAACTGTCACTATAGAGCTAAAAGTAGGCTTTCTCAGTAGTTAACCTGTCGGAAAGGACTAAGATAGTTGCATTTATGTGAACTGAGAAAAATAGATGCTACGTAAGATTTAAAATACACTTCAGTTTCATTTTTTTCTCATTGTAAAGGGCTTCTTACTGCTTTTAGTCCATTGCCTAAAGAGAGACACATTTAAAGGAAATTATGATTTTAAGCATATCTCATTCTTTCCTGTCTGCACCTAATTCTGCAGTTTCACTGCATACAGCCATACATGTACACATGCAGATATGTATAAGCACAATATGTATCTATTATAGATGTACACACACACATACTCACACATTTTATATATATATATATATATATATATATATATATATGTATATGTATATGTATATATGTATATATATATATATATATATATATATATATATATATATATATATATATATATATATATA
>NC_056746.1:401007494-401079994 GCF_019279795.1 Protopterus annectens | reverse complement strand
AAATGGAGTGCCATCCAATTTTATTGGATTTATTGCCCTTTACAATGTCAATAATCAGAAATGAAAACCTGGCAGTAGGATGTATCAAATGGTGTTTGTAAAGTGCATTGGAAGACTTTTTATTTTTTATGTTACTAATGTGTTCCGAAATTCTTATTCTGAATGGGCGAGAAGTCTGGCCAATGTAAAAGGAACCACAGGTACATGTAGCTTGATATACTAACCAATCAGTACTACAATTGGCAAAAAAATTAATTTCATAAACTGAAGAACTGTTACGACAGGAAAACTCTTTGGATTTTACCACCTTGTCACAGTGGATACAATGTCCACATGGATGACGGCCAACTAATGGATCCCCCATAATGGTAGCTTGTATGTGTTGAGAAGGTTGATAGATGGACCCATGTTTGTAATGATTAAAGCAGGAAGCAAGGTTTTTACCTTTCCGGTATGAAAATTTACATCTTTCAGGTATAATTTGAGATAGCTCATCATCGTATTGTAAACTGTTCCAATGTCTCTTGACGCTTTCAGTTAAATTCACCGTGTTCCTGGCATATGTTGTAACCAGCCCTATGGGTTGCATTGTTGTGACATTATGATCCTTGTACCTCAAGAATTCTTCCCTGTTGGTTGAATTAACCAAATTACTTGCCTGCAACACATAACCCATACCATAACCCCTGGCTTTGTATCTGCTGATAAGATCCTTCCTATGACTCTGAAATGAAGAATCATCTGAACAAATTCGTTTGGTTCTAATAAATTGTGATTTGGGGATGTTACGAGCTATATGTGGAGGATGAAAACTGGATGTGTGGAGGATGGTATTATATTGGGGATATTTTCTGAATACTTCAGTGCCCAGCGTGTGGTCTGATAATCTGTTGATAGTCACATCCAAAAATGTAATACTATTTAGATCATAATGAATAGTAAATTGCAATCCCCAAGGGTTCTTATTTAGGTAAGATATGAATTCATGTAGCATATCAACCTCTCCTTTCCATACCATCCAGCAGTCGTCTAAAAAGCGTCTCCAAATATCAATGTATTCTAAGTAAATACTATTCCCATGATCATAAATAAGCTGTTTTTCCACAAAAGCCATAAGCAAATCAGCATAAATGGGGGCAAAAGAAGCCCCCATTGCTGTACCCTTTGTTTGTAAATAACAGGTGTCCTGATAGAAAAATACATTGCTGCTAATAACATGTCCTGCTAGCTGTACCAAAAAAGAATTGAAGTCAGAGTCATATAGATTGGCCACCTCCAGCCAATATTTAAGCGCCTCCAAACAGGATTCATGTGGAATGTTAGTATATAAAGTGCACACATCAAGTGTGGACATCAACCAATCAAGTTCTAATTGACTGTCTGAAATGATTTGCAGGAAGTTGGTAGTGTCCTGTAATCGAGGCCGAACTAGATGGAGGAGGAGCTTTAGATGTTTAGTCAGGTAAAGAGATAATGGTTATGTAATATAACCTTTACCTGAAACAATTGGTCTGCCCGGTGGATGTATGGGATTTTTGTGAATTTTTGGCAAAAAGTAGATATATTGGTTGGCCGGGTCCTGAATTATTAGTTGATGCATAATATCATTGGTGATAATTGCTTCATCCCTGGCCTGAACTAAAAATTCATCAATTGATTTTTTGAAACGATGAATAGGATTGATAGCATCTCAAAATAATATCTACCATCAGATAACTGCCTTTTGGCTTCATGATCATAATCTTTCCAATTTAACACAACCACAGCTCCACCTTTGTCAGCTGAAACAATGACAATATTCTTGTTGTTTTTTCGTTCCAGAATAGCTTGTTTTTCCACAATAGTTACATTATTTGATTTATACTGTATCTCTGACCTGGAAAAATGCAGATCTTTGAGTACGCTATTCTGGAACTGATGTACCAAAGGATGCATAGGTGGAGTAAAAGATGATTTGTGATACACAAACTTATCATCCATACCATCATTATCATCATTGCGAAAAAACAGTCTTAAGTTTAATGTTCTACAAAAAGATATTAAATCCTGAGCAAACATTTCCCCAGACACCATGAAACCCGGAATAAAAGTCAAGCCTTATTAAGTACAGATAAATGGGCTGGAGATAGTACAAAATCAGATAAGTTTAAAACATTCTTGTTATGATCTTCCACTAATTCTGTATAGCCATTTTCAAAAAACTCTGAATATTGTCTATGCCTCCTGTGTTTAGGTCCCCCCCGCTGGTACCTGGGCCTAAAGGGACAGATAATGTTGTTCTTTTTGGTGATGGTGAACTTGGTACTGATTGGAATTCGTTATCTGTACAAGAAGAAATGTCCTCAGTCGAGGACCCAGTGCCATGACCAGATTTTCTCAGTATAGAGCGTGGTCTCTTTCTCTTTGGAGTCTTGGATAATGAAGGAGTGAATCTCACATGCTTGGAATTATTTGAAAAGGGATTACCCTGCTGGTAATCACCCTGATCCCTCTTAAATTTCTTAATTTTTCTGCTTTTAAGTTGTTGTTCCAGATTATTTAGATGTAAAGGTATCAGGTAAAGGTTATATTACAGAACCATTATCTCTTTACCTGACTAAACATCTAAAGCCCCTCCTCCATCTAGTTCGGTCTCGATTACAGGACGCTACCAACTTCCTGCAAATCATTTCAGACAGTCAATTAGAACCTGATTGGTTGATGTGCACACTTGATGTGTGCACTTTATATACTAACATTCCACATGAATCCGGTTTGGAGGTGCTTAAATATTGGCTGGAGGTGGCCAATCTATATGACTCTGACTTCAATTCTTTTTTGGTACAGCTAGCAGGACATGTTCTTAGCAGCAATGTATTTTTCTATCAGGACACCTGTTATTTACAGAAAAAGGGTACAGCAATGGGGGCTTCTTTTGCCCCCATTTATAAGGATTTGTTTATGGCTTTTGAGGAAAAACAGATCATGGGAATAATATTTACTTAAAATACATTGATATTTGGAGATGCTTTTTAGACGACTGCTGGATGGTATGGAAAGGAGAGGTTGATATGCTACATGAATTCATATCTTACCTAAATAAGAACCCTTGGGGATTGCAATTTACTATTCATTATGATCTAAATAGTATTACATTTTTGGATGTGACTATCAACAGATTATCAGACCACACGCTGGGCACTGAAGTATTCAGAAAATATCCCCAATATAATACCATCCTCCACGCGTCCAGTTTTCATCCTCCACATATAGCCCGTAACATCCTCAAATCACAATTTATTAGAACCAAATGAATTTGTTCAGATGATTCTTCATTTCAGAGTCATAGGAAGGATCTTATCAGCAGATTCAAAGCCAGGGGTTATGGTATGGGTTATGTGTTGCAGGCAAGTAATTTAGTTAATTCAACCAACAGGGAAGAATTCTTGAGGTACAAGGATCATAATGTCACAACAATGCAACCCATAGGGCTGGTTACAACATATGCCAGGAACACGGTGAATTTAATTGAAAGCGTCAAGAGACATTGGAACAGTTTACAATACGATGATGAGCTAACTCAAATTATACCTGAAAGATGTCAATTTTCATACTGGAAAGGTAATAACCTTGCTTCCTTCTTTAATCATTACAAACATGGGTCCATCTATCAACCTTCTCAATACATACAAACTACCATTATGGGGGATCCATTAGTTGGCTGTCATCCATGTGGACATTGTATCCACTGTGACAAGGTGGTAAAATCCAAACAGTTTTCCAGTTGTAACAGTTCTTCAGTTTATGAAATTAATTTTTTTGCCAATTGTAGTACTGATTGGTTAGTATATCAAGCTACATGTACCTGTGGTTCCTTTTACATTGGTCAGACTTCTCGCCCATTCAGAATAAGAATTTCGGAACACATTAGTAACATAAAAAATAAAAAGTCTTCCAATGCACTTTACAAACACCATTTGATACATCCTACTGTCAGGTTTTCATTTCTGATTATTGACATTGTAAAGGGCAATAAATCCAATAAAACTGGATGGCACTCCATTTTAAATAATAAAGAGAAAAAGTGGATTATGAAACTGGGTGGGTTGTTCCCTCCTGGTTTGAATGAACAATTCTAGGATGGACCAATCAGCCTTGAGATGAGTGTATTTATTGTTTAATTAAATTTCATTTCTTTTTCTTTTTGCACTGAGGAAGGCTGTGACATTACTCCGGCTGAAACCGGTCTGATGATTCTGTTTTAATAAAAGTGATTCTGTACACAATATGCTGTCTCTTTCTTTACTGGGACTTTATATTGCTTTTATGAGCCGTGCATTTGCCTTTCGTGCAGGAGTGCCGTTTTGATTGTTAGTATAGTGCAATGCCAGAACAGCAAGGGGGGGGGGGGGATGTAATACTCAATAAAATAGGTGGAAGCTCTTTTCCTGTAGATTCTCCATTATTTTCCGCACAGTCCACCCTAGACAGTTACAAAATGGGCCTTTCTGTGCCACTTTTTTCTTTGAATATTTTTGTTTCCCCAGCTACTAACCATCACCCTATCTCTAATTAGTTTCACATATTCATTCCATTTCATTGTCAAAATAGAAAGGGACTCTGGTGACAACCAATCAGAGGGAGCTGTCATCCAGTCTAGCATAACAGTAACTTTACCTGCAGTTGTTCATAGACCATCAGCTTGTGTAGCGGACTTTTACCAATGGAGTGTTTTGCCAGTCCCCCATCACAGACTATCATGACCTGCATCCTAAGGGTCCACTAGAGAGGGGACCAATATCACCATCATCCCTCTCTTGCAGCCTTAAAGCCCACTGAATAGCTCACCCCCTGCTTCCACTTTTTTTATCTCTCTGAGGATCCACAAAGAACTCATTAATACAGGTAGGTGAGTGTGTCTTTTAAGGCCATAACCCCCATTCCTAGGTAGCATCCACATGACTGCATGGGCATTCAGCACTGTCCCCATGTACATGGGGGCATGTGCTCTTCTGAACATATGACAGCAAATTCTAATGTCACTGACTTGGTAATATCAAGCTTGTGTCCCTAATTCTGGCTGTTTTGGTACCCTACAAGCCTCTAGTTGTGTGATGGTGATCAGCTGAACAGAAACCACCTCTTTCTGTCCCTCCCAGAATGAGAAAGCTGGTGTTGGTTATGAATTTCCATCTTCCTCTGCCCAGTTCTTCCTGTGTCTGAGCCTGTACATGAATTTGGGCCATATGAGTCATAGTCAGGGCTTTAATACCCCTGTGCAGCTGAGCCTGGCCTATTTGTGTTGTTATGTTGTTCCTGCTATATATTTTAATGTAGTGGTTTGGTATCACAGATTAGAGCACATCCAGTATTGGTATTTTAACAAGTCAGAAGTTAGCAAAAGGTGCATTTCTAATTAGAGTCAAATGTTACATTACATCAAGGGTTAGAGTTACAGATTAAGTTATAAATGTGATTATGGAATTACAGCTAGTGTTGTTTTAGTCCCACATTTATTTGACTTTTGGATTTAGATTAAAGTTACATATAAAGTTAGGATCTGAGATCCTAGTTTAGAGTTTGACTTTTAAGCTGACTAACTTTGGTTAAAATAGTCTATACTAAGGTATACTGATATATTAGTTTCTTGCTCGGGATCATACAGTAGGTAAATGAAGTGGAAGGAATCAAACCATGTGTCCTTGGTTACAGGAAATAGCTTAGTAACAGCTCAGAGCCTTAATATTCAACACCAACTGCCAGACAACCTGGTCTGTTTGGGTATTTCTGGATCTTTTGGATACTTCTGTCAGCAGGCTTCTCTGCTTTCTGAGGACTCTGGGAACCGCTCATCTTATCCATTTACATTATTCTGAATATGGGATACCAATTTCCTTTCAACCTTCTCCCTCGCTATCATGTTTTTTAGCCACTGTTATACTCACCTTACCCTGAATCTCATAGCATGGCACCCTCTCTTTGCTTTCCTTTATGAAGTCTGAAGCAAAGTATTCATTTAGCTTCTGTACATTTCCCAGTCTTCTGTGACTGGCCAGTTGTGTCCCCCTCCATTCCTGCTTTCTGCTGCATAATTAAACAACCCTTTATTACAGTCTCTGCCACTGCTCTTACCCCCAAGTTCTTCTCCAAGCTTTTCTTCCACTTGTCATAGGATTTGGTTATTTTAGCTGGCATATATAACATGTAAAAAAACTTGAATAATTTCAGGTGAATTTTCTTTCCTTTAATTCCTTTCCTTCACACCCTACCCCATGTTTCCCAATCTTGCAAAAAAATCTCTAAATACGTGAGCCTTTGTTTCCTTTTTTGATGATGTAATGTCCAGATGGAGAGTTCCATGATCTAGTCACAATATGGAATGAAGCCAGGCATGCAAATGCTACGTCCATTTTTCCTTCCTTTGTTCTGTCTTGACAAAATTCCGCAGATGCACACATGCAGTTGGCTGCCTCATCCATTCTTTCATTTTTTCTGAACTACCTGCATAACCTTTATCCCATATAATCCTCTGCTGACCTACGCTTAACCCTTCCTTATTTCTAAAGTTGCATAAAGGAGTGGCTAATAATCTCTGCTGGTTTCAAAGTCTGCATGCAGTGTGACCTTAGACCTGTACATATGACTCCTACCAGTACTTCGCCCATGCCCCTCCCCCGCTTAAATTCTTCAGCTGCAAACTAAAAAAATTGTTTAGGTTTTTGTTTACATCTTTATCAGACTGTACTAAATGTTTAGATTTAAATGTTCATGAAAGTCATCAACGACTTCATTTTTTGAGATTAAAGTTTTTGTTTGGCACAACATATGAATTTAAATTCATAACAGGTATGAAAGTATAAATTAGCTGCGCAGCATAGTTCAGTGTCAGGCATAGATATAATCATTACAGATTCAACAGCTAAAGCTTATTGTCTTACTTACACTTTACAGCTCTGGAAAATGGCTAGCCTTATCACTTGGTCCTCATTATGAAAACTTGCCAAAGTCCATTTGTAATAAACATAATAGTTTTATTACAGTAATAAACAAAGTGGAGTTTGAACCAGGATGTTAGGGATACAGTATATAGTATCTGCTGTGATTAACAATTCTTTAAAGAAAAGAAGTTGCACAACATTGTTCTATGAGATAAGGCTCCATAGTTACTAATTATATGCTGATATAAACCTTTTTCCATCTGGCCATCTTCCAAGGTTTGTACTCTATGTATGTTTGCTGATCAGCCCTTTGCCATAATCCTTATTCCTTTTAACTAAATAAATAGCATCATAACTGGTAGCATACTAACATCAAACAAAATGAAAATAAAAACTGCAGCAACCTTGCAGCTAAAAGAAGTCATCTAACCAAGAATAAAACAAGTAATACACAAAGGTTAAATGTAGAACCTTACAATATTGGAGTTCTTATAATGAGAACTAATGCTGCAGTTAAAAGGTATTCTAGTTCTAGAAGGTTTAGTAATGAAAACTACAGACCACTATAAATTGTATAATTACACTTAGACAATTACATGTAAGTAACATTTGTGAAGGAAAAATATGGAATATGTACACTGTGTTTTTGCAGAAAGCTAACACTTTGAAGTGAAAGTGTTCAAAGTTTTTATGCTCCTATAATCTAATATGGAGATAGTGTGCACATTTGATACATCTCTTGACAGTGAGTACTCACTGCATCATAAAACTACTTTGGTTCTCAAAGAGACACAGGATTCTTTATGGCATCTGTCAAGCAAAATTCGCATAATGAGTTTTTTAAGTTGGCATGGTAACAAATTGCTATTTTAAATACAAAATTAAAAGTCAAGTATGAAAGTGGAAGTTAATGTTGAGGCAGCAGCTGTGATATACCTGTACACAAGTCTGAATTTATTATTATCTGAGTCAGTAATGTCAATTAAGTAATTCAGTTTTTCTTGTGACACGATGCGTTCATTATATAGGATGTTTCATGGTCGGCATGTTCATTATATAGGATTTTTGCGGTCAGTGTGTTCACTATATAGGATGTTTTGTGGTTGGCATGTTCATTGTATAGGCCGTATCATGGTCATCATGTTCATTATATAGGCCATATCATGGTCATCAGGTTCATTATATAGGCTGTATCAAGGTCATCAGGTTCATTATATAGGCTGCATCATGGTAATCAGGTTTGTTATATAGAATGTGTCATGGTAATCAGGTTCATTATATAGGATGTATCATGGTTGTCAGGTTCATTATATAGGCTGTATCATGGTCATCAGGTTCATTATATAGGATGTATCATGGTTGTCAGGTTCATTATATAGGCTGTATCATGGTCATCAGGTTCATTATATAGGCTGTATCATGGTCATCAGGTTCATTATATAGGATGTATCATGGTTGTCAGGTTCATTATATAGGCTGTATCATGGTCATCAGGTTCATTATATAGGCTGTATCATGGTCATCAGGTTCATTATATAGGCTGTATCATGGTCATCGGGTTCATTATATAGGCTGTATCATGGTAATCAGGTTCATTATATAGGATGTGTC
The DNA here is from genome assembly GCF_019279795.1 of Protopterus annectens. Taxonomy (NCBI): domain Eukaryota; kingdom Metazoa; phylum Chordata; order Ceratodontiformes; family Protopteridae; genus Protopterus; species Protopterus annectens. Next base: position 401,071,466 of record NC_056746.1, on the reverse strand, counting down.
ATGGTAATCAGGTTCATTATATAGGATGTATCATGGTCATCAGGTTCATTATATAGGCTGTATCAGGTTCATTATATAGGATGTATCATGGTCATCAGGTTCATTATATAGGCTGTATCATTGTCATCAGGTTCATTATATAGGCTGTATCATAGTCATCAAGTTCATTATATAGGCTGTATCATGGTCATCAGGTTCATTATACAGGCTGTATCAAGGTCATCAGGTTCATTTTATAGGCTGTATCATGGTCATCAGGTTCATTATATAGGCTGTATCATGGTCGTCAGGTTCATTATATAGGATGTATCATGGTCGTCAGTTTCATTATATATAATGCATCATGGTCGTCAGGTTCATTATATAGGCTGTATCATGGTCATCAGGTTCATTATATAGGCTATATCATGGTCGTCAGGTTCATTATATAGGCTGCATCATGGTCATCAGGTTCATTATATAGGATGTGTCATGGTAATCAGGTTCATTATATAGGATGTATCATGGTCATCAGGTTCATTATATAGGCTGTCATTATATAGGCTGTGTCATGGTAATCAGGTTCATTATATAGGATGTATCATGGTCATCAGGTTCATTATATAGGCTGTATCATGGTCATCAGGTTCATTATATAGGCTGTGTCATGGTCATCGGGTTCATTATATAGGCTGTGTCACGGTCATCATGTTCATTATATAGGCTGTATCATTGTCGATAGGTTCATTATATAGGCTGTATCATTGTCGTCAGGTTCATTATATAGGCTGTTTCATGGTCATCTTGTTCATTATATAGGCTGTATCATGGTCATCATGTTCATTATATAGGCTGTATCATGGTCATCAGGTTCATTATATAGGATGTGTCATGGTCATTAGGTTCATTATATAGGATGTATCATGGTCATCAGGTTCATTATATAGGCTGTATCATGTTCATCAGGTTCATTATATAGGCTGCATCATGGTAATCAGGTTTGTTATATTAAATGTGTCATGGTAATCAGGTTCATTATATAGGATGTATCATGGTTGTCAGGTTCATTATATAGGATGTTTCATGGTCGGCATGTTCATTATATAGGATTTTTGCAGTCAGTGTGTTCATTATATAGGATGTTTTGTGGTTGGCATGTTCATTATATAGGCCATATCATGGTAATCAGGTTCATTATATAGGCTGTATCATGGTCGTCAGGTTCATTATATATGAGGTATCGTCGTCATGTTCATTATATAGGCTGCATCATGGTCATTATATAGGCTGTATCATGGTCGTCAGGTTCAATATATAGGATGTATTCATGGTCGTCAGGTTCATTATATAGGCTGTATCATTATCGTCAGGTTCATTATATAGGCTGGATCATGGTCATCAGGTTCATTATATAGGCTGTATCATTGTCATCAGGTTCATTATATAAGCTGTATCATGGTCATCAGTTTCATTATATAGGCTGTATCATGGTAATCAGGTTCATTATATAGGATGTATCATGGTCATCAGGTTCATTATATAGGATGTATCATGGTCATCAGGTTCATTATATAGGATGTATCATAGTCAGCATGTTCATTTTATAGGATGCGTCAGGGTCTTCAGGTTCATTATATAGGATGTATCATGGTCATCAGGTTCATTATATAGGATGTGTCATGGTCGTCAGGTTCATTATATAGGATGTGTCACAACTGGCATGTACACTGTATAGGATATTTCATGGTCAGCGGAACTGTGGCATCAGCAGTTGCCTACATCATGGTGCCTCTTCTTTGGAATACTTTACTATTATAGCTAATGGTGTTTTCTGTGCATGTATTGTAATATTGTACAGTAATACCATAGTATAATTTTAAGAATGAATTGAATGTGTAGAGTCTTATTTTTTTTTAATCAGTCTGTTTTATTTTAATAGTCATCCATCCCTTGCACAGCTTCCATTAAATGAAATCTATAGTGTACTCAAGTAGTAAATGGCTTGTACCTTTACGTTTGAAGTCATTTTAATGTACAGTTTCAGGCCAATAAAGCCAAACCCCACTAGCTATGGACTTCAAATGTAAAAGTCATGGGCAATCAGAATCACCATATAGCTGAAACACCTGATGTTCATAAGGGCCATTTGCATATATCCCATGTGCCTCTGTTACAGGAGGTGTTTGGGAGGTCACTCATTGGAAGTTCTAGCTTGGCTGGAGTTTTCATTCAGTTTTTACTGATTGTTTTTTCAGTGTGACCTTCTCACTCTTTGTTTTAATCTGTCCTACTGGTGGACAAAGTTAGATTTCTCAAATGGCAATTACCTGAAGCTCAGGATGTTGAGGGCTGTTGCGTAACCTCCACTCCCTTCTATTTATATACAGTAATTCCAGTCTCAATGTACCGCAAAGAAAAGAGAAGAGTCAAAGGTGCCACAACCTTGGACTTAGAATATATATTCCCATATTGACATTTCTAGATTCACTTTTCTGAGGACTGCAGCTGTGTTCCTTGGAATTTCAACTAGAATGCTGTTAAGTCATAATTGTCAGACTCCTTTTGAATTATAATTTTCTGTTTAACACTGTTATAGTACTTTTCATCTTATTTTGCACACAGTTTGACAGCATTTTCCTGTAAACAATACTCTGGCTAAAGCAGTTATTTAGATTTACCACTTCCTCTTGGTAACTAAGCCCCAAACTAATGCTTCCAGTATCTTTCTTGCTTGTGGATATGTTATATCATATTGAACTTACTGTGCTCAAGTCTTACATAATCAGTTGCAAAACAATAACATTTTACAGCTTGAGTACACATATGTACTCAGAGATGTAAAGTGTTGATGTAAGTGTAGCAAGCAAAATAAATCAATAAAACAGTATTTTTTTTTATCTAAGTAATTGATCCCAACTCCCTACTTTAATGTTTTTTTTACTCCAAGATCACTTTATATTGGTAAATGAGCCATCACTAAAATTTAAAAAAAAGTTCTATTTTTTCTCTGGAGCACTGTAGCCTCAACATAAAAAGGAGTAAACTTTAAGCAGGCGCACGTTGCTCCTATAGTAGAGCAGGCAAACAATTGTTAACAACCACCCTCTCAAGTAATGAATTTATTTATTTATTTGTTTGCTTGTCTTTGTTGACTGTGAAAGTCCAACTGGAAAATGTTCATTTTCAGTGGAGGCCCAGGGAGTAAAACTTCATCACAGTATATTTATATTGACAAGTGAAAAAAGACAATTATCAGAAAAAAACAACTGTCAGATTTCTCAGGAAAAAAATATAGTTACAAGGCAGGTATATGTTTGTATATGTGTGTGTGTGTGTGTGTGTGTGTGTGTGTGTGTGTGTGTGTGTGTGTGTGTGTGTGTGTGTGTATATATGTGTGTGCGTGTGTGTGTGTGTGTGTGTGTATGTATATATATATATATATATATATATATATATATATATATATATACATATATATATATATATATATATATGTATGTAATATATATTATATATATATATATGTATGGGTCTACTTCACTTCACTGAAAGCTCATTTAACTGAAACTCATTTGACTGAGCACACCTGACTGAAAGCTCACTTCACTGAAAACTCATTTGACTGAAAAGCATTTTATGGAAAGGTATATGCCCTTTTCCCCATTGTAGTGTGATCATGGAGTTAGTATATATAGTAAGGGGGGGTCATAGTTTTTTGTCCACCAGAAGTAAGTGGTTTCACTAAACATGTTCTGTGTTGTGCAAAAACATAGTTTCATGGCCTAACAAAGTCTAAGTGCAAATAATTCTTTAAGCAAATTAATTTGTGCACTTTTCAAACTGATAAATCTCTTCTATCTTTACAACTTCTACTGACATACCAACACATAGGAAGTTGTTATACTATCTTTGTACAATTGTAAGACACATTTTCTTACTTCTGTTTAGAACAGCTTGCAAATTAGCTTTTGCCCCTTTGTTACAATGTTCAGTCTAAGATGTAGACCTGAACATTCTTTTGTGATTTCTTGAAGCTTTGTGAATTACGTAACATATGGAATGACAGATAAATGATGAACATTCGGGGGGGGGGGGGGGTGTTTATTACTCCTAGGTATCAGGTGTAGTATTTTGGGGAATTATCTCAGTGGTAGCACCCATTTAGCTTCATTTGCCATCTGTCTTAATGCCTCTGGTCTTTCTAATCTAGTTTCCCAAAGAGGGAAATTCTCTAGCTTTAATACATTATTAACTTCCATGTAACACACACACACACACACACACACACACACACACACACACACACACACACACAATGTAGTTGCAAAATGTGACAATAAGCTTTACTTGACCATTTGGGAACAAGTGAAGTCAACGTGATTCATTATTATATATTAGTAAAGTTGTAAACTCTCTTACAGAGACATATTAAGTCCAGCACAGTCCCTTCTTCGAAAGAAAGCAGTTCTTGCACTCATCTGGTAACCGTGTCTGTAGTTTCAGTTCAGTCTCTTCAGGACAATCTCCAAAAGAAAAAGAAAAAAAGAAAGCAGATCATTAGTTAGCAGTTTTTTGTCTAAGGCCAAGGCCTTGCAGTTGCTTTTTATCTATCAATCTGACTCATAGGTTCATAGATTAGTACTAGGCTAATTGCCCTTCTGGGCCATTTTAAGCCTAGCCAATTACCCCATGTGAGAATCAAACCCTGCACCTTGTGTCTGCAAGGTAAACACCTTAACCATTATGCCAACCTCCCTCCTTCACAGATGTTCAGGCATTTTATCTCTGACTCTTTCTGAGAGGTCATCTGTTTTTCTTGAGTTCTTTCAGGCCTTTACCTCTCTCTCTCTCTCTCTCTCTCTCTCTCTCTCTCTCTCTCTCTCTCTCTCTCTCTCTCTCTCTTCTGCTTTTGCTTCTGCTCCTCCCTTTTACAAGGAGTATGGTTTCATCCACTAAGGGCATATGTTTGCATAATTCCCTCCTCCCACAATGTCCAAACACCACAGCCGATCATATCCCCACAACAGTCACTAGGGGGTACCATACAACATACCCTCCCAGGTCAGTACTGTGGATATGGGAGACATCAGCCAGCCAGCTACCATCTCAGCTGGTCTACAATGTTAGTGACAAAGGGATAACTTTTCTCAAGAACTGTTCCATTTGGGACAATTTCTGGCAAAATGTCCAACTTAGAAATACGTATACTATTGTGGTCACTTTATTCTACACATAGCCATGTTCTTCGTGGACTCTTCTTTCTGGTTTGTGCATTTGGTCCTTGTATTAACCTCATGTTGCACCTCTTATATTATTAGGTTTTGAACACTTGTTTTAATTCTATTATTAATTTTTTCTTCTACAGTGTGATGCAAAGCAAGAGACATATATTGAATATTTACAGCATGAAAACTTCAAGGGATTTTATTTTATCCTTTACCTGTTAAGTTGGAGACCCTAGTAATTTGCAGTTATGTTTTTCTTGCTTAATATCAGAACCATCCATACAAGATTGTAAAACACGTCATTGATTTTTTTACTGAGAAACAATATGATGTAGATATTTCACTTATTTTTGCCTGTTTTGATCCACAGAGTTTATCTTTTGATATATTTTCAGATTTTACTGCTTGATCTTTCCAAATTTTATGGTGGCATTAATTAGTGGTATGTCTGTTGTTTAGACTCTATGACTGGATTATATTTAACGTTAGGTACATCTGAGGTACTCTGTATACTCCTAGTCTGATTTAAGTTTGTTTCTGCAGCTTTGAGTTTTGAAATTGTTCTATGATCAAGCCATCACACCAGGACAGCATTCCATACATTTCTGTTCAGCTGTTTCTTTGGTTTTCAGAATGTTTCTGCTGTTCTTTATATTTGTCACATCTCTGTTGCAAAAAGGTTTGATATGAGTTTTTTATCTTTTGTTTGAGGAGATTATTATTAGTTCCTTTTTTTAAGTCTATTACAGCAGCATGGCTTTTTTATATCAACTTTCCATGCAAAACAAGGTTTAACAGGTATTGTTTTAATTTACTGTTTGCTTCTTCCAAAGATTTGTTTTTGATTTTGTTTTCATCCTCCAGATTTGTGCACTTCATGGTTAGCTCAAGAATAGCGTAATACTGTTCATCCAGCTTACAGTGCAACAACTTAGTTTCTTCCTGCAGCATATTAATAAGTTTTTTTTTTGGCATTTTTTTCAACTTCTGGATATGCTGACTAAATGCATTTCAGTCGCTGTTACTCTAGTTGTTTATTTCTTTACATTATGCCTTTTGAGTTTCTCAAAGGCAAGTGTTAATTGTTAACTTTCATTTACATTTTCAGATTTCTTTTATTGCATACGCTGGACCACTTCAGTATTGAAAGCACAAGTTTCTGTACTGTTCTTGACTTAGTTCTTGGTCTCAAGGAGTTTTGCCTTTTAGTAAGTCACTGCCAGCTTGCTTATTCTCACACTTTACTTTTAGATCAAGCAAAGCACTGTTAACAGTTTGTAGCTCCTGCCACAGTTTTTCTTCTCACTCTATAGGCAATCATTGTCAACTTGCATTTGAAATTACCTTCTCTTTTTTTCTTTCAAGTTCAAATTCCAGGTCACTCTTATTTTTCCATTTTATAGACTTTTTCTAACTCTTTTAAAATAGTCTTTTTTTCCTTTTCTCTTGTGATGCCAGTTGGTTTGGCACTTGCAGATTTATTATTATTTATTTATTATTATGTTTCATTATTCCAACATGCTCAAAGTACAAAGAGCCTTTTTGACATATCAATAATTTCTTTAGATGTCTTATTTTGACATGTTTTTTTTTGCTAGTCAAAATCAACCAACAATTTTTTAAAACTCTGCCATGTTTCCAGAAATCATCTCTTCCAACTTTGATATCAATTCTTCTACTTAGACACAGCACACAGTAGCTGCTTTGGGATTTCTACACAGGTTCCTAAGTTCATAGGTGTGTACTAGGCTAATGGCCCTGGGGCCTTTACAAGCCTAGCCTACAGAAGTGCCCTGGCATTGTGCCACCCAATGTCAGTTCCCAGTGCCTCTATCAAGTAGAGCCACTGGAGTGATTCCCCGGGGTGAACTTTCTATTTCCCATCCACTCATCAAGATTTCTCTTGAAGAGTCCCAGTGAGGTGCTCTGCTTCACATAAATGGGAAGTCTATTCCAGAGCATGGGCAGTCTCTGGGTTATGAACCTGTCCCTCCAGCATGTTCTGTTGATTGTGGTAATGAGGTTGAGACCTCTAGAGTGTGTGATGCGGAGGGATTGGGATTTCTTTAGATGTAGCATTTCTAACATAGCTGGGTCCGACATGGCTTTGTAAGTCAAACAGACATCACCTCTTAGGAGACGATATGAGACAGAGAATAGCTGGAGATTTTTTTGAGTCTGTCCATGTAGGACATGTGTTTAAGGCCTAGGACCCTCTTCGTGAGGTACTTTTTTGGCCTCTCCAGCTGTTGCAGGTGTCTAGTGAGGTACATGCCAAATGGGGCATTATACTCTATGATTGGTCTAATGAGGGAAGAGTAGAGAGAAATGATGACCTCTTTCTTCCTGGATGCAAAACCCTTGGTAATGAGATGTGCCACATAGAAGGGCTTTCTGACCACAGTGGCAATGTGGTGGTCGAAGGAGAGGTTGCTGTCAACCTGTGTCCCCAGATCTCTTATAATGCCTTCAGTGCTCATTGGGCTCCCATCAATGTGGTAATTAGTGGGAACTGAGTTTTTCCCAAAGGAGATGATGACGCATTTTTTGGCATTATGCTTAAGGTCACGGTATCGACACCAATCATTGGTCTTAGTGAGGCCTTTCTGTAGGATGTCTGCATCACTTGGGGAGTTAATAATGTTTCCTAGCTTGCAGTTCTCTGCAAATTTAGTCAGCCAGAGTCCCTCCATGTTGGCCTAGACTTCTGAGAAGTAGATGCTAAACAGGAGATGATCCAGGACCAATCCCTGTGGGACTCCACTCGTGACTGGTCGGCAGTCTGACTTGGAGTCTGCTACTTTCACATTGTGTGTTCTATCTGTGAGCCAATTTGCAACCCACCTAACGATGTAGGGGTTGATGCCTAGTTTGGTGAGTTTATCAATAATTCCTGAGTGAGGAATGGTATCAAAGGCCTTGGCCAGATCGAGGTAGGCTGTATGAACTGCCTTAACTTCATCTACCGCTCTGGTGACTGACTCAAAGAAGTCAACCAGGTTGACCAGGCATGATCTAACTTTCACAAAACCAAATTGCGTAGGATCTAGAGTTTGACGATTCCCTATATCCTTGTTAATTAGGTCCATGATGATGTGCTCCATAGCCTTACATATCAGACTCATAAGGCTAATGGGGCAATAATTTCCAGGGTCTGTAGTCGCTCCTCCTTTATGGAGAGGGATGACTGTAGCAGTGCGCCATTTGGTAGGGACAAAGCCCGAGGTGAGGCTGTGAGTGAACAGAAGACACAGATGGGGTGCCAGTTCACTTTGTAATTCATGTAGAACACAGCCAAGGATATTGTCAGATCCCATGGAAGTTGTATTCTTGGCCTTAGACAATGCAGCTTTAACCTGTGCTGTAGTAATGCAGGGTGCCGGGAATCCTTCCAGTATTGAGCGTGGTCCTTTGGGGGGGGGGGGGGGTAAAGTTGGCACTGAATCTGTCAGCCAGTATGTTGGCAATAAATTACATAATTAAACAATCATTAAACAATTAAAAATGTATGTTGGCAATATCTGTTGGGTCAGTATAGGAGGTACCATTATACAGTAAATCAGAGCAAATCTGGGTATTGCCATGGAGATTCTTGATATAATTAAAGAAGGCTTTGTGGTTGTTTTTAGTGTCTGCCGCAATTCTGCCTTCATAGCTGGCTTTGGAGATTTTGATGAGGGATCTCAACTTTTTGTTGAGGCTAATAAGGGAATTTTTCCAGTCTTGGGACTTCACCTTTTTCTGCAACAGTTTCTTCCTTCTGTTGTAAAGTTTATTAATAGCAGGGGACCACCAGACTGGCTTCCTTTTTTTGGAGGAGAGCATCTTGGTTCTGTTGGGTATGGCTAGTTCCATGCATTTATGCATGTGTTCGTACAGTACATTGGTGTATGATTCGGCAGTCATGCATCTATTTTCCATTGGCATGGGTGCCGTGAAGTTAGCCACCTCTGTTTTTAAGAGTCCAAAGTCAGCTTAGGAGTAGATTTTCATGGTGGATACCTTTGCGGTGGGTGTAGGTGAAATGTAAATTTCCATGGTAATTAGTTTGTGGCCAGATCTAACCGGAGAGTAACTGACTATTGGTGTAGAGCAATGGCTGCCCATGTTAGTAATAACCAGGTCAAGGATGTTGCTTCCTCTAGTGGGGGTAAGAATGAGCTGGTCTAGGGCATTGGAATTGATGAATTTCAGGAAACATTGGGCCAGTGCATTGGTGCTTGAGTAGTTTTCCCAGTTGATGGAGGGGTAGTTGAAGTCTCCTAGTATGAGAGTGTTGGGTTGGACCTTGATGGATTCCAGGGTGCTTAGGAATGTGGAATGAGAGTCTAGGGACATGGTTGGGGACCTATAGCAGGCTATGACCTGGATCGCTGTCTTACCAAATGTTAGTTGTACCTGAAGTATCTCAGATGTGTTATGCTGGGCTACTAGTCTGGAGGTGTGCATATCCTTTATGAATATGGAGACACCACCACCTTTGGAGCTTCGGTCCATGTTTCTGGGCCGAAAGGTGTGGAATGAGTTGTAGCCTGGTAGCGCAGGGGTGCTTTCTGCTGCTTTAAACCAGGTATCCATTACAGCACAAATGTCAATGTTCTCCATTTTGAGGAGTGCTTCAAGCGAGTGCATCTTGAGATTTAGACTTCTAGCATTGAGCAGCATGACCCTCAGATTGCATTTATTTATAGCTGTTACAGTGGTAATTTCGTCTTTGGAAAAAAGGCACTATAGGGGTGGCAAGAGCCTTAGCCAGTACCCAGAATCCCAGGGGTGACAGATGCAGGCCATCTCTGGCAAAGCATCAAGGTCCATCAATCATGTCATCTCAAGCATACAGATACTGAATCCCCTTAGAATGACACCAGAAACTTAGCCAATTGTTGTAGTCAATCATTTTTTGTTTGTACTGCTGTATCATTCTGGGTGACGGTAGGATACTGCTCAGGGCTAGTGTCATACCTGCCTGGACCACATAATCTGAGAGCTCCACCATGTCTCTTTTCATGTAGTCCAGGGAGGTGCGTCTCAGGTCATTCACACTCACATGGACAATGACAGAGTCATACTTGTTGTGGAGTGACCTGAGTGCGTGTGTTATGTGTCTGATTCTGGCACCTGATAGACAACTGACTGTTACCCTCTCCTTATTCAACCTAGTGAGTGGGACATCTGTGTGCCTCACTATTGAGTCACATATGATTAGTGTATTGGGCAAGGTGTTTAGCCTTAGGGGGCTTAGGTTGAGGGGCACACTGTGGAGGTGAGCTATATGTCCTGTGGTTTGTTCTGTGTTGTGGTGGTCGAGTACATTTCTGTCTTGGAGGTCGCTACTGTTTGGGTAGATTTCTATTGAGTGTGTCTGCGAAGGTGGGTGTGTGGTTTGTGTTTTTATGTGAGAGCTGTGATAGTGGATGCTCTGGAGGGCTATGTGTTCCATGTGGTGGGGTGCAGGTGTTGACCTTCTCTTGACCAGCTAGTCCGGTCTTGGTTGGAGAGTGCATAGCTTCCAGTTTGGTGATATAAGTGCATCTCTCACAAGTCTGATTGTTGGGAGGTAAGAGGAGAGAGTTGTCTGTGTACATGAGGCAGTTGCTACACTACCTCAGAATGCCCATGTGCACCAGGTTAAAAGGAGAAAGCACAGGGAACTGCCCTTTAATCATGCCAGGAGGGGTGGTCATAACTACTAAGTTTGTTTGTGTCTTTCAGTATCAGTGGTTTATTGCACACAGGGAATATCATCAACTGACATTCAAACATTTTTTATACATTTATCAATAAAACAATTAAATTATAGAATTATCAATAATATAATTATACAATTTTCATGCCTCTAGGTGTCATAGTATCATACTTCAATATAAAACTGTCTCCTTATACAATAATATAGATTTTATTTTAAACTTTCTAAAACTATAGCTAACAGACCTTTAGGATCACTATTATGAAATTCTTTAATTCTTTTGCCATATGGTGAATTTATGAGAATTAAGAGGTTGAATAATTATAATGATGAAATTAATAATGAATTAGAAAAACTATATATTGAAAGAGGTTATGATGCCCAAGAGATAGAGTTATTGTTAAAGAGAATGAAGGAAATCAATCAAGTAGGAAATAAGGAATAATAAAACATTTGTATAAGGATGAATTAACAAAAATATATATGGTCATTACCTATGATCTATTGTCCTTAGAAATTAGTAATATGATGAAATATTATTGGACTTCATTATTTAAATATAAGAATTTAGCATCAATTTTAGAAATTTAAAAGATATGTTAGTTCATGCAAATTTTTTTACTCCAGAGATGCATTTGAATCATATTGATGTTAATTTATGTGGCACATATCCATGTAGTAAATGTATTTCTTGTAAATATATTGGTAGAACATTTGATTATATTAATAAAAGTAAAAGGGCTTTTAAAAGGAACATTTAAGAGACATAAAACATAAAAAAATGGAAAGTCCTATTGCTGTACATTTTAAAGAATTTCATAATAGTGATCCTAAAGGTCTGTTAGCTATAGTTTTAGAAAGTTTAAGTATGAATATAAGTGAAGAAAAATAAAATCTATATTATTGTATAAGGAGACAGTTTTATATTGAAGTATGATACTATGACACCTAGAGGCATGAATTTGGAATGCAATTGGAAAGTTTTTTTATAATTAATTGCATAATTATATTATTGATAATTGTATAATTTAATTGTTTTATTGATAAATGTATAAAAAATGTTTGAATGTCAGTTGATGATATTCCCCTGGAAGCCGAAGAGGCGCTTAGGGACTTGTGTGCAATAAACCACTGATACTGGATCCGTTTGTGTCTTTCAGCTTTTCCCATTTAGGGGTCACCACAGCAGAACTCCGGTCCGCTAATGATTGGCAGTTGATTTTACGTACCGGCTTGCCAGGCCTGATGCACAACCTTCAATGAAGGTACGCCCATCCACGCATGTCTCCACGCAGAAGACGTTGTAGCTGAGAATCGAACCGGACAGCGTCTTACTGTGAGGCAACAATGCTACCGCAGCACTACCACCGTGGTCATAACTACTAAGTACTGGAGCTATTTCCATGAAGAATGACTAGTGCTGATGGCTCTTAGGTGTGCTATAATGATTGCTACAAAAACCTGCTGAAGTGCAAAGCGATTAGGCTATTTGAAGTGCAAGAGAGAAAGAACTAGCAAGATCTAAGGGAAAAAACTGAAGAGCAGGCTTTCTGGCACCAGTAATAGTTTACCTCAGCTCTGCGCTGCTGAGCAGAGCTTAAACAAGTGCAAACCCGTGCAAATGTGGGCTTTTAAACCAGAAAGCTGAAAGGGATGGAAAAACTGCCCAAACGTTCACTTTTAATTAATGCTTGGTCTTCTTCTTGAAAAGATATAAAACTCTAGTGAGCATCTTATTTACATTCTCTTGTTTCTGGTCATTCCCTTGTTGTAAAAGCATATTTACTGAAATAGCCTTCATTCTTCTTTAACAACAGTCTCTAATTTAAAACCATGCTCTGCTATTCAGTATTTATTCCAACTATCTTAGAACCTTTAGAGCCAGGTCATCACTCTCAAATACCATCTGTATTTCCATAGTTACATTTGATTCAAAATGGCATAATTACGTACATGAAATTGTAGCATTTCTATGCAAGTAGCTTTTTTAATATATTTTTGTCATGGTTTGCAAATGCCACATGTTTTGTAGTGCACAAACCATCAGTGCACTCCTGGAGTTTTTCACTTTTCTACTCTGTAGTGTGAATGTGAAATAAATATACATATATATATATATATATATATATATATATATATATATATATATATATATCAGTAAGGGAGGAGTGGGGGGCAAGCTTCTTGGGGGTGCATGGGGCTTGTACCACTGTAAAAATATTCCATTTTAGGCACAAATAATGTAATTGTTAGTCTGCATAAGCCACGTGGTAGTGCCTTAGCCCAGTGGATATTCTTCCCCAGGTATCCCAGATATTAAAATATTATCTGCCACTAGTGAGAGCATCACCCTTGTGGCAAAAGTGAACTGCTCATATACCATCTGTCACAAACATTGGATTTGGAGGTACTCCTTACCATATCACATTGTCCCCCTCCTTTTTGGTTGTACAAGTGTGAATTACCACTTCTGTATCAGTTTAATTGAAAACTCTTATATACCCAACTAATACTGTTTCTCGGAGGGCAAGCAGTAGTAGGGTGGTAGATGAAAATAATTCTCATTCCTGGTATAACCCCTTCACCATACATCATGCACCTTTATCTACAGCTAGCCCTTTAATATAAAGGCTCAGTGTGGTCTGATTAGTGTTACTAAATATAGTAAACTATTCATTTGCCATCCAATTTTGTGGAGATAAGGTACACTGGATGCTTTTTTTGCCTGACTGTTTCCAAATATAAATATTAAATGGTCCTTGAGTGTACATTTCTGCAAGGCATTCATATGGTAAAAAAAAAAAAAAAAAAAAGAACTTGAACTGCTACTGCTTTAGAATGGTTAGCAGAGTAGCATAACTGACTCTTAATCAACACCAGTTAGGAGATTAGCTGCTTGTTTTCTGTTATGTCAGGAATATCTCATACCTTCTCAAACACATCAACCCGTGACTATTGCCCTTGTCAGTTTGAGGTCCAACACATCCACCAGTTTCACAGCTAAGTGTATTACAAAGTCTCTGGGTTCATCAGCATGGGTGTGTCCGTAATCTATTATGCATAAGTGTGGGCATATATAAGCACAGGCAAAATGTTTGAAGAATTTACAACCCTCCCAAGAATGCAGTGTCTCAGAGAAGTTGCTTTTCTCTGAGATACAGTGATCTTAGAGTTAGTATATTTAAGTAGCAGGGGTGTGGGCGCAGACGTCATATTGGGAGAGCATGGGAGCTTCTCCCCTAAAAAACACATTTTAGAAAAAGATATAGTTTTAATTGTTACTGTTTCACTGATGTTTGATACTTGGTGATTGAATTTGTGAGTGTCAATACCGCACATATAAAAAAAAATCTGTCATGAAGCCAGGCCACTTAAATTGCACTGCTTGCCCTAAAAGACTGAACAAAGATGATATCTATAGTTGTAACAATAATTTCAAAACTATAATTTTATCAAGAAATAGGTTCTAAAATGTCAGTATCCATGAGTATGTGCCCATAACTTTTTTTAGTTGCTACAGCTGTAGAATTACCAAGGAGATCAAGAAGCTAGAAGGAGGACAGTTAACAACCATCAGAAGAATACCTAAAATTAGCTGGCAGATGCAGATAGACAGAAAACCTCAGGTGTCCATCATGTTGAGTCAGTTCTTTAAAACACATGGACACTCCCTTCAGAAATGTGCCTGATTTTGTATTATTAACTACTTCATCCAGGGCTAGACACTGATCTCTGCCAGTGTCTGCTTGTAGAAAATGGAGAAAGTGCACAATTCCTCCAAAGAAGGATAACTCACCTGTGGCTCCTTGATCTTTTATTTCATAGATGGGGCTCCAGCACCCTGTTGCCATTAACATATGTGATTAGAATAATGGATGCAGGCATCAGGACAAGTCTTACGCTGACTTTTGCAGTGAATATACAAATACGATCTGTCTTCTAAGATGATCTTATCATGGTGGGCTTGTGCTTCCATATGTGTGGCACAGATCTAGAGAACCTGCCTCATCAGGGTCTTTGGCAGTGTCCAGTTTCATTCCAATCTTTCAGCAGAAGCTGTTGATCAATCAAAATGAAGTGCTAAAAATGGAAGTTGTCTGAACTGGACTGGAACTCCAGGAGTACTATAACTCAAAAGTATTTCTCCAAGTTGCACTGGCTTTGGAGTTGACTCTCTCTTAGTTAGCAGGATGGGGGTGGTATAACCCTGTGAAGGAGGTAGTTGGGAGGATCTTGTGTCTTGTCCATCTTCTTACTTAAAGAGTTGCTGAAGTCCTTACCATAGTAAGGCACCTCCAGGCTATCAGATGAGGGTCTCATGGGTCTATCAAGGTTCTCCCCTGAAACAGCTGATGGGCTACTTTTTGGCCCACCTTACTCCATTTCTTTGGTGCTTGGTTACCTTTGTCTAATTTAGGTATGCAATTCTGAGTCTTCATTCAGGAGACATCTGAAGCATCTACCTGTATAAGAGTCTAAATCTTGCTGAGGGATGTCCTCTGTTTTAGATACATTGCATTTTAAATAATTTATTCTTTATGCATTCTTTCTATCACTACTATTTTGCTTACTGACTTTGTGCTATATTCATTTTATTTGTACAGTGCCTAATGTTAAACATTTAAATAAAACGACTGTGTGCATGTTTCTACATTTCTGTGGTATTTCTTTTTAAGGTAAGAGACCATTTAGAGAAGCATTTTCAATGTGCAGTGTGCCTGTATTCTTTCAATTATTTTGACCCACGTTTGATTAAAGGGGTATAGAAACAGACAACTATGTTACATGGCAAAAATGTTTATCTCCCACCCTCTCTTGAACTTTGTTATTGAGAGAAAAATAGTCTGTTTCTAGACTAACTTAAAGAAAATGCATTTGATTTTATATAATGTATTGTCAATGTGTCAGAGGATGCAAATCAGACTCTACAGTTAGTGAAAGTTATACATAAAAAGAACTGCTGTACAAGTTTGTGTTTTATTGGTTACCATTTCTGTGTTAGTGATCTGAGCTGGAGTCTACAGTTTTCATTTGTTTAACTCATTTATGTAGGGAAAAGCTCAATAAACACATTGGAGTGAGTAGTGGACTTGCTAAAGGTCATTAAGTGTGCAAGTGGAATCTGAGAGAATCAAACTCATGACTGCAGAATAAAACTATTTAACAGCTTATAGCCTTGCCATCAAGGGTTCATTATGATGACTGTTCAGACCTCAGGAAATATAGTTAGGCTTATTGTTACATCGAATATGAGATGATCAAAGAAGCTAGTTCTGTACAGCACAGCTCCCTCTTATTACCCAGTATATATTACTTGCACATCAGAATTAAGATAGACGCACTAATTCCTTTTAAAAACAACTGCTGTATTTGATACATGTATACTGGTTATGAGTAGAAATGCTTTTAACAGCATGTATAATGTTTTAATATTCTCAATGTGACATGCCTGCAATGGGTTAACAATATGTTGCCATACCTTCCACTCATTTTTGTGTAATGTTTATGGCCAACAGCACTACATAATATGTAATCATCTGGGATCATTTATTAGTATCTTGTGCAATATTATCTGATAATCCCGTTGCTTTTGAAATGCCTATCTGTGTAATTGCAGTTGTCAGTCGGAGTATGAAAACACTGTTG
Source organism: Protopterus annectens (assembly GCF_019279795.1). Taxonomy (NCBI): domain Eukaryota; kingdom Metazoa; phylum Chordata; order Ceratodontiformes; family Protopteridae; genus Protopterus; species Protopterus annectens. The sequence continues at coordinate 401,054,930 of NC_056746.1, read as the reverse complement.
CAATCTCTAGTAACTGTTTCTAAATGACTTTATGAGATATACAGTATAGTCTGTGAGGCATGCCTCAAAACATTCTCCCACAGTGTGAATAGCTTAGTGAGAAATGTGGTACAATTTGAAAACACTATTTAGCTATTATGTAATGTATGCGCTGTTAACAGTTATGTAATGTATGCACTGTTAGAGTTATGTAATGTGTGTGCTGTTAAAGTTATGTAATGTATGGACTATTACAGTTAGTAGCGCTTCCAAGTATTTTTTTATTTCTGGCTTAATATTCAGCACTTTAAAAGTATAGAGTCAGCATCTTTCAACACTGTAGCAGTGTTCACATTTGAGTGGCACTTAAGTTCCCAAAATCTAGGTCGCACAGTAATGTAGACAATTTTCCTGGTGTTTGTTTTCTGTGAAAAGTTCTGAAAATAAGTTTTGTTTTCATCTCTACCCATTTACAGATATGGAATATGGCCCTATGGGTTTTTCAAAAAACTAAATATTCCTGGCCCCAAGCCACTGCCCTTTATTGGAACTTTTCATCATAACAGTAAGGTAAGTTCCATTTAAAGGTACTAAAATGCGTTCACCTATGTAGATAGCTGGAAATGATTTAGTAGAAAAAACACAGAATCATTTTACAGGCCTTTAATTTTACGGTGGTGCAGCGGTTAGCATTGTCGCATCACAGCAAGAGGTTCTCCCATTCGATTCTCGGCTGGAGCGTCTTCTGTGTGGAGTCTGCATGTCCTCCCTGCGGTCGAGTGACATTAAAGACATGCAGGTAGGTGTGAGCGTGAATAGGCATGCCTTCTTTGAAGGTTGGGTGTCAGTCTGGCAACTCGGCACCATAAAAATCTACTGCCAATCATGAGCGGACCAGAGTTCCGCTGTGGTGACCCCTAACCGGGAAAAGTCGAATGTTACTTATTGTTAGGGAAATGCAAAGATGGTTTCAGGCAGATTTGATAAACTGTCTGTAAGCAGACCCTCATAAGAAGATTTGAGGTTGTGGGGAATTAATGTGCATGGCTGTAAACTATAAGAGAAAGCCAGGTGTGTTTTCAGAGTGTCCAGAATGTTGATTCCCTGTAATTACACATTTTGAGTGAATTATTGTGCTTGTTCTGTATGGTATGCTGTACAACTGCTAATATTTAAGAAATTAGCAATTTTCTTTTTAGAGAGAGATTTTCAATAGAACTGCAAGAAATAGTAAGTGCAGTAGCAGAAAATATTTAGTTAGTTTATAATAACTTGAGAATTTTAGAAATTCAGTGAAAAACTTAACTTTTGATTTCTGAACTATGTACATTGTGCACTTTGGTGTGGCAGTGGAGTTACTGTTGTGAGCCAGAAGATAAACTTAAGAATGATCACATCACATTTTAAACTGAATTTGTTTTTTAGCATGTAGACTGTCTAGCTGTGCAGCGGTTAGTGTTGTCGCCTCACAGCAAGAGGTTCTCCTGTTCGATTCTCGGCTGGAGCGCCTTCTGTGTGGAGTCTGCATGTCCTCCCTGCGGTCGAGTGACGTTAAAGACATGCAGGTAGGTGTGAGCGTGAATGGGTGTGCCTTTGTTGAAGGTTGAGCATTGGGCTGGCAACTTGGCACTGTAAAATCCACTTCCAATCATGAGCGGACCAGAGTTCCGCTGTGGCGACCCCTAACCGGGAAAAACCGAAAGACTGTCTAGCTAAGAAAGTATGATATTTTAGTCAAGAGGAAGGAAAATGAAACTGTCCCACAAAGTCAGATAATTACACTGCTAAAGAGAAGCAGGCAGTGTTATTAGTAGAGAGCAAAATAGCCCACATGTCTTATTGCCATATTTACATGCATCATTTTCAGCATAATGTACTACGCAAATATGTCTGTGTTTATTTAATCAGGTAAATGAACACATCCAAAGACCAGTTTCACCTAACATACACTAACATACAGGACAAGGAAACTTAGCAAAATAAGCATTACATTACAAGGAGTGGTGATATCAAACCAATTAAGCAAAGTGAGGAAGAATATGTTACAATGATTAAACAGACAGAAGCATCTGACATATAGACATACAAATAAACAAATCAAATATTTTAGAAAGAGGCAATGTCAAGTCGTTTGAGCTTTAACTGTCCTTCACATGCTCCAGGAATTGTAAGTGAAATCAGACTCTGAGGAAATCGGGTGCATGCATAAATATTAACTGTTTGAACAAATCAGGTAAACACTGACATAGATTTGAGGTAAATACATTTCCTGTTGCTTTACAAATACACATACACATGTATGTGGCCACACACAGACATGCACAGACAATAACAGATGCACAAATGCACACACACACACACACACACACACACACACACACACACACACACACATATGTGCAAACACACACACAGATGCACAAGTACACAAGTGTGTCTATAAAATGATCAAACATCGAAAAAACAAAAAAATATTTTTTTTTGCGGTGAGGCTGCACCTCCACACCAACTGCCAGTTATATATACTAACACTGAGATTGCACAACAGTGGGGTAAGAGCAAAGTACTTTAACCTGCTATAACAAAATCCAATGCAAAAGGCTGCAGGCAGAAACTCCATTTAACAGAATATTCCCTCACATGAGCTTTCACTTTTTTACATGCTTGCTCATGTGAACATTCGCTGTGTCAACTACAACTGTATATAAGTATGTATGTGTGTGTATATATATATATATATATATATATATATATATATATATACACACACACACACACACACACACACACACACACACACACACACACACACACACACACACACACAAACCACATAGAGACAGTGCTCAAGCAAAACCCATAAATCCAAAATAAAATAAAGCACCGTAAAGGAGTCCAAGTGCCATGTTCGGGATATTTTTACCAGCAAGCCCTTTAATGTAGAAAAAACAACTACTCATAATTTATAAATGCTATAGAAAAAGTATATAATAATTGGATAACAAATGTGCTTTAGACAATTCCGGCCTGACCATCAGTAAGGACCACAATAAACAAATGTCATCAGGTTTCAAAAAATGTCATTCACACCTGGTGAAAACAGGGTTCCAGTGGCTAAAATCCAAAACCTTTCAGTTCTGGATAATGTTTCAACATCACAACTGACAAAATTATTAGTAGTCAATCCATCAGTTCCTATAAATACAAAACCTCCTTATAGAAGAACAACAAACTTTTGTAATGCATTTTAAGGGGGTCAAGGACAACCACAAAGCATTATTTAGCTATGTCTGAACCTCAAAGGCAATACACAATTGTGTGCAGAGCTCATTTTAAATGGAGACACCTGTACTGAGCCAGAAGATATAGCAAACCTCCTGGCTGACAAATTCAGCTTCAACTTCACTCCTCTCTCCCCTCCAACCTTCCCTCAGGAAATATCATCAAATATAACTCCCCTACTATCACTAAGGAACAGATCCTTAATGCTCTCTCTAAGACCAAGAACACTGCATCAATGGGCCCAGACAATACCCCAGGATGCCTTCTAAATAGCATGAAACATGACCTATCAGGGCCTCTGGAATTACTATTTAACTGTAGCCTCCAAACAGGCTTTGTGCCTTATGAATGGAGAAAGGCAACAGTCATTCCTCTGCACAAAGGTGGGCCATCTACAGACCCTGAAAACTACAGACCCATAAGTTTGACTCGTCTTATATGTAAAGCCATGGAAAGAATTATCATGGAGATGATCAATGAAGATATAGTAAACCTCCAGACACCGGATCCAACCCAGTTTGGTTTCGTAAAGGGCAGATCATGCCTATTCAGCCTGGTGGACATCTTTGAGAAGGTCACCAAAGCAATGGATGAGAGCAAAATCATTCACACCACCTACCTTGACCTGGCCAAGGTATTTGACACAACACCCCACTCAGGCATTGTTGACAAACTCAAGATGTTAGGTACAAACACATATGTCACCCGGTGGATAGCCAACTGGCTCACAGACAGGACCCAGGATGTTAGAATTGGGGAGTCCACCTCTACAAAGAGGCCAGTCACAAGTGGAGTCCTTGGACTGCTCCTTTTTGACATTTACTTCTCAGAAGTTAAAGCCAATGTCAGTGGTCTCTGGCTGACTAAATTTGCAGATGATTGCAAATTAGGAGCTGTCAATGGATTTCACACTGGCACAAATGTTCTTCAGGAGGGGATGACACAGACAAACAACTGGTGTCAGATTCATGGACTAAAACTAAATGCCAAGAAATGCATAATAGTATCCTTTGCAAAGTCATCCATCCCTGGTACCTGTCATATTGACAACACACCCCTTAGAGTTGACCCAGTAGTCAGGGACTTAGGGACACACAGACAGTAATCTGGCCTTTGACCATCATGTGTCTACAGTGATGAGGAAATCATTCTATGTTGCGCAACTTATAAACAAAGGTATGGCATCTAAGTCCCAGGAAGCAATTGTTCCACTGTATTCGGCGTTCATCAGACCTATCATTGAGTACAATGCCCCCTTTGGTATGTACCTAACCAGGCATATCCAACAACTGGAATGTCCACAGAGGTTCTTCACTAAAAGAATACAGGGCACAAGTAATATGTTCTGTACAGACCACCTCAAGGCCCTATGTCTGTATTCTGTCTCCTACAAGCTTTTGAGGGGAGATCTATACCTGGCATACAGGACATTGTCAGACCCACTCTGATAGACCTCCTGCATATCCACAAAACAAACAGTACCAGAATTACCCATTTTAAAGACTTAAACCTTGTCTGTGATATAAATAGGACCTGCTGGAGAGAAAGGTATGCATGCCAGAGACTACCCCATCTGTGGAACAGGCTCCCCATCTATGTGAAGCAGAGTTCCTCCCTAATCCAATTCAAGTGCAACTTGGACAATTGGATGGCAAACTGGAAATTCATCCCTGGTTTGGCACCTGTGTCTCTGATGTAAACAGTTAACCTGTAAATGGTTCATCTCCCAGCCCCATGCTTACACTTATCAATGGTATCAGAAGTCGTCAGAGGTTTGGGATACATGGCGAGGCTTAAAAAGCCCCTTGTGGTCATTAGCCTTGTAAACACCTATGAACCTATGAACCTATTACTATGAGAATTTTCATGGATTGTATCAGTTTCCATTTAAGTGTTATTAAATGTAAACAGGACAGAAGTGCTTTATGCAAGGTTGTATTTATTTTTCAAATGCTGCGTTTTGACTGAATAGCTGAATGAAGTGTAATGATGTTGAAAAAGCAGCCTCCCCCGAAACATACATATAGTTTGCATTTTGCAGTAGTATTCACCAGAGTCCATCTCCCTTGGGACTCTGGTACAGACTGAAAGGATTTACCAGTTTATTTGTCTATCCAGAGGCATCTATTTCTATGTGTTGTATTCATCTGATCTTGTCTACACAAGAAAACAATATGGTAAGTGTTACAGCACATCAGCACTTTCTAAGGCTGAACATGGTGAGCTTATGATTTTAATGTACAGCAGAATGGGTCCACTTTGTAAATTCAAAATACTGAAATCTCATATTTCAGTATTTCGAAACCACAAAACCGAAAACTCAACCACAACTCATAAATTCGAAAACACACAACCACAAAATTCAAAATCCCGCACCTACGCTACACATGCAGTACACACATAAACATACACAAACCCCCCCCCCACAATCAGACAAATACATCTAAACTACATGTAAGCAGGGGGCAAGCACCCCTGCACCCCCATGTGGGGGGCTGTGCCCCTCTACTTATATATTCTAACTCCAAGATCGCACAAACAGAAACACAAACGAAACTCACACACACTTATCTTACAGTCCCTCAAACATACACATAACAGTCACAACACACACTTACACACACTAAGCCCTTAACCAACATACTTACACACACAAACTTACCAAAACTAAGCCAAAACATCCAAAAACTGCACCACCAAAAGCAGAAATTCAAAATATCCGTGCTTCGGTATTTTGAATTTTGCGCTTCTGCCGGTTTCGTAATTGTGAGTCCGCGGCTTTGTAAGTTCGAAATACTGAAATTCGAGATTTCAGTATTTCAAATTTACAAAGTGGACCCAGCAGAATGACATGTTACACTGATATAGTGACTTCAGAAGAGTGCAGGGTATTCATTACTTTGAATGGATAAAAGTGGCAGTGATTTCCCAATATCCTGGACATCCACCCATGCTATTCAGTGCATTTACACCAATCCCAAAGGTCAGTAGCATTGAAAAAAGTAATAGACAGGACCTGGAGTGAGGAATTTACTAGGCTAACAAAAGAAAGTCAAAATAGGGGAAGCCACCTCAAGCAGTAGACCCGTAACAAATGGTGTACCCCTGGGATTGATCTTGGGGCCTCTGTTGTTTGGGATATACTTTTCTGAGGTGCGGGCCAAAACCAATGGACTATGGCTGACCAAGTTTGCAAATAACTGCAAGCTGGGCACTGTCATCAATTCCCCTATGATGTGGACATCCTCCAAGAAGGTCTCACCCAAACAAATGACTGGTGCCAGAAACATGGCCTCAAACTGAATGCTAAAAAATGCATCATCATTCCCTTTTGGGGAGAGTGATGTCCCCACAAATTATCACATTAATAACAAGGTCCTAAGCTTACAATCAGTTGTGAGGCACTTGGGCACCCAGGCTGATAGCAACCTGACTTTTGACCACCATATTGCCTCCGTTGTATGGAAAGCTTTATACATGGCCCACCTCATTAGTAAGGGTGTCTCATCCAGGGACAAGGAGGTCATAACATCCCTGTAGTCTTCCCTTATAAGACCCATTATTGAGTACAATGCCCCTTTCTGCATGTACCTCACAAAGCACATGCAGCAGCTGGACAGACCACAGAGATTCCTCACCAGGAAAATCCAGGGCCTCAAAAATCTACCATACACAGATAGGCTAGAAGCCCTGTCCTTCTACTCAGTCTCATACAGACTCCTCAGAGGTGACCTCTGTCTGGCATACAAAGCAATCTCAGACCCTGCCTTGATGGGACTGCTGCATATCCGCAAGTCAAGCTCCTATCAAGTAACCTGCATGCGCAACTTCAGTCTAGTCTGTGACATCAGCAGGACTTGTTGGAGGGCCAGATTTGTGCCCCAGAGACTCCCCCTGCTGTGGAATAGACTCCCTCTCCACATCAAGCAGAGTACCTCATTAACCCTTTTTAAATGCAACCTGGATAACTGGATGGAGAACAGAAAATACACCCCTGGGAGTCCACCTGTGTCCCTGCTGGACAGGAACATTGAGTGCTGACTTGTCGGAACATGGGCTAAATTCTTGGCTTGCAAGGGCCTCAGGGCCAGTAGCCAAGTAACTTCCTATGATCCTATGAAGTTAAGTAAGTACATAGTTCTGACCTTAACAATGAGCCAACAACACATTATCACAATGAGAAAAAGCTATTTATGCAAAAAACTAAACAGAAAATATGCTTTTTTTAGAAGCACCGGATAGTACTGTCTTACATGGAGACTGGGAAGCTCACTGGGGTGCTTTGTGGATTGAGGCAGGAATGCCCCTTGTGGCAGTGAGTGGAAGCCCCCTGCTATCAACCTGTTACATATCCATCTCCAATGCCTCACTGGATGAATGTCTTAGGGACAGGTGAACTAAGAAGGAAAGCTCATACCACTCCTGATGGCTGTCTGAATGATGGTCCCTCCTGGCTGACCCTCACCCTGATGAGAAATGAATGGGTCAGCTGAGTACAGTGTTTAGATAATAAGCAGAATAATAAGAACAGTTATAGGAACAAGTACAGCTTGAGTTTCAAAGAGCAGAAGGCCCTGAAAAGATTGCAGGATGACAATACCATCATTATCAGACCGGCCTATAAGGGTGGGCCGGTGTTAATCATGGATAGGGATAAGTATCAACATTCAATGAAAACTATGCTTAGTGATGCTAGGTACTACACTGTCATCAATGCAAATGAGATGGATGTCCTTAGATATAGGATTAATTTGATGTTAGATGATATGGTCAAGAGTAACCAGTTGACTGCAGAATTGTGCAGATTTCTTGATGTCGAATACCCGACTTTACCAGCTATACAAGGACTACCAAAAATCCACAAGAATGGGAATGACCCCCCCCCATGAGACTGATTATGTCTGGAAGGGGGTGGTACACCGAACCCTTTTTGCTATATGTGGAAAGGTTTTTATGTCCGGTGTTTGATTTTAACTCAGTGGTCTTCAAAGACACTAAATAATTTCTCTTGGATTTGTATAGCTTTACTAATGGGTTAGAGGTCGATATAGATTTTGTTTTTGTAACGTTAGATATGCAGTGTCTGTTCACTATCATTCCCAACCTGGCAGGAATTAATTCAGTCAAACAATATTTGAGTAGGCACAGCGATTATGGGGAGAGACACTTAGATCTAATCTGTCTCTTCCTGGAGGTCTTCCTTGAGAACAATGTATTTCTTTTTGACCAGGTTGTTTATCTACAATGGGATGGTGTAGCTATGGGCACTTCTTGTGCCATTAGCTATGCCAACATGTTCCTGACATTGTGGGAAGAGGATGCATTTTTCCCTATGGATATCTTCAGGAGATCCATCCACTTCTATTGTCGTTTTGTGGACGATGTCTTTTTCATCTGGACAGGGGGTGTAAACCAGCTGAATGAATTTGTTTTGAACATGAATAGGATGACTGATTACTTGAAATTCACTATGGTCTCGTCTTCAAGCAGGATAGAATATCTGGATGTTTATATTGAGAAGTTAGATAATGGACTTATAAATACTGGTGTTCATAGGAAGAGATGCCATAGAAATACCCTGCCACATAGGCGCAGTATGCACCCACAGTATACTTTTAAAAATGTGGTAAAAGGACAAGGGATGCATGTGTCACACCTCAATGCCTCTGATGGGGACTATCATTCTGAGTTGAGTGCTGTGAAACAGAGGTTTGAGAAGGGGGGGGCTGTAGTCGAAATGAAGTAGAGGAAGGGTTACAGCAAATAGACTCCATTAGATTAGGGAGAGCACGTCCTTTTTTCTCTGATAGGATGGAAAACGAGCTAATAGATAGTAGTGGGATACCTTCCTCTGAGGTCAGGATACCCATATTTTACACTATGGATAATAGGAAGATATATGAGGTGATCGATAGACATTGGGGGATTCTGACCACTAATCCTGACATCAGGGATATTGTGGGTGACGGACCCAAGTTCAGATTTAAAAATAAGTTAAACCTGAAAAGGATTTTATGTCAACCACTTGATAAACAAGAACATGAATTGGGTTCTGGTATGGATCTTTGTGGACAGTGTAATTTCTGTGAATACATAGATCCTAGTGGTAGGTTCATCCACCCAGATATAGGAAAGAGTTACAGATTTACTCAACATGTTGTATACCTTGCTGTCGTTCTTTCTATGTTGGGAAGACTGACAGGATGTTCAGGCACAGGATAAGGGAACATATCTATGGCATAAGAGTGAGATCACCTACAAATGCCCTTGCCAAACATGTCCTCATGACAAGAGAAAATCATGTCTTTAGATTCATGGTTATAGATATAGTAAGGCCACATGCTCGGGGAGGTGACATTAGGAATTGCACTGAGGGAAGGGAAGTGAAGTGGATTTTGAGATTAAGGGCTGACAGAGGCAAAGATCTGAATGAAAGAGCCTCACTGAAGCCCTTTCTTAAATCCAGGAGACTGCATGTAGGTTGAGTTTATTAATTTTCTTTTTTAATGACCAGGAGTGGATACACTACATGTTTGGATATGAAATATAATTTATTTTCATGTCAGCACTATGTATTTTAAAAGGGTTTTATAATGTGGCATATGCTTGAATCAATAGTATGTCTATGTATTTCTGTGTTTTGACAGATGCTAAGTTCATATATGTTTTGAAATGCAATATTTGAGCTATTAGCAGTAACTGACATTTTAGTGTTCCTTTTACAGCTTGCAATTCATTATCCTTATTTTTAAATGAAATTCATGTTTTTCATATTTAAACAGCTTTAAAGGATGATGTATTTTATGTCTAATGGTGTGATGTCCCTTTATAAATTTGAAAGATGAGTTAATGAATCTAATGTTTTGATTGGTTGTGGTTTAATATATTAGGAATGGGAGAAACACACTATGGTATCTTGTTATTGGTCTGAAGAAGCTTTATGCAAAAGCACTTACCAGTGTGCACAATAAAGAACTGTTTTTACCCTAGGAGATACTTCTGGTGAATATATACTTTTCATGAGCTGTATGGTTGCTACCACTGTTTGGATTGTTCCTGCTGTTTTTATCGTATTATTTATTTACAGTGGTGCTTTTACCCCGGAGAGTGTTTTGTGGTACTGTTTTAAACATAAAATATACTTTCCAGCAGTTGGTATCAATTACAGTTTATATGGCTGAATCCATCCCCTACTAAGACATGTTTTGGCTTGTGGGTGCCCTTTTTATTCTCCAGCTGCCTGCATGATACAAACCACTAAATAAGCACACACCATAGTTACATATAAATGTATGCGGTCTAACTGACTACATGTCTGCAGAGGCAAATCCATGATCATTTTAAACAACCCATATTTCATTTCAGTTTCATATATTTATAAATAAGGCTATATTCAACATGCAAATTGTAAAACAAAATGTTCCGTTATTCAGTATTTATTCTGCTATTATTAAAATAAAGGATAAAGTGTACTGTTCATCAGTTCACAAAAATATTTCTAGCAGAGTCATTAACTAATATGCACAAAGGAATGAACTCTTTACTGCTCAAATCTATGCAGCTTAAAGTTCAAGCTATGCCCATTGTAAACATATAAAATGTTTTCCCTGTTTTCCTTGGCACTTTTATGCAATTCAGATGGACCTCAAACATCTTGAGGGTTCAAATTAGACAGTGGTATGGCAGATATCTGCATACCTATAATTAGAGCATCATCTTCAAAACTGGACCATTGCTTCAAAAATTGAATCTAAAAGCAATGAATATGCAAAAGATTATGACCAGGTCTCTAATTATAACCAGATTTTTATGTATTTGAGACACTGCTATCAAGAAATTCACCTCGAGAATACAGTGAAGCAAAGCCTGAGAAGTGAATCTTGATATCCATATCAAGAATGCATAACAAGTGAATTATTATCAGAGACGCAATCATAATTCTATGTAGTACGTGAAGCTTCATCTGCTGCCAGGTAATGCAAGTTGCAGTGATAGAAAAAAGTGTAAGAACAAGAAATATTTTTCAGCCCTAAAAACTTTAACACTTTGCACTGCTATGCAGACAGTGGGCAGAAGTGTTGTCTCTCTGGACAGCTTTAAAAGCTGTTATACAGTTCACTCTGCTACACCTTTGTGTATTACAGCTTCTAAAGCTGTGAAAATGCTTTGGGCACTGTTCTTCAATCACTACTATTAATTCCTTACCACAGAACTAGAGTTTAACATTACAGAATGGTACTTAAAGACTTTTTCCAAAACAACTTAAAATAAAACAAACTAAAATACAATACATAAAATATTCAGATCTTAACGCCTTGTTAGCCGAGGTGCTAAGATCTGAATAAAAAGCTTGTTTGGGATGTTACTGGCCTTTGTAGTTGTATTAAAGTTCCCTTTTTCCCTTGAATTTGGAGCACAATCGTGATGCTCCATGGACTATAGCATACTATTACAATAACAGTCACATTAAAGAACACAGTACAGTCTGGCTCCCAGTTGCAGCAGGTGAATGTCTGACTGTGAATGAGGCAACTGGTGATGTCCTTCAAGGATGCATCTGCAGTCCTAACAAATGGGTTGTCCTGTCGTCAGGCAGCCCTTCGGTCGGCCGGATTCCAAAGTCTGGGTCTGGCCTCGGCTGGTGTCGCACTTCACCCGACATCATCTCTGCTGGTCTTCGGGTATAAAGGCATCAGCCAACGCCATTTTGCAGCAGGTGAATGTCTGACTGTGAATGAGGCAACTGGTGTTCATTTAGCATCCCTGGCACTAAAGGAGCCAGACAGGGAGGTGTGTCCCACTCACCTATCCTAGGGAAGCAGGAGTAGCTGCATGCACATAGAAGCACCGGCTAGTACTGTCTTACATGGAGACTGGGAAGCTCACTGGGGTGCCTCAAGGATTGAGGCAGGGATGCCCCTTGTGGCAGAGAGTGGAACCCCCCTGCTATCATCCTGTTACATACCCATCCCCAGTGCCTCACTGGATGAATGTGTTAGGGACAGGGGAACTAAGGAGGAAAGCTCATACCACTCCTGATGGCTATCTGAATGATGGCCCTCCTGGCTGACCCTCACCCTGATGATGAGAAATGAATGGGCCAGCTGAGTACAGAAGGGATGATGATCAATAGACAGTGGGGGCAAAAAAAAAACCCAGTATACTTTAAAGCCAGTACTGAATATAGGTTTCTTACCCTCTTTTGTAGATGATCGGCTACGTGGAATGTTGCACCTGTCCTCCTAAGGAAAGAATAACTACATACATGAACTAATGCTGTACGTGCGTGAACTAGGCTATACTGGCTTATAAGAACAGTGATTTCAGTGTAGTGCTGCAAAGTAATTTACAGCAGAATTAGAATGTGTCAAATACCACCTCATCTAATGACAGCAGCATGTTGTGTTACTCAGATTTTGGGGGGCTGTTATCTAACCGTTACCTTCAAACCAACAACTAAACTTTGAATTAATTAAGGTAGAATTAAAGTATGTGGGCACATCTTTATTAAAGATGTAACTATCAGACAGACTAGCAGATACTGATGCTGACACAATAGATGTAACTGTGATTGCTTTCAACCAGAGAATTGGGTAGGACATTTAGCAGCGATAGATGCATGGGAGTTCACATGAACTTCGTAAAGCTAACTGTAGAATCCTTTCCATTTGTATTTAATTTTGGTGAGTATTGTGGTTAATAACATATTGGTTTCATTTTTGGAAAATTAAAATAATTTTGTTGCCTAACAGAGGGAAAAACCTCTGATTGTAATCCAAATATTCTGGGATAGACCTGTGACCTGAGCACTGCAAAGCGTAGTGTGAGTAAGCGGCAAATGGCTGGCTTGCACATCCAGAGATGAAAGACGTTCACTTGTCTTGCAAACTGCTGACTTCTAGTGGAAGCTAGGAGAATACATCATGGGAAACACAATTAATTGCGTGCAAGGATGGCATGCTTAGGTGACATGCTTCTGTGGGCAAGTGTGTATGTGTATGTGTGTGGGTGTGGGGGGTGTGGGTGTAAGCACTCATGCATGAAACTGGACGAGAAATGTAGTCTCCTCCTCAGTAAAGCATGTGACAAAGTAGCTGTGGAAGAATAGGCATTAAAATGGAAAACCCCTGAGACTGCCTGGATAACAGCACTAAAAGAGGGAGCCAATTGCCAGCAAGAAGAGGAAAAAGCATACAAAAAGCAAATAGTCATTAAAACAACATGAGTAGCTAAATTAAAGTGTATGATTTTGTTTTATAAAGGATAATATTGCTGCATACGTAACAGCTATGAGCCTGTTATGATACAAAGTCAAAAGAATCATCTTGAGGGTGATTCCATCCCAATGTATTTATATTTTGATGATGGATTGTGCAGTTTTACCAGGCTTACCAATGGACCGTTGCTATAGCCTTTACCTATGCCAGTGTGGCCGGGATTGAGCCTAATAAAAGGTCTGTAAGAATCATCAACTTGCACTCAATAAATGAGTAAGTAAAAATACATCCATCTGTGTATGTTATGCTTGCCAACTGGAAGTGAGCTGGTCCACACAAATACAGCTATTTCCTTTTCACAAGAGAGGATGGTAGCTATCCATCTTTTCATCCATCATTCCAAAACTCCTTTTTCCTGTTTTAGCACATGGGGGTCAGGGTGTTACTTCAACCATGACAATAACTAGAGTCAAGATTCACACCACTGGGTGGCTTCCTTACCACACACTCACATGCACACTTACATCTATGGCCAATTTAGAGTGTCCAATCAACCTACTGCATGTCTTTGGAATGTGGGAGGAAACTGGGACACCCAGAGGAAGTCATGCAAACACAGAGAGGACATGGAGACTCTGCACAGTAAAGCACCCCAGCCGAGAATCAAACCAGGGAATCTGTTGCTGTAAAGTGACAAAGCTATCCAGTGTGCCACTGTGCAGGCCTATCCAGATGAGAAGAACCTAATCCAAAACCAGGGATTAGTGGAGTCAAAACTATTAATCTAATTGTCTCACAATATGTGTGCGTGCACGGGCTAGTGTGTGTGAGTGTGTGTGTGTGTGTGTGTGTGTGTGTGTGTGTGTGTGTGTGTGTGTGTGTGTGTGTGTGTGTGTGTGTGTGTTTTGAATTACAGTAATCTCCCTGCCTAGTTTAAAATCCTGGCACACATGGCAGTAACAAGGGGGGACAGAGTAATATATGCTGCATGACGTTATGGCCTGCTAACACTTAGGAATGAAACCTGGAAGACACTGGGAGAAACAAACGCAACTGAATCAAAAGATTAAAGCATTCTGTGTAGCCTAGCAAAAAGAAACATTAGAAAACAGAATAGAATATGCGTTCAAAATCAGCAAACAACTCTCTTTAATAGACACAAAACGTCTGGCCACAGGTCCATCAACTTATGTGCACAGATAAAAAACATAATTCTTCAAACAGCATATACGTGTCTGCCTGTGGACCACTTGGCTCAGCAGACTTCCTCATAGAATTTACCCAACTACTCAGTCCTCCTCCCACCACACCCAGTTTTCCTCCAAGTGGCAAAAAAACCCACAAGCTTCTTTTCTGATTGCTTTGAAGCAAAATAATGTGGAGAAGACATTGTAGAGGTACTCAGAAAAATTCCTTATGATAATCTACCAAGTACAGATGACCTCCATGCATGGTTTGTACAATCACCCACGGAAAAAAACAATCTAGCTACTCTATAACCTTTGTCTCTACCAAAACGTATTCCCTGAAACATGGAAATATGCCATTATAAAGCCTACTCCAAAGACAAAAAAAAAACCTCCTGTGCTCAGACTGCAGGTCCAAATGAATACTTGCAGCACTTGGGAAAGTGTTTGGAAAAACTTGCCTTCCTTCAATCAACACTTAGTACTTTTCAGTCCAAGGCCTACTATCCAAAAATATGCATGGCTTCTGCACTCTAAAATAGCATGGCAGTCATCTGAATTCTAATTGGTGACATTCTTATGGGAATGGATTTGTGGGAGCTATATTCACTGACCTTAGAAAGATCTTTGACATGGATGTCAAGCACTGTTACACAAAGCCCTAATAGCCCAAGATGTAAGCAAAAAAAGCCTCAGAACTGTTAACTTTCTTTCCCACTATCCCCCTTTTCTCTCTCTCTGTCAGATATGACCCTTTACCTCCTCCAAAGCACACATTCTCAAAGGGATACCACAAGGATCAGTCTTGTCACAACTGTTCTTGTCCAATTACCTTAACTCCCACTGAACAACCCCTTCCTTATGCTTATGATCATGATATATGCAGACAACATGGTCATACATAGATTTAACTTCTCCCAAAAAATCATCAAACAGCAACTGCAAAAAAGATTTCCTTACCACTGGAGATTTAAGTGGCAGGAAGCTAATGCCAAACTCTAGAAAAACTAAAGTCATGCTAGTCAGCACACACCACAAGCTAATGTTTACTCCCCTGACCTAGCCACTGAAGACCACCCTCAAAATTCCCTACAAACTTTTACCTGTTTTAAATGTTATACAATCATAATATGCAGTACATCAACCAAGAAGGTCAAAATTTAAAATGTCCCCAAAAATGGCACATGTCCTATGCAGGGGGGACAAGCCCCTCTGCATCCCACACTCCTTGCTAATTATGTATATACAAACTGCAAGATCACACTACAGTTGGGAAAGGAGAACACACTACTCCTCACCATACTGTGATCTTGTCAAATTACTATTTTGCCCTTTTTTGTTGATGTAGTGCTGTTTGGAGTTTAGGCCATTTGACATTATCAATGTGTAACTCCTTTTAAATACCTAGGTCTCTGGTTAGACTGCAATCTAAGTTTCCAGCTTCATATTCAAAAATCATGGCAAAAATACAACTTACTCTATTTAGTCATGGAAAATCTTCCATTTTCTATCCTAATCAGGCATCGAAGCCATAGGGAAAGGGATTCTAATGGCATAAGTAGAATGTGTCCTTTCCAGTCAAGCCACAGCTAAAAAAAACATTTCCTCACTACAAACACCTAACAGAATATGCCATTTTATCGTCCTAGCCCCTGGAAGAGCACATTACTGCTAAGTCCTCAAGAAAGCAGGCTGACTCCCAGTCTGGGAAAGATCACATCTTGTAGGTACCTTCTTCTACAAGCTACTAAACTAAAATCCATTCCCATATTTAGCTGAAAGAGTAATAATATGATGAACATGTGACATGAGATCTCAGCCTTCCCATGCCCCTACCCATATACCACATTGTCCAACAAAAAATGTAATAATCACTGCTACTCTGAAAATGGACCCAAACACTGGCAAAGCATCACTCCACCAGTAAGAGAATAAAAAAAAATAAACATCACTTGCTAAAAGAAGCAAACTGTATCTGTTTAACAATATTGTATTGAGTCTGAGGCAGATCAGGAGGGGTAGGTATACCTGATAATGGAAGGAGGCACCAGGCTGTAGTGATGGTTGGCTGCATGTGAAAAAATGCAAAACAATTGTTATAACTAAGGCTCCTTTGCAACAGAGCCGAGATATTACATATTCAGTCTAAACAAACTAATCCTTCTTTTAAACATATCATAACTTCATATCTCTCCAATTTCCTTCCTAATCCACCATCTTTCTATTCCTTACTCTGCTGGTACTAATCCGTAAACTACTATGCATAACTACTAGTTATTAAGTATATATCACACACTATTCTGTCTCTCTTCCAGTATAAAATCTCTTCTTTAGGATCCTTACTAACCTTATAACCTATATTTGTGTGTATACACACTATCTCATGTCTACCTTTGGTATTTTATCCATTGTTTACACTGCAATATATATTTTAAGTATCTGTTTCAAATTATTATTACAACCTCTGATTATTTTAATGTGTTGTGTTACAGCCATCCTGAACCTATAGTGGATATACTCAAAATAAGAAATTCAGATGTTGTTGTTGTGTATTTCAGCTTTTCCCAGTTAGGGGTCGCCACAGTGGAACTCCGGTCCGCTAATGATTGGCAGTAGACTTTTACGTGCCGAGTTGCCGGCCCTGACGCACAACCTTCAACGAAGGTACGCCCATTCACACATGTCTCCACACAGAAGACGCTCTAGCTGAGAATCGAACAGGACAACATCTTACTGTGAGGCGACAACGCTACCGCAGCACCACCACCGCAGTTAAATATATAAATTATATGTGGGCAACTAGACAAGGCCTGATAATAGCAGATCTAACAGCTTTATTTGCATGGTATGCATTTGAAGGGTCTATATTAGAAGAGCGAAATTCAGTCTTTCGTCAACACGTAAAACCCAAAGTCTGAAAACAGCAAAGTTACAGAACAGCAATTTTTTTTCCCCAGGGAAAAAAATCGCTGGGCTGTTCTCGGGACTTTGCTGTTTTCTCCACTGTGGCGCGATCTCGGAGTTGGTACATTTAAGTAGGGGGAGTGTGGAGGTCTTTATAATTTTTTTTTTTTTTGGAATAACAATTTTTTCCCCCTGGGGAAAAAAAATCACTGTTCCATAACTTCGCTGTTTTCAGACTTCGGGTTTTACGTGTCAACGAAAAAGCATTCGCTCTTTCGTCATTTCATTCTTCTAATATAGATCCACATTTGAAGAAAGTACAAATGAACAATAAATGCATTGTTTTTGTGTAACTGCTGTTACTTCCGTAATATAGTAATGATGGATTGATAGCATATGTGAATGAATCCTGACTGCAGCCCATATCTGGGTTAAATTTGTGGCCTGGGAACTGGAGGAACTGGCAGAGTTAGGAATGATGATCTATGCTGCACAAATCTTCCCGGGGGTGGAACGTGAGGGAACTGTGTTTCTAGGGTGCTCATCTCATTAAGAAACTACAGTGGATACTTGAGACCTGACCAGAAGCATCTACTTGTGTGAATGGCCAGAGCTGCTTGCAGGTATGTCAGCTGTGAAAGTCAGTGGCAAAAAACCCACCTGTGTTTACTGTTTGGATGGCAGTCAAGTCAGCAGTTGAGTCTGAGTATTGAGTGGTAGATGGGCATAAGGAGGGCAAACCTCTACTATTCTGGTAACAGCAGCAATAAAAGGAACATAAATAAATTGAAAGAACAAGACCAAAATGTCCACTAATCTCAGCTGATAGGTGCATAAAGGATGGCTAAAACTGTCCATTCTCTTAACCCTTCCATTCCCCTAACATCCACATATCTCAACCTGCTTGAATAAGTTTGATTTGAAAGCTATGCTTTTTTGACTAGTCATTCCAGTTTTCATCTGTGCTCCCTATAAAAAAATAAAAACTTATACAAACCCTATTTTACAAGATCCTCTCTAAATTGCTACCCACAGCGTCTGTATTGTCCTTCCATTTTAACTGTACTTACCTATTCCATAACCACACTGTAAGTCAGTATCATACTTTCCCCTTCCACCTTTGATTGAAGTTTATATGACCAAAGGGTTTTACTTTCTTTAAATCCAGCCCCCATAAAATGACCTCATGACAATGTATCTACACTGAGGATAGAACATCAGATTAACAGAGTTTCTATAGAACTATATACAATTCTCAAAGTGCAGTTACCTTTTACCTGCACAAATATCAAAGAATAATGGCTACCTCCTCTTTTTTATTTTCTTCCCAGAGCTGACCTCCCACTGCCACCAACTCCTGTCATCATTTATCAGGTCTACTGGACCCATCTTAGCTCGCCCTGAACTCAAACCCACCAACAGCCAGGAAAGGCAAGGGCATCTAGCATCATACTGTGGTGAGGGAGTTTGCCCTAACCCCCACCATTCAGTGGAAGCCTTCAAATTCTGCAGTCGCTGCCTTTGGGAGGTGCAGGTGCAACCTCTTAACCAAGAAGTATACTGCCTTCAGCATGGAGCTTGCTATACTCAACTCTGCAACAAACCTAGGCTGCTTCCACCATGATAGGTGAGCAGACATCATCTACTCATTCTCATCCTAGCTTACCTGGCCCTTCCAGCACTCATGCCATTACTGACACATGTGTTGTCTGGGACACAGAAACTTCTTTATCCATTGGCACCATAATAGCTACCAGCATCTACTTCCTTTTGAGTCTGTCTGTGATGCTTCACAGGGAGGCATCTAGGAGGCCTTTTCACAAGATTCCCAAGCCACCTCAGCTGACTCATCTCAACATGGAGAAGCAGTGGCTGGACTCAAAGGTCCCCCTGGTTTACCAAGCACCGAATTATGACAGAGTCAATCCAGCTACTCTGCAAAGGACCCTAATTGCTGCTGTTTGCAGTTATATCAACCTTTGGTCACTATCAAAAGTACATAACAATAGGAGGGGATGGGGACACAGACCAACTGGTAAATTAAAAGTTTCATCCTACAACTTAGGTCTTGCTTTATTACCACAGTCTGGTACAATACCTGCAGAACAACCACCAAAGCATCCACCTACTGGTCAGCCTCTCAATTCCCAGTACCTTCATTCATGGACAAGACCTCAACATACTTAAACTTCTGCACCTGAGGTATCTACTCCTGTCTCACCTGCAGACAGCAAGCCACTGCATTCCAGGGGAGGACGTTGACCTCTGATTTGGTGGTTGTGTTGTCCATCACAGCTCCTGTATGCTTAGCGACAAATCCTTTAAGTGTATTTTGGAGATGTCACTTGAAGGTAAGGGAACATCATCATCATCTGCAAAAGTAAAGCTGCAATCTTCACATGCCCAAACAGGATGCTGTCCAAACTTTGGCTGCATCTTGATATCCTATGAAAATTACAAAGAGTCGTGACAAGAAGATATGGCCTTGGTGGCATTCCCTGCTTACCCTCAATGTAGCTGACATAATACAAAGAATGCAGGCTCAACCTTCACTCCTCAAACACTGGAACCAAATAGCATGAACAGAGGCTCTGGGACCCCTTACTGTTGTAACACTTTCCAAAAAACATTCCAAGATACACAGTCATATACCACAATGAGATTCATAAAACAGATGTAGGTAGGACAGGCAAAGTCCCATGACCCCACAAGTGTATGTACATGGTTACATGCTGCCTTGATGTCGACAAAACACATGCGCATATTAGTGACAAACTTCCAGTATCAGTACTCTGGTGATATCTGAAGCCATTATGCTACGAGGAAGTGAGTCAAATACTGACCCTTCAATATTCCAGTAGTTACTAATATCTAGCTAAGTAACTCTATGCTAGTTACTACACTTCATGTATTTATTTATTTAACATTCATTAACTAGTTAAGTGAACAAGTCCAAGTACCCTTTTTAGCAATGACCCACACCACAAGGCAACAATATTACAAAACAATGACACAAAACACAGTACAGAACCACAACACATGGGATGAAGAATAACATACATAATGTGCACATTTGCATATCATCGCTGTTTGCTTAGTTAGCTCATTTTTCTATCTTCCTTTATAGCTGGGGTCCTACTAGTATGTCCATAAGCTTTCTCACCCTCCTGTGGAATTCTCAGTATCCCCAAGAAACTCTAGCTATACTAAATCTAGTTGGTATTTCTTGCCAGGATTAGCTGTCAGCCTGTCAAAGAAATCTATAAAATATGTCTCAAACATAAGTTTATCAAACTGGCAATAATAGAAATGTTGCCAGCATACCTCTCAACTGTCCAGAATTTCCAGAATGTTCAGATTAATGCCTCATATTTTTGGTCCATTCCACCTAAAATTTGTGTTTTTCTGGCAAATCACAAGGACTGAAGTCACTAATTAATGATGCACATTTGAGTCGCAGACTTCATATCCTTCAGAAAATGCATGCTAACACAAATCCTGTATGCCAGCAACTTTCTAAATTTATAAGAGCAAGATTTAAAATCTTTGTCTATTTTTTGGGGCTTTGTCCCCAGCATTTTAGGCTTTGTCCAGATTGCTTGCGCTAAGAGGTCGAGAGGTATGGTTGCCAGATATTTTGTCCTGAATACTGTACAGATGGTCAGTATGAAATGTATGCAATCTGTGGAAGAGGGTGACAGAGTATACAAATTCTGTTCAAAAGGGAAATATTCTACCTGGTGGATAGTAAAGTGGAACATTTTCATGTAAGTTCTGTACTGTTATATATATGACTGCATTCAGTGTTGAACAGCACTGTAGTTCCTTTATTTTACATAAACTGGATTATGTTATTTATTTATTTACACTTTATTGGCTGGGTCATTCCCAGTGGTCTCTTTTCAGGGGAGACACAATGTGATATTTATATTGACTTCTTGATCTCTTCATTAGTGTTACTACTGGTGTACACTTGGTTTTGCATTCTGGTATCGCTATGCTAAAAGTTTCATGTTGTGCTCCATTGTGTGTATCACCTCATGTATGAAGTATTCTTTTCAACTGTTCATCTTGCCGAAATAGAAATAAACAAATGCTTGTAATGAAACTGCATAAAAATTAATTGAAAGCGGTTCAATACAAAACCAGAACTGGTAATGATTTTATTTAGCACAGCATATGTGAATGGTTTGTTTGAATGTAGTTCTTCAAGGGGAAAAAAGAGCTGTGTTTTCAGGGGGCAATTTTTGAGGAGACATAGTGAAACCAATCTGACAAAATTTCATTTAGTGCTAAGTAGTACCCTGTAGGACCTCACTACTAGCCTGCTCACAAGAAGAGGAAACCTACCTACATCTCATAGTACCTTTTGTTTATTTTTTGAAAGAGCCAGTCAGCATCTTCAGAGTAGATGCAAACAATAACCATACAATAAGCAGGTCCTTTTTGGTGTCACGGCACCATGATCAATGAAACATATCCTTCTGTTTCAGGAGCAGAAGCCACATTCTCAGTGGGTGAGGCCAGCATACCAAAGTGCTGAGGAAAACTGTACCTAAATTATGCCATTTTGGCATGATATTACAGCTGCTTCTGACATGGAATGATGAATTGGTGAAGCCTGTATATGGTTACAGCTCCTTCTGTCAATGTAGGAGTCTAGCCTGTGATGTGCTGTTGTCTAAATATCTTCGTGGAAGTTGCTTCAGTACTATGAGCCACAGGGTATAAGGTGACAAAAGCAGATATTTCTGGTAACTGTGATTGCATTCAAGAAAGTTTATATTTACCACATCAGAAAGTAAAACAATATATTTATATATTGATAGTCACATTCAGAAATTTAAGATTATCCAGCTTTGCCACTATTGCAAATAAGTATCATGTCCATAGATGTTAATAATGCTACTCAATTTCACTGTCTCATAGGGTTTTTTCAACTTTGACTTGGAGTGCATGCAGAAATATGGAAAAATATGGGGGTGAGTATTTTGCTGTTTGTCTCTTTGTGTCTACAGCCATTGAAATTAAAGTACCTTACTGAAACAATGCAGGGCATGTCTTACTAATGTCTCCTACTGATGACATCTTTTTCTTTAGCATCTCTTTGCATGAGCTCATCACTGATGATGCCAATGCTATCTGCAAATATTTATAGTCACTGTGGTTAATGTCTCCTACTGATGACATATTTTTCTTTAACATCTCTTTGCATGAGCTCATCACTGATGATGTCATTGTTATCTGTAAATATTTATGGTCATAGTGGTTCCATATGAATCTAAATTGTAGCTATCAACTTTGCGCATGTCATACCTGCTTGTAAATATCACACATTTAAAAACATATATATATATATATATATATATATATATATATATATATATATGCTGTTTCTACTTTTGCTGCAAATTTCTGTAAAAACTCATCAGCTAGATAAAAATGACTTAAATATAGGGGTGGTTAAAAATTTACTGATGCAGAGTGAGTGCTCAGCTCTGTGATTATTACCAGGAAGGGAATATATATCAGATCACTTGCTGGGAAATTGTATATAATTTTTCTTCCTGTACTGCATGCCAAGTGTGACACCCGTGCCCTGGCCCAGCAATCAAGGAGCCTCATTCCTTACCACTAACACCAGTGAGGGGAATCTAATATAGGAGGGAAAGGATAACAAATACACACAGTAAAGTGCAATTTCCCTTAAGAGCACACAGAGATCACAGTCAGTCCAGGGCTGGTCACTCCCTTGCACTCCAGGTCCCCAATAAGACTCCCCACTGGTACAGCTATAGGGTCCAGATCTCAGCCAGCTGGGCAAGCTAAAACCTCTGTCCAACCAGTGCTTCGTGTCCCTGCCCAAGTAGCTGACACACACACACACACTTTGAGATAGCAGAGTGCACTGTTGTTACATTTTGTAACAGCATTTTTTCCATTTAAGACAACAAGCCTGTGGCTTACATTAATATTTACAAATAACAGAATTATCTATAAAATTCTATCTGGCTAGGCTGGCAGCCTTCACACCAAGCACAAACTGATATGTTACCACACTGATACATATACATTTATATATATATATATATATATATATATATATATATATATATATATATATATATATGTGTGTGTGTGTGTGTGTGTGCATGTGTAAATTGTTGACCAGATTGTAGGTTGACAACAATGAAAAATAACACAAATGCACTAGTAGTCAAATGCGCAACCACAGGAAGGTTGACTTCATGTTTGTAATAGATTGGATATATTGTACAATTAGGATGTCAACACTGAAAAAAATGCTCCAGTAGTCAAATGCAGTTTTGTACAACCACAGGAAGGTTGACTTCATGTTTATAATGGACTGGGTATGTTGTACAATTAAGGATCGTCAGTTGTACAATTAATCATCATCAGTCATATACTGGAGTTTTTTGCTGCTGTTGGAAAGGAGAGGAGAGAAAACGACAACAGACTCGTAGTTAGGCATTCATTTTTTGTCCTTTAATGCTGAAAATATCACTACTGAAGGAAGGCTGACAATGGGTGTGTTACTGTTTATTTGCAGTAACTGTAGCTGTGTTACCTGTGTAGCAAGTAGTTTGCCTAGAGGCTTTTAGGTGTGTCGTAGATGTCTGGGGTAATTTGAGCCATTAACTGTCTTGGAGTTTTACAAATCAGCATTCAGCGGAGAATAAGAATATGTCCTTTCCCCACTGTTGTACGGTCTTGGAATGAGTATATGTAAAGTGCATTTATATCATGTTATCGAAAGATGAAAATGGCGAATGCTATTTCATCAAACCTAAAATATCTAAACCACATAATATCAAACATTCAGAACAGCAAATTTTTTCCTTGGGAAAAATTTGTTATTCCGAAACACATACACACAACAGAAGCACACCTAAAAAACATCAAGACACACACATACACTTATAATCCTACAACTAACCCTACACTAAACTATACATAAACTACTATCTATCCACTTACCTTAACCCAAACCCTAACCCTAAGGTCCGTCACTATCGCACACTCACCTAACCCGTGCCCTAACCCTATTTCACTTAACCCGCCCCTAAACCTAATTCACCTAACCCGTGCCTTAACCCTAAATCACCTAACCCATGCCCTAACCCTAACTCACCTAACCCGCACCCTAACCCTAACTCACCTAACCCGCGCCCTAATCCTAACAACCACACAATCGCACACTTACCTGAACCCGACCCGTAAATCTCCACCACAGCACTGAAAATAGCGAAGCCACAGAACCGGCCAACCAAATTCTTTCCCTAGGAAAGAATTTGGAGTTCTGCAGCTCCGCTATTTTTAGCGTTTGATTAAAACGAGTCGATATTAGAACATTTGAAATTTTAAAACTTCGATGTTCTGATATAGACTCTGTAAAGTAAGAGGGGTGGGGGATGCAGCTCCCCACATGGGGGGGCCAGGGAGGATGCCCTTCTGTAGAAAACACTGAAGGGGTTCATGTGTTTTTACAATGTTTATTAGGGTAGTGTTCTTCTGACATGGTCAGTCATTTTTTTGTGCAGTCGATGAAATATGTAATGAATTCTTTTTTTGTTTACATTTGAACATTGCTTAGTTTACTGGAGATGCTCAGAGTTTGCATTCTTAGCCAGAGATCTGAAGTACATCTAAGAAAATCCAGGGTATCCTCTGAAACCTGCTTTTTGCATGTGTACTATATTTTACTGAACTGTTGCTTCATTTTTTCTGTTTTTTGCTGTTGTGACTGATTAATTCTGCACTTTATTTGCTTCTTCTACCTTAATTAGCATAGGCTAGATTCAGACTTGCTGAATCTAGACTGTTTGACATCAGTTGAGCACAAAAAACAACTATCTTACGTTAAGAAGGCCTCCCTGCAACCTTGTGGCAGAAGTGTGCAGCTCAGGACCCATCTGAGTTGGAGATTGCTGGAATAAAGGCTCTGTGAGGGGCTTTCCTATTGGTAGACTGTGTTAGAACTGTTTAAATTCACTTGTATTTAAGCACCGGGTTTGCTTGTAGCTGCGCACCTCTCAACAGGAGTTAGCAGTGCTTTGCATAAACGCAAATGCCAAGAATCACTGCTTTCCCTAAACACCACTCAGTGAAACACTCTCAAGCTTCCCTGCTGCTCTTCAGGCAACTCAGTTGCATATTGCTGCACTGTAGGCAGCTCAGCTAAGCACTGAGTAGCATCACCCCACTTTCTTTGCTGATTCTGTATAGATTTAAGTTCCCTTGTTAATCCCAGAGTAATAGCTGATCTTTTGCCCTCCCACAAACTGGGAATTACCTGCTACTATGGACAGTCAAGTTTCCCAACATTTCCTCTGACAGCTTGATTGCCATGGGCATCCTGAGACAATGTAGCAATTCTATCATTTATACTGATAACCACATGCTCCTAAAGCAAACAAATACAGTTATATGAAGACATGTCACTGTACCATGAAACTTGAATCAGTCCTCTCACGTAACAATAGACAAGACATGAAAAAGGCTGTTAACAAAACACACACAGCTCTTCACTTTCACAAGATAAAGTCTAGACACATAAACATAAACACACATATGTAGAGGTACTCAACAAGAGACTACCAAAAGACTAAAGACCTCCCAAGCACAAACAGCTCTCACATGCTGGTACACAAACAGAATTGACCAGTACACACAACAACATGCATATCAGTGTCTCAGCAATTAAGCCCCTAAGGCAAAACACTTCAAAACCAAACATCCTGGTTATAGGTGACTCAACAGTGAGACACAGAGACATCCCTCTCACCAGGCTGGACAAGGAGAAGGTCACGGTCAGCTGTATGTCAGGTTTCAGAATCCATCAAGTCACATACACACTCAATTCACTCAGCAGCAGTTACAATTATGACTCTGTCATAGTACATGTTGGAGTGACTGATTTGAGACATACCTTTCTGGACTATATGAAGAGAGACATGATTGATCTCTCAGATTATGTGTGCCAGGCAGGTATGTCCCTATCCCTAAGCAGCATTCTAGCTTCACCTAGGATGATGCCACAGTACAGACAAAAAATGACTGACTTCAACAATTGGCTTAGCTTCTGGTGTCACTCCAAGGGGACCCAGTATCTGTCAGCCTGGGAAGACATGGTCGACAGACCTCAATGCTTTGCCAAAGATGGCCTTCACCTGTCTCTTCAAGGCTTTAGGATATTGACAAAGACACTTGCCACTCCACCATAGAGCCTTTTTTAGGCTATGTCAAAACAAAAGTTCTCATGTAAAAAAATACTCTACAGACAAACTCAAGGTCATGCTGCTTAATGCTAGGAGCCTAAACAATAAACTGCACCCCTGGGAGCACTCATCAACTTCAAAGATGCTGTTGTCTGTGCAGTCACTGAGACTTGGTTCAAGGCCACAAATAGTACCTCAACCATGCAGGGCTGTAATACCTTCCACATATTCAGACCCCAGAATGAACATGAAAGAACCAAAGGTGCCGGTGTATCCATTTTTATTAAATCCAAATACACCTCATGACTGGCAAAGCAGTACAACTCTCTTGAGCTACTTCAGATCCAAATAACTATAGGTAAAATACCCTGCCACATCATAGCTAGCTACAGGTCCCCCACCATGAGCCAGGAGAAACACACCACCTACTTGGACTTGCTTGAAACTTTCAGTATACAGCCAGATACGTTGATCATGGGAGACTTCAACTACCCATCCATCGATTGGATGACTTACATGAGCGCAAGCATGATCACACTAAGGTTCCTGGACTTTGTTAAACCAAATGCACTGGAACAGCTAGTCTGCACCCCCACAAGAGGATCAAATGTCCTAGACCTAGTATTCACCAACATGGGAGGGTTACTGCACTACCCTGAGTGTGCTGCACTCCCTAGTTAAGTCAGACCATAAATCTATGTCCTTTGAAGTAAAGATCCAACCTGGCACCCCCACAGGAGCAAAAAAATGAAAAATTTCTCCAGCATAAACTATCACCCCCTAAGCTTTGATATAAATGGTTTCAAAGCCCCTGCTAACACAGGCAACAATGACTTATGTGCGGAGAGGTACACAAATGCCCTATACAGCTACTTAAGCAAATGTATTGACTCAGCAGTACCTGACAGGTGTAAAACCAGGGCCTCTCATAAAAACAAGCCACCCTAGTGGACTGAAAGTATAAATAAGTCATATAACAAAAGAAAGAAACTGATATCTAAGAACTAGAAGGAATGTACTCAACAAAGGAAAATTACCCTACACGGCCTAAACAAGCAAATCAGAAACCTTGTGAAGTCCTCTAAAGCTACTTATGAGACTAGACTGGCATCCCTAGCTAAAGACAATCATAAGGCATTCTTTACCTACATCCATTACCTCAAAGGGAATATCCACCTGTGTGCCAAACTTAGAGAATGGCACCACTCACATTGATCCTGAAGAAATTGCCAACCTGTTAGCAGTCAAATTTGGTGACAGCTTCACCCCCTGTCCCTATCAGCCATATCCCATAGCATTCCAAAAACCTGTCCTCTACTGATTATCTCCAAAGAACAGGTCATTCAAGCACTCTCCAAGCCAAATGTATGGCTTCCATGGGACCAGATAACATTCCAGGCTGCATACTAAATCTAAAACTAAACATAGCAGAACCACTTAGCTGTCTCTTTACTACAACCTGAGTACTGGTTTTGTGCAGATGGAGTGGAGAACAGCAACAGTAATCCCCTTGCACAAAGGGGGCCCATCAACTGATCCTGGGAACTATAGACCTATTAGCCTGACCACCCTTATCTGCAAGGCCATGGAAAGAATCATCATGGACTTTATCAGCCAGGACATAAGCAACCTTCAAACTCTTGACCCAACTCAGTTTGTTTTCAACAATGGTAGATCTTCCTTATTAAAACTGGTGAATTTCTTTGAGAAAGTCACCAAAGCCCTGGATGAAGGGAAATGGTACACACTGCCTGTCTTGGTTTAGCCAAGGCATTTGACACAATTCCCCACACAGAGGATCATTGAGAAACTCTCCTAGCTAGGTATTAATTCATCTGTCACTAGACAGGTAGCAAACTGGCTCACAGATAAAATGTACACTGTTAAAGTTGGGGAATCCAGTTCCACCCAGTAGACCAGTTACCAGTGGTGTACCAGAAGGATCTGTACTGGGGCCTCTGCTCTTTGGGATTTATTTTTCTGAAGTCAAAAGTAGGTGGCCTGTGGCTTACCACAGAACTAGGCACTATCATAAAGTCTCCCAGTGATATCAACAAATTACTGAAGGGACTGACACAGACAAATGATTAGTGCCTGGGCCATGGACTGAAACTAAACAAGAAAAAATGCCTCATTATCCTCTTTGGCAAAGAAGTAGCACCTGCTATTTGTGATGTTGGTGCAAGACTTAGGAACACAGGTTGATAGCAATCTAGACTTTGATATATATATATATATATATATATATATATATATATATATATATATATATATATATATATATATATATATATATATATATATATATATATATATGTGTGTGTATATATATATATATATATATATATATATATATATATATATATATATATATATATATATAAAATGCATATAGACCTGTCTATTGTCTCTGCTAATAATGACCCAAGAGTTGTAGCTGATATTTACTAGCTGTGGGCATATGAAATCCTGGTAAACTACTCCCCCTTTCTTCAAGAGTGCATGCCAGAACTGGTACTAGAAAAATGGCTTGTTATGCTTAGGTGGGAAGGAAGCATGCTGCTGTAGGCTGAGTTAACTGTTTAGAGCAGCATTGTTGCATTTGCTCTTTTCAAGAATTCTGCCCGCAGCATAGGAATACTGACTGGTTATAAGGCAATGGCACCAATGTGAGCAAACTACTGCAGTAGACTCCCCACTATACACATTAATATACATATAGGCTATTAGTGGTAGCACTACAAATTCTGTGGACATTGCCCACCCCCACCCCTCACCCCCGACCATTAATTGACCAAAAAACCTGCAAATGCTTTTAAAGGGTGTGATACACATTTAGTATTTGGAACAGACTATGAAATGTCTAGTTAAAGATTAGTGAGGTTCTTGGGGGACTACCCACTGAAACCAAAAGAATCTGTCACGTTACCCTAATAGGTAACCTGACAAATGAGGATATGCAAGCACTTAAAATATATTGCATTCTTAAGGTTAATTTCCACTAAAAACATAAAGCAAAAAAAATTATACTATTTGTTCAGATGCAACAAAAGGATGCATTTAAAGAGTATCACACTAAGGTAGTATGTAGTATGTCTTCAGTATTTTGATCCTCAAACCATTAGCACCAAGTTTGGTCTTCATTAAACAAAGGTTCAGCAAGAAAGTACACCACTGATGTTAGTGGTTTCAGGATGTTCTTTGGATATTAACTGCACATGACAAAATAGTACTGTTTCAACGAGTATGTCAAAATGTTGAGTATGATCCAAGATGGCCCAACATGTTAAAGTAAATGTTATTATTCTGGGTGAAAAATTAGTGTTCACTTATATTGATGACCTTGATGATTGGATGGGAGATAGGAAATTCACCCCAAGGATCACATCAGTTGCCCTGCTAGACAGGGGTCCAGGGAAGTAAATACTGTGGGAAGAAATAGTCATGGAATTGTTATGGCTAGGCTTGTATAGGCCCTAGGGCCGATAGCCTAGTACCAGCCTATGAACCTATATGTTCATGCCGGCAAGTCAGTAAAAAGTTCTACTTGAAGAAGAGCTTCTCCATTCATATGCAGTTTATGGCATAATACATAATAGAGCTACATAGCTGCAGCTACAGATATGGATTATAGATACATGGATAAAGATGTAAAAACATCTGTTTTTTGCCTTTGCATTTTAATGTTCTGCCACATTAGGAGCCCGCTCTGTCTGCTTAGCCCGAAGATTTTTGAGAAAGATGCTTGATTTGTCACAGAGAAAGTGGACAGTTAATGATTATGGAAACACTGGTCCTTGTAAAGTGTGGGTCCAAAGCAGCAAATGTTATGGGCACACTAGTATACAGAATTGTCTGTTGCTGTGTAGCCACCTAACATTGAAAGTGGGGAGATCAATTTAAAAAGCTAAAAGACCAGTGATGCATCTCCCTTCAAAAAGTGAGACCACTGGCAAGAAAGTACTTTCCAGTTTCTATAATTGTCAATATGAGATGGCAGCTGGCAAACTAAGTGTAAGTATAGTCATCTGACAGAAACAGCGACACACTGCTAGTATTCGGTGTTCTCCATTATCACTAGATATATTTGTGTAGGAGAGCCCATGTGGCTTTCACAAGGCCACTCAGTTTTCCATGGTGTGAGTTTTATTACACTGACTACATTAAGTTCATCAACTTAGTATCAAGTATGCATCCAACTCCTACAAAATGCAGACTTGACTCTGGTCCAGTCAGACCTGTAATATCTAATTTAGATTTTCTCAGTCTTGCTATTCTCCATACTGTTCAGGCCTCTTTGAGGACTGAAAGTTTTCCACATAGGCTAAAGCCTTAATTTTTTGTGTCCTACAAGATATAACTTCTCAAGGTGGCCTACTGTATATCTATCCTTTGCCATGATCCTCACTCAGATACAGAGTGAAACATGTAGATGTGGGTATGTTGGCCCAAGTAAAAAAAAAACATGTTTGACACAGTCTTCCCCTTAACCCTAACTTTGCAGTAGTGCTTCATCAGTGTCTGGTACTTTTTCATTCATAAACCACTTACTTTGAATGTGTTCCACCTCTGATAGCCATACATCCCTCAGCCTTTTTTATGAAGTCATCAGCTGATGCCATGAAATTGACTGGCTTAAAAGGAGTTGTGAATATAAGCCATACCTGCATGTATGTCAAGAATGTGGTACAATGTACATGTCACTACGTATCCCCTTCTAATACTCGAGCAGCCATATCATCGAATTTCATTTTTGCACGATGAAAATTGTGAAAATGAAATACCTCAACAGCGGATTTTTCCCAGGGCAAGTAGACACTTGCCCAACATGCCTTTTTTTACATTGTAGTATGATCCTGGAGTTGGTATATAGAGTTAGGGGGATGTGGGGGTGTAGCCCCCTACCTAGGTGGGTTTTATTTACTCCGGTGTGTATTTAGTTGAATTTTAGGCAAGTGTTTATTGTCCTGGGAAAAAATTCGCCAATCGGGAATTTCATTTTCGCAATTTTTGTCTCACGAAAATGAAATTAGATGATATGGCCATTCGAGTATTAGAAGCAGCTCCATTACTACATGTTTCTTGACACTGTGCGAGGAGCGATGTTGTCATTGACTAAACTAATGTCTTTTGGCTTTTCCTGTTTAGGGGTCGCCACAGCAGAACTCCGGTCCGCTAATGATTGGCAGTGGATTTTTATGGTGCTGAGGTGCCAGCCTAATGCCCAACCTTCAAAGAAGGCACACCCATTCACGCACACACCTACCTTCATGTCTTTAAGTGTCACTCGACCATGGGGAGGACATGCAGACTCCACACAGAAGGCACTCTAACTGAGAATTGAACCGGAGAACCTCTTGCTGTGAAGTGACAATGCTAACCACTGTACCATCACAGCCTATAGTGATGTTGTCATTGACACTTGGCATGCTGCCATCTAGGAGCTACTGACTACATACATAGTATAAAAGCACAAATACAAATTTCCATATTTATGTAAATATATCTAAAACAAAGCATACAGAAGTGACTTGCAGGGTCATTGGAAATCTGTCAACTAGAAGAATGATAATTCTGACAAGATGTTTCCAGCAGGTAAGTATACTGAATATTACTAGATGTATGGAACTGTTTTGCTGCCTACAGGAAACTATTACATTTCAGTATTAAAAATGAAAGAAAATCAGACCTTTTAACTTTTTGCAATTCTTTTTTTTTTTCTGAAAAACTTAATAGTTTAATGTTTTCTTTTACTTAATTTAAGAGATAATTTCTCAGAAGAATGGTTTAGAAACATTATTTTACCAAAAACAGTTTAGTGGCACTGTAGGATTCCACACAAAGTATTCAGGCATGAAGGTTTCTATTATTCACTGCTGCTTAAAGCAAATGGAGTTAGTTACTCCATTCTACAAGGATGCATTCTTGGAACATCATACATTGGAGATTTCTAACCAATTGCTATTATTTCATTATCAGGAAAGGTATAGAGAACACTGTTAGAAACTAAATATTTCTGTATACTTATGGTCTTTATGGCCCTTACCACTCTGGTTTCAGGGCCTATAACTGTGCAGAGAAGGCCTTTACAAAAGTCACTAAAGACCTGTTAGTGATGAAAACACAGTCATTACTCTGTCCTGCTGTTTCCTGATCTCCTGGGAGCTTTTGACATGGTACATTGCTGTTTCACCTGAGGCTTATCTTTCACAATCCGCAAGTGAGTTTCCCTCCAACATGTCAGTCATCTGCAGAGGATTGTTTCAGGCATCAAATTCTTTCGCAGGTCACATGTTGTGTTGATAAAGTCATGATTTCATATCTGTGTCTTTTATCTATTTGTCTTTCTCTCTCTCTCTGTAAAGGCAGTGCAGCAAAGTTACTTGACCTGGCCTTCAGAGTTGACTACTCAGATTGAAGACAAATTAGAATGGTGAGGGAATTGTGGTGAGACAGCATCATCTGAAGACACTGAAGGTTATCAGCATTAATGACACACTCATGACAATCAGATTCCAGTGTAAAGGTAGGGCAGTCATTCATAATCTCAACCTATGCCTTACAGCAGGACTGTGATGGTAAGGAAGAGTGGGCATCCATGCAGCAGCTGCAAGACCTACCAGATAGTGTGAGACAAAACAAGTTGGTGTTGATAACAGAAGGCTTGAATGCTCGTATCAGGACAGACAGAACAGGATACTAGGATAGGTGTACACATGGGTGAGGCAACAGGAATAAAAAGGAGAGGTCATTCTACATTTCTGTATGGCAAATGGCTTGATGGTGGCCAGCAAATGGTTCGGCAAGAGAGAGACGGTCACAAGATCGTATATAAGAGTGATCAAAATGCAACTTAGGTAGACTTCCTCCTAGTAAGGAATGGATTTGAGGTAGAATCAGAGATTGCATAGTGAAAGTGTCTGGCCCTTAGCATAAACCACCAGTATTCAGAATTGTCTGCAAATGATAGGGGACTGGCATGCCAAAATGAAGGTGCATGAGATTAACCTGAGTATAGATAAGGGAGTCATTATGGCAACAAATGGGGAGAAATCAGAAGAAGCTGAAAACTGCCATAGAAGGGAAATAGTGTGACAGGTTAACAACTTCATGTGTCTGAGATGTGGTTGAGGAGAAGGAAATTCTGGATGAGGAGATCAAAGCCAGATTCATAGTTGGTGCAGTCAACTGCCAGAGATTGTCAAGGGTATCATGTGACAGAAGAAAGCAAAAGTTACTGAATGTAAATTACACAAATTTGAGCACTGAAGACAAAGCAGTTGAGGAAGCCTGAGGTTATGGGGTGGAGTGCCTGCAATTGGTGTTAGGATCCACACTGTGGGACAGATGAAGAAACAGACACCAGAGCGGAAGCCAAAGTAGCTGCAGTTGCCTAGAAGGTCAAGGAGAACAGATTACAGTGCTTCACTCACATGTGCAGGAAAGCAGAAGATGATTTAGGAGAGATGGGAAGGAGGCAGGAAAAAATGATGACATCCAGCCAAGGGATGGGTGAATTGTATGAGAGAAGAACTGCAACAGTCAGACATGACTACCAAAGAAGGTAGGACCATGGCAGTGAAATGACCGAGTTGGCAACAGTTGACACAACACCTCAATGCCTTGTAGAAAAAATGGGGGGAAAGGAGATGATGGTGGTGTGTGTGTGTGTGTGTGTGTGTGTGTGTGTGTGTGTGTGTGTGTGTGTGTGTGTGTGTGTGTGTGTGTGTGTGTGTGTGTGTGTGTGTGTGTGTGTGTGTGTGTGTGTGTCTGTGTGCGTGTCTGTGTGTGCGTGTCTGTGTGTGTGTGTGTCTGTGTGTGTGTGTGTGTGTGTGTGTGTGTGTGTGTGTGTGTGTGTGTGTGTGTGTGTGTGTGTGTGTGTGTGTGTGTGTGTGCGTGTGTGTGTGTGTGTGTGTGTGTGTGTGTGTGTGTGTGTTTGTGTGTGTGTGTGTGTGTGTGTGTGTGTGTGTGTGTGTGTGTGTGTGTGTGTGTGTGTGTGTGTGTGTGTCTCGATGGATGGATTTAACTTAATGGTGGACCCCAGAAAATGGTTATGAATCCCAGGTAAAGGGTGTGATTAAACACTAAGTTTTTATTTACACTCGTGGTACGTCAGCATGTATCTGTACTCTTGTGACAACATCTACTGTTTTACACCCTTAGTGTGTCATCATAGCTACTAAACTTTTCTAAACCTACCATATTTATGCTACTTGCTTAAAACTAAAATAAAAGTGTAGACACTGATATCACTCAAAACACCCTAGCCCATCTAAAACAACCACTATAAACACAGGTATACCCTTAGCTGACTTTGACATGCTAAATGAAATAAATAGATAGATAGATAGATAGATAGATAGATAGATAGATAGATAGATAGATAGATAGATAGATAGATAGATAGATAAACTGAGACATGAATGATATGCCCTATTCAGTGAAATATAAAAGGTATCTTCTCACACCAAATGTGCAAAGAGCTGATGAGAGCCACAATACCCTACCACACCTAAAACATTTCCTCTAAATCCAATTCTGCAATTACTGGAGTGGAGGAGTAAAGCAGGTGTGAGCTGAATAGACCAGAGTAGGTAGGAAGAAAGTAGGATCTAACAGCAGCAAGGCTATTTTCATCTGTCAGAAAAAGGTTTAACTGTACAAACACAAGGCACTTTCAATGGTAGACATCCTCAGCTCCTCTATACTACAATTTTTTAAAGTGGTGATTATATCAATGTTATCACTGAAATCTCTATTACTTTATTGTTGATATTGGAGTGATGTCTTGTAGTTCTGTTTAATGTTTTGTTTGAAAATGGTTCAGTACATCCAAGTAAGTAATCTGTTTTGCTGTACTCATGAGTAACTGTTAAACAATATGGCGGCCAATGTGGGATAGGAAAATCTGGATATTGCTGCCTTTGAGGCATTAGTGGGGGTTTCACTGTTTGCAGTTAGGAAGATTTCAGGGGCAAAAGCTATGGCCTTTTTACCCACATCGCTTTCTAAAATAATACTATGCATGAAGTGGTTGGCTTTAAGAAAGCACAGCAAATTACGAGTATTGTCTTAGACTATGATCAACAGTATCTACACTTTACATCTAAAGAGTAGCATTATAACTAATGGCTCCCCATTTAGTTTCCCACTTTACTGTTAGTCCATTGCCTTAAATGCTTAAAATGCTATTTTACCTGCAGTAACTATCTTGGCTAAAACTATTGTATTCACACACACACACACACACACACACACACACACACACACACACACACACACACACACACACAGTAATTTCTAGGAAAGGCTAAATAATACCTTTCGTGCAACAACTCTTCTTGTTTTATAGTAATGTACTGACGCCTGCCAAACCAATTTAGCACACCAAGATTGCAAATTACTGTACCCACTTAAAATTAACAAACTATAATGTAATATTCCATGTTAACTGCAGCTCTGCATTTGCAAAGCAAATGTGAACAGTAAAAGGTCATTAGTATAGGGTATTTGCAGTTAATTTAATATATAGCCAGCCACAAGCTTTTGGTGATCATTAAAAATCTTTACTAAAAGAAATCAAATAATGTAGTGTTAAAAATATGAAATATACAAGTAAAGATGTACTTGTACAGAAAAAATGAATAACACTTTTAGCAGACAGATATCACCCAAAAATAATTGAATCCAATCTTAAAAATTCAGACATTTCACAGAAGGCACCACTAACTATTAAGTACCAGATGCTGAATGCTCTAAAAAGATGGTCATTTTACCTGAGACATCACTAGGTGGCATGATGTTAATGTAGTCCTTGATTGCCCATCTTCTTCCTAAACTAAGCCAAGAGGTCCTCCTTACTTTCTGTAAGGTTTAAATTCAAATCTAAACAGGATTTGTCAAAGCACAGTTGCCTAGCTTTTAACAAAGTCCACAGCTAATTACAGTAATACACTAATTGCATATCAATAACTAGGGTTTGGCAAAGTGGAGAGCTGCACTGAGCATAGGCTGTTCAGGCACACAGTTAGCAAGTGCCAGTCATGCGTGATTGCAGTGCCAGTACTGAAAACATTATAAACAAGTATGTGTGTGTGTGTGTGTGTGTGTGTGTGTGTGTGTGTGTGTGTGTGTGTGTGTGTGTGTGTGTGTGTATGTGTGTGTGTGTGTGTGTGTGTGTGTGTGGTAGCAACTGTAGAAAGATGTCTGCTTAAGTTAAAGGAGCAGAACAGCTTTCTTGGGGGTCCTCAACTTTGAGCTGAGGGGGTGCCAGTTTAGGGAACTACACACAGAACCACATGACGAAACTATGGATGTTCTTCATCTCACATTGCTGCAGTCCTTACACTTGGGTAGTCCGCTGTCCTCGGTCGGCCCGAATATCAAAGTATAAGGCTGACGTCGGTCAAGGCGCATTTGACTGACATCAGGACGTCAGGGTACAAATGTGCATGACCGACGTCATATCCTCAGTCTTTTTTGCCGCATGGTCCGATGCAGAAGCAGCATTGCAAGTGCCGGTTGGCGTTCTGAGATTTTTCGATTCCGAAGTTTCAGACCGAGTTCAAAGTTGGCTAAGTACCCCGTTGGGGAATATTTTGTTTTTTCTTGCCTCAGTGATTTACCGGATGTCAGAAAAAGTCAATAATTGCATTTCTTGTGGGAAACAGATACCGCATAGAGATTATCATACTTTGTGTATTCCTTGCTTAGGGCCTGAGCACGACGTTGTTGGCTGTCGCTCTTGTGCTAGATTTAATAAACGCACTATAAAGAGGAGGTTGGATTGTGCTAGGTTAGTCTTTGGGAAGCGGTGCAATTATATAATGCCGTCGGATGCTCCGACGCCCGCTTCTTCGAAGAAGCGCAAGGACAAAGCAGTTAAGCCTAGGCTGGAAGAACCGTCTGTACCGGACGCTGGTTCTTTAGAGGTGTCGGTGGAGACGGTGGCTCCACCGGAGGTTTCTTTGTGTTCCCAGGGTGAGACTTTAGTATTGCAAGATGTGGCCTCTCAGGAGGCAAGTCAAGCTGAGGGGGCTTCTCAGGTTACTATACTCCCCTCCCTTCCTAGGGTGGCTAGGCCCTCTCCTTCTGTTTCTAAGGCTTCTCCCAGGGGCAGGCCAGGTTTAGCTTCAGTTGGTGTTACCCCTAGCTCTTCAGGTACTGTGCCCAAGAAGCATATGCTTAAAATGGCAGAAGATTTGATTACTTTGATTAGGGGTTCTATGCCCCTCCTGATAAGAGGCCTAGGGTGGAGCCTGAGCTGGGGGCTTTGAGCAGGCTTCAGATGTGTCAGAGTCTTGCTGAAGACTTGCAGGAGTACTCTCCTTACATTGATTCTCATGTGGAGGATTCTACTCCTTCTGCTTCTCCTCCTGAGGATTTTTCTTTTCAGAAACTCTTCATTCCATGAGGGAGCATTTTAAGTGGGAAGGTCAGGACTTCTCTGATTCCAGGAAAAGGCTTAGGGAATTTTGTTTTACCCCAGCATAGGCCTTTGGCTATACCTCCTGTTTTGGATGTAGTGGAAGATGTTTTTACAGAGGCTTCTCTTAATCCTGATTCTTTGCCTCCTGCTCCTGTTAAGCGGATAGGTATTACAGGGTGCCTGAAGCTCATAAGTATCTTTTTAAGAGTCCTAGGGCAGACCCAGAAACTGTTAGCCAGGGGCCTAAAGGTGTTAAGGCTTCTGTTGTTAAGAATCCGGTTCCTGCAGACAAAGAGGCTAGGGCCTTGGATAGATGGGGAAAGAAAGTTTATACTTCTTCCACTCTTGCTATGAGGGCTTTGAATTGCCAGTTTCACATGTTAAAATACCAAAACTATCTCCTTTCACAATTAAAGTCTAAGGTTGATGCTCTGGCAGTAGGTATTGATTGTAAAGAGTTGCAAGATTTAGTACATGTTTCTGAACAGGTGGGTAAGCATTCTTTGCAATGTGGTTTTGATGCTGTACAGGCCTCGTCTAGGGTGGCTGCCACTGGGTCAGTTCTTCGCAGGCACGCCTGGCTAAGGGATCAAAATTTGTCTGAACATGTTAAAACAAGGATTTTAGATGCTCCTTTACAATCTGACGTGTTGTTTGGTCCTCCTGTTGAGGCAGTTTTAAAGAAAATGGAAGACAAAGCTAAGTCTATGCAGACTGTTAAAGATTTTTTGCAGGTTCAGCCTCCAAAGTTTAGCAGAAATTGGCCTGCTAAAGGGTGGACGTATCCTTCTTATGATTCCCAGTCTAGGGGTAGATCTAGGCGTGGTAGGGGCAGAGCTCAGGGCTCTTTCAGGCCTAGAACAGGGAGTTCTCCTGCACAGTCTTCAGGTGAGGGCAGGGGTCAGTCCTTTCGTAAACAGACCCAATGACCTACCTTTTCAGCTGCCAGAGCCTTCTCGTCTGGCGGCACCTTTGGGAGGAAGGTTGGCACTTTTCAAAGAAAATTGGAGTTTAATTACCCAAGACAAATGGGTATTGGATATCATACACCAAGGTTACAGGTTTTATTTCCATACCTTGCCTCCTTTCAGAGGCATGCCAGACGTTCCTCCTCAACAAAGAATAGAGGCTCACAAGCAAATTTCTCTGTTACTTCAACTAGGGGCCATACAGCCGGTCCCTATGCCAGAAGTGGGCCTAGGATTTTATTCTCGCCTGTTCCTAGTACCAAAGAAGGGGAACACGTGGAGACCAATTTTGGATCTATCTATCCTCAACACTTATCTGGACATTCCCAAGTTCAAAATGTTGGCGTTACAACAGCTTTTGCCTCTGCTGGGCAAAGATCATTGGATGGTAACTTTGGATCTCAAGGAGGCTTACCTTCATGTTCCTATCAGACTAAGTTGCAGGAAGTATCTGCGTTTTCGAGCTGGGACTTTTCACTATCAGTTCTCTGCATTGCCCTTTGGCTTATCTACTGCGCCCAGAGTGTTCACAAAAGTTCTGGCTCCAGTGATAGCTTTCTTCAGGCTGAAAGGAATACAGATCTATCCTTATTTGGACGACTGCCTGATTCTGGCTCAAGGAAGGGAAGAGCTTCTTCGTCATTTGGAATATGTGATAGCAGTGCTAAGATGCCTAGGGTATTCTGTGAGCGAAATAAAGTCCAGTCTAGTACCCTCTCAAGACATGTGCTTTCTGGGTGTGAGACTGAATACAGCATCCCAGATGGCCTTTTAACCCCGGACAAACAAAAGAGTCTATCCCTTTACTTCCATCAGCTATCTCATCAGTCCGGGCTGACTGCAAGGACAGTCCTTCAAGCCTTAGGGTTCATGGCATCTTGTATTCTGGTGCTTCCCAATGCCAAACTGCATATGAGGAAGCTACAATGGTATCTCAAAATGTATGGACACAGCACTGCCAGGATCTAGACACTGTCATTCAAATAATACCTTGCATTCAAAAGGAATTTTTGTGGTGGGCTCAGGAATGTCACCTAAACAAGGGACTCTCTGTGACCCGGCCAGAGGCGAGTCAGATTTTAACGACAGATGCCTCAGACAAAGCTTGGGGAGCTCATCTAAATGGAAAATGGATACAAGACAAGTGGCCTGCCAGACTACAACATCTACATATCAATCTAAAGGAGATGTTAGCAGTCCAGTTTGCATTAATAGCTTTCAAGGATTTACTTCTTCCAGGGCAGGTGTTGATTCTAACAGACAACACAACTGTCATGTGGTACATCAACAAGCAAGGGGGAATGCATTCTTATCCTCTATGCAGGCAAGCAATGATTTTGTGGGAGACTGCTCTCAGTTTACAACTCAATCTACAGGCAAGGTTTCTGCCAGGAGCACAGAACTCCTTAGCAGATGTGTTGAGCAGGCAATTATGGATCCCCACGAGTGGAAATTGGATCCTCATGTGTTTCAGAAATTGACAGTGTCATGGGGAACTCCAGACATAGATCTGTTCGCTTCTCCACTAAACCATCAGCTGCCAAAGTTTTGCACAAAAAGGTTTCATCCCACAGCTTGGAAAGTGGATGCTCTTTCTTTCAATTGGAGCAATCTTCATGTGTATGCCTTTCCACCTCTGCCTCTCCTCCCAAAGGTACTTCTAAAGGTCAGACAGGACAAGCCAAGGATGATTTTAATAGCTCCAGATTGGCCTCGACAGCACTGGTACCCATTACTGAGAAGTCTGGCACGGAAGCCTCCATGGCCTTTGCCTTCGATTCCACACCTGTTGTCACAGGAGGACAGCCATTTGCTCAATGTCAAACTTCACTCTCTTCACCTAACAGCCTGGCATATTCTGTTTTGAACCATAGAGGGTCTCAACTTCCACAACAAGTTTTGAATGTGATTTTGGAAGCTAGAAGGCCTAGTACAAGGAAAGTGTACGCAGATAAATGGAAGAGATTTTTATTTTGGAGTGCAGCAAAAGATTTTGATGTTTCTGAGCCTAATTTGAGTGTGGCTCTTCAATATCTTACAGAGTTACTGGACAAAGGTTTGTCTTTCTCTTCTATTAAGGTTCATGCTGCAGCAATTTCGGCTCACTATGATTGTGACCCACCATTGTTTTCTCATCCTTTGTTCAAGCAATTTCTTAGAGGGGCAAAGAATATAAGACCCCCACGAAGAGCTCCTACTCCTGCTTGGGATCTCAATTTTGTGTTGGAGAAACTCACTCTACAACCTTTTGAGCCTGCAGCTACTTCTGAGTTGAAATATTTGTCATGGAAGACTGCTTTTTGTTGGCAATTACCTCTGCAAGAAGGGTTTCTGAATTGCAGGCCCTTATGGCGGTTGAGCCTTTCTTGATTTTCCATAAGGATAGGGTATCATTACGTACTAATCCTTCCTTTATGCCTAAGGTGGTTTCTAGTGTGGCTTTAAACCAAACTATTCATTTGCCTACTTTTTATGCAAATCCCCAAAATAAGGGGGAAAAGATTTTGCACACTTTAGATGTACACAGGCAGTTGCGTTATTATTTGGACAGAACTAAAGGGTTCAGGCAGTCTCAGCAGTTGTTTGTTTCTTTTGCTTTGAGTTCTCAGGGCAAGCCTGTGTCAAAACAAACTATTTCTAAGTGGATTGGGTTTTGCATTGCTTTCTGTTACTCCCATCATGGCAAGGAGATTCCAGCTGGGATTAGGCCTCATTCCACTAGGGCTACTGCCACATCAACAGCTTTTTTGAGGGGAGTGGCAACCAAGGATATTTTGGAGGCAGCTACTTGGAGTTCAGTGCATACTTTCTCTAGGCATTATCACCTGCCACTTTACTCTAAATCCAGGGCTGGTTTTGCCACTGCTGTTTTGCAGGGCATTTTGGCAGCTCCTGCTTCCTTGTAGTTAGCCATCCTCCCTTACCTCTGCTTTGGGATTCTACCCAAGTGTAAGGACTGCAGCAATGTGAGATGAAGAACATAG
Source organism: Protopterus annectens (assembly GCF_019279795.1). Classification (NCBI taxonomy): domain Eukaryota; kingdom Metazoa; phylum Chordata; order Ceratodontiformes; family Protopteridae; genus Protopterus; species Protopterus annectens. The sequence continues at coordinate 401,012,742 of NC_056746.1, read as the reverse complement.
TACAGTTTTGTACCTACCATAAATGTAGATGTTCAAGATCCACATTGCTGCAGTCCAATTTACCTCCCTCCTTCCCTCTGCAGTTAGAGGTGGTTGTGTGGGTTGGGTTGTACATATTGTGTATATTGTATATATTGTACATATAGTTAGTGCAAGGGTGGTTGGTTGGTTGTTTGCTGTCTTTTGGTTTTGACCTTTATTTTTAGGGTCTTCTGACATCTGGGGCAAGAAAAGACTGAGGATATGACGCCGGTCATGCGCATTTGTACCCTGACGTCCTGATGTCAGTCAAATGCGCCTTGACCGACGTCAGCCTTATACTTTGATATTCGGGCCGACCGAGGACAGCGGACTACCCAAGTGTAAGGACTGCAGCAATGTGGATCTTCGAACATCTACATTTATGGTAGGTACAAAACTGTACTTTCTGGCTAGCTGACTGGAAGTTTCTGACTCTGCCATATCAGTACAAATACAAGTGTGCATGTGCATCCGTGTGCATGCACGCACGCACGCACGTGTGTGTGTGTGTGTGTGTGTGTGTGTGTGTGTGTGTGTGTGTGTGCGTGTGCGTGTGCGCATGTGTGTGTGTGAGAGACTGCAGATAGTTTTATTTTTAAATCTCTGCTGCATTTTCAAAGCTGAAAATTTCAATTTATGTTACAGTTTTAAATTGTACACTTTTTCAGCTGCATCTTTACAGAAAAACACCACTGTTGTGAGGGAACATTTACAATATCTGTACAGATTTATATCCGACCTTATGCTGAATCTTTACAGAACACAGCTCTTCACAGGATAAATTTGACACAGATGAATGAATGCTAAACAGATTCATTTTATGGAGACATTGGACATGTGACAGTAATGAGATTAATGAGAATGTTATGTCATATGGTCACATGTCTGCCTCCTTGTCTTTGCAGTTGGAGAATAAAGTGTTCAAGGATTTAGTTCTTGAATTTCAAGCAGAGCTAGTTGTGGTTGTGGTTGTAATTAATAGAAATAGAAAATAAAGCTTTTAGAAATAATTTGTGTGGGACTGAAGTTACATAAAAAGGTGGGTTGGACTATTTATCGCACATGACAGAAAAATTAGCTGAATATTAAGAAACATTGACTGTTAAGTTGTAATGTGCTTACAAAGTTGTTTTACCATGTTTGGTGTTACATGTTAGACAATGAAGGAATATACTAGTAAATTTCAATTATGATGTGTTAAACATGCTTTATCGCAACTCTAGAAGTCTGAGAGTTTTGGACAATAGGGGGGTTTCATGCAAATCCTTATTTATGTCAAGTGGTGGAGTAGTGAGTTCTATTCCTTCAAATTAGAATGTAAGAAAATTTTAAATATTACTTCATTTACCAGGCAGTTTTAAACTTTTCACCCATACAGCATGTCATGGTTTATGGGTCCAGTACTATGGATAAAGGGAATCAAATGTTATCATTGGAGAAAAAATATGCAATTGAAGTCCAAGATCATGGCACCTCTTGAGTATTTCTCTTGCTCTGAAGTATAGCATTGATAGAGTTAGCATATATACAAGTAGCTCCCACAATTTTGGGGGGGTGAGATTACCCCTGGAGAAAATCTGAAAAGGAGTATGCATTCAGTATTCTGTTTTGGTTCACTGTTTACTTTTTTTATAACTGTGTGACTCACACTTAAGGGTTTCACCATTATAATTTGAAGCCTGGATAAAACATTACAATTTGCTGTTTATAGATAAGAGTGAACTGACTCCCAGTTCTAAGGAAGAAGATTAGTGTACAAGAAGTAATTTGTCCCAGAGTATTGTGCTGGTGACAGCTACACTGATATAATTACAGATCTGTTAAGATAATTTATCCATGATTGTAATCATTTTCACGGTTTTATTATTTTCATTCAGTGTATAGTACTGCTCAATATTCTTTATCTGTTATGTATTAATATTTTCTTTGTATGTAATTACTGTGGAGCTTTTCTCCCCGAGCCTCCACTGAAAATGGGCTCATTCTAGGCCCAGTGGACTTTCCCGGTTAACAAATGCAATAAATAAATAAATAAATAATACATTTAGACATTACTTGTGAATTTGACTGTGTACTTTTCTGTCTCATTGACTTTTTTAAGATGATATCTGTAAGCAGATGATGGCAGTGCTCACAATTTTATTGCCTTCTGCTAGAAATATCTGAATCATTATATTTCCTTAGAAGATAAGGCCTGTGTGATATTATGAGCAACATTTTTTTTTCAAACTGTTTTTGTGTATGAATCACTTACAGTGTGTTTTGATTGTTGCTAATAATGGGGCACTGTAAAAATTAACAGATGAATATTTTCAGAGATACTGTCCTAAGTTGAAATGGGAGTAGAAGTGTTTTGTCCCTGAGAGGTTGGGAATAATTTGAAAGTATACAGATATTCGGTGGCTTTAGCTGACAAGGCGTTTCCCCATTTTGTTTTTCAAGGGGAGGTGTGGATGTTAGTATTTAGTGGGTTAATATTACTCATGAAAATATTGCGTGGTAATGCAATTTGAAATTCTTACTCTTGTTGCCTGAAGGTGTGGTGTTGATGTTCAGTGCTGGATTAAAGTATATGAACGTCATGGCTTTTCCCTGCAGAATAATCCACTCTTCACTTTTTAGGCGGAAGGCCCCTACCTTAGGATTGTCATGTTGCCTTGCAGTTTATTAGATCACTCAGACATCTGTACATCACTTCTAAATTGGGCGAGGTGTAATAATGTCACGTTTCTTGAATATGATGAGGCTCCCGTGTTGTGTGCCTTCGCGTACAGTAAGAAATGTTCTTTTCTTTAATGACCGAATGATGCAGATGAACTGGGAAAAGTAAGCTACTTAGGAATAAACTACTACTCATAGATAGTTGTTTGCACCCGGAGGGAAGAACTCTGTCTTGATGGACAATTGGCTGTTTGTTCACAGAATATTGTGCTGATTATGAGCAGAGAAAGGCATGTTTGATTTTTTTTGTATAGTGGTTACCTGTAGAATGGCTTTGTTATACACTTGTGGCAAGATATTCAAGGCTGAGTTATATATTTATCAAGGTTGGGGTGGTGAAGCTTTCATGTATTCTTTTTGAACTGTATCTTGTTGCATTGGCATTCTCCTTGAGACACATTTATACACTTTTCTAATTCTTAGGTTAAAAAATGTTTCCATTCTTTAAATTAGATGGGTATATGTGCAGGTAATTAGACATGTATTTGCATTGTTAATTTTTTAAATTTGCTTTTCACTTGACTGCCAATGCACAGAATATTCTAATCTTATATATATCTATAGCTATATATGTGTGAATAGGTCACACACAAACACACACACACACACACACACACACACACACACACACACATATATATATATATATTTATATATATATATATATATATATATATATATATATATATATATATATATATATGGAATATGTACCATCTTATTGGCATACCAGCTTTTCTTCTGTGTAAGGTCATGGTACAGTGGGAACTAGAGAATTGCCCTTTTCCCACTGTAGTCCAATCTCTGAGTTGATGTATATAATTAGCAGGTGAGCAGGGTCAGAGAGAGCGTGAGTGTTTGCGAGTTAGGGATACGATCAGGGCTAGATGTTGTATGTTTTTCCAAGCGTGTGTGTATATTTTAGGGTTACGGTAAGGGTTAGGTAAGGGGATATCTGAAGTATTGTTAGTGTGTGTTTGTGTGTCAGAGTGTGTCTTGTGTAATGGCAGTGTTACCCTGGGGTCTACTTTAATTAATCGAAAGCTGATTCCAGCAAATGCAAATCCATCGACACAAATGCATCGAATCATGAAATAAGCAAACTCACAAAACCGTGAAATAACTGCGAAATTTGAAATGTGGAAGTGTTTTGGTTGGCCTGTCTGTGCTACAGATCCGTAAGGTTAGTGTGCGATAGTTACAAACATTAGGGTGCAGGTTAAGATAAGTGCATAGATAGGTAATGTAAGATGGGTAATGTATTTAACGTTTAGTGTAGGGTTTGAGGTAGGGGTTTGGTTGGTGTATGTTTGTGGTTTATTTATTTTGTTTGGGTGGGTAGTGTGTTTCGGGCAGTGGGGTTGGCCTAGTATGACAAATCGGTATTTTGAGTTTCGCGGTTTTGTGAGTTCGCTTATTTCGCTGTTTGATGTATATGTGTCAATGGATTTGCATTCGCTGGAATCAGCTTTCAGTTAATTAAAGTAGACCCTTACCCTGACCCTAATGTTGCCTCTTGCCCCAAAACTAACCCTACCCCTTAACTTAACAAAAAACTTTTATTCAGACAAATTTTTAGGCGAGTTTTATGGGAGGACTTACTGTTAAGATTGGGTGGCAAAATAAGTTTTCCTCTGTCAATCTTTTTAAGTTTGATATTTATTTAGTTTGATATTATGAATGGTTGAACTTAGTTATGCCATTTTTTTGTTCATTCAATATTAAATATAGGAGTTCCCCTATATATGTCAAGCATTTGTTTTTTTTCAGTAACTTTTCTGTCTGCCTTTCCTGTTTGTTCAATAGATCAGCTGATTGACCGTGTCAGCATGAGATTGCACACATTACACACACAGTTATACTCAGAATACTTAAAATTTCGGTATTCTGAACATTTTGGAAGTCTGAGAGATTTGTAATTTTGAAGACAGAATTCAGGTAGTCAGCAGTTCATTTTGATGACACTGTGAACCACAGTATCATTTTATTAGCAGTTCATTTTCTCAACAGCTCATTATTTCGATGCAAATAAGTAGCTCAGTATTATGGGTAGAAGTATATGTGAAGCAGTTTGCAGGCTAGGGTTAGAGTAATGGCTAGGTAGGGCGATACATTTTACATGTGTTTATGTGAGTGTTTGTTGGTTAGGGTCATAGTTAGGACTAAGTAAGGGGTTATATTTAGTGTTGTGCGTGTATGCTTTTGTATGTGCTGTGCCCCAGCTGTTTTACATAGTGGCAATGTTACAGGAAGGGTTTTTCTAAGGCAGCATGTGGCGTTGGGGTTGGAGGCAGGGGCAGGGTTAGCGTACATTAGTAAGCTGGAACAAGGGGGGCAGAGAATATTTTGAACTAATGTCAGGTTTTAAGTTCAGTCAGAATAAAACTAGCAAATTAAAAGAGAGTTAAATTATTTGATTGAAACTAATATTAAATTTAGAAGCGATAATAAAGAAATTAAAAAGGGTTAGCAATTTTAAAAAAATAACTATAAATTATAACAACAT
>NC_056746.1:400942494-401002494 GCF_019279795.1 Protopterus annectens | reverse complement strand
CCTAGTGACTTGCTGCACAGCTGCATATATGCAATGGTATGCTGTACCTAGTGACATGCTGCACAGCTGCATATATGCAATGGCATGCTGTACCTAGTGACTTGCTGCACAGCTGCATATATGCAATGGCATGCTGTACCTAGTCACATACTGCTCAGCTGCTCAGTGGCATCCTGTACAGCTGGATATTGTGAAAATTATGCGAAGCTGCAGATGTGGAAATGCATCCTGCACATAGTGGATGCTATATATCTGCTCAGTGGCATCTTATACAGATGGACATGCACAATGAATTGCAGCACATCTGCAAGTGTAGAGTGGTATGCTGCACAGCTGCATTTCCATGATACCAGAACATTAATGTTTGCCAAAGCAAGACTTTCTGACATGCATATCTTTCTAGTCTGGTACATTATACATTAAAACAATAAGGGTCTACTTTTCAGGAAGAAAAGCCTCAGCTATTTCAACATATTCCTCTTCCCAGTTTATATTTTTATGCAACAGGTGACCCTTATTGTTTCAAATGTTTTGCAGACAAGGGAGGAGATAATGATGATGATGATGATTGTCATCATCATATGGTCCGCTGCTGTGCCCTAGCTATTGCTTTGATTGCTGCAAATTTCTGTCCAAATATTCCTATCCTTATTAAAGGAATTGGCAACTGTATTTGCAGATAGTTAAAGAAATCTTCTGTGTTTGTACCGATGTATATTATGTCCTGGTAGAAAGGTAAAAATAGTTTAATCAGAAAACACCTGCCAGGACTCTGTCACCCCCCCCCCCCCACACACACACACACACACACACACTCACTCAAATATGTTACAGTGCATATAATTGTCAGGGTAGCTGTACATAGAAAGCAAATAACATTACAAACACTGCAGGATTCTTTGCTTATATCCTTTTAAAATAAATGGTATCAGTAAAGCATCAGCAGGGCTTCATTTGTATCATCATTGTGAAATTGTTGACATTGTCTCAGAACTGTACCAGTGGACCCTGCAAAATAGTAAACATCAATATTTCACTTTCCAAAACCAGGCAGCAGTATTTCATTTTCCATTATATGCCAACTATGTTTTCTTATAAAGTATCCATCATACTGAGAGATGTATAGATTGTTAGCTTTTTGGTCTTTTGGTTGAGATTGAGTATAGCCAGAAAGGTGAATTATACAATCCATGAGCCTTTTCAGCCATTATCAGATCATCAAGGAAACATTTACCTGCAATGTACGTACATATGGGGCAGCTTAGACTAGCTAGTCAATAGACATATCTTTGATTAAAAAGAAAACTGTAGTATCTGGAAAAAATGTATTTAGATAGCATGCGACTTTTCAAAGACAGTACATTACAAAAATGTTTTTACTGCATTGGCTGATAGTAAGGGGACCCTGCTTGATGGCTCATAGTAAGGTTTATCGTCTCATTCCAGCCGCCTATCATAATGTGACATTTTTTTTTTCTCAGAAGGCCCTATCCAAATCTGGGGCATGCATGTCGCTAAAAGTCCATGCTGTAATGTCATGTGTCTTCTACATTTGTATCTGTAAGCTTACCATTTCTTCCCAGCTACTAGTAAGAATACTTTCGGCAACCAAGAAATAGCAATGAGGATTAGGCACCCACACTACTAACAAGTAATGTAAAAGTATATACTAAGCCAGCTTATAAGGAATTCCAGCATCCAAAACTAGCCATTCCAGGCACAGGGGATAAGAGGAAGGTATTTGGGAAGGACACTCCTCATAGATTGGAAGATACAATAAGAATGTACCTGCTGCAGAGAGCATCAGACAGGCATCCTTGAAGACAGACCGACCTTTGCCAAACCCATCTGTGCAGACACATCCAGGAGAGTGTGGCTCTGAAAACAGTATCAATAGCATCATAATTACAGCCTTCACTAGCTCATCCTCAAGCTCAGTGACAGGGTGACAAGCTGTTTGAGGACCTAGTGCAAAAGAGAGGGCTGAAATGTGGGCAGATATGATGAATAGTTAAGGATTATAACTCACAATAGTGCAGGGAACTATAGTCTCTTGTCACACCTTTGCTGAGCTTGTGAGACTCTCTCGCTATCTCTATCTCTGTCTCTGGCAACATGGGTAAAATGTTGTGGTCTGTAAGACCTACATTGAACTGAAGAGATCCTGTAGAAGTTGGCCATAGGATACATGCCCCAGGATTTGTTGTGACTTGCTGCAATCTACGAGGATAGCTTGTAAAGAATATTCACCCCCTTGAGAGGTACAGGACTGGTGTCTGGATGCTTTTAGGTTGCAGTGATAGCAGATCTAATGATGGAATGACCCAGGACTATGCCTCATTCCCCAGTTACACAGTCAGCTGTTTCTGGGGAAGGAATGGTGGCCAGTGGCCAGTCCAGAGAACACATCATGGGCCTCATTATTTCTTCAAAGGTGTGGTCATGGAGGGGAGTTGTTAGCTGGAGGGGGTTATTCACAGTTCTTGTCTGTCTCATCAAATAAATCAGTGTACGTCTGCATAGCCTTTACAGTAGCCTGAGTTGGAGGGGGTACATCTCTGGCTCCAGAAATATGCTTGTACACAGTCTAGTGCAAAGAGGCCATGTAAAATACATGTCCTGGATGTTAAATGATAGGAAAATGATCCCCAGAAGCTCACTAACTGAGGGTGCCATGAAGATGTGATAGGTCTACACTGGCATCATACTCCTTCCTGAGGCAATAGAAGAAATTAAGATGTGCATTTTATCTGTTAATTCAACAGCTACAATGGCATTGTGTAGATTTATTTGTTAGCAATGAATGCAGGATCTTTTCATAGATGCATATCAGGAGTGAAATCCAAGCTGTATGCTTAGCAGAAATGAAATTTCTGTGGTTAGGTCAGCAAATGTACTATGGGCATAATATCATAAAATTCACCAGCATATGTCATGCATATGTAGGAGCAGGGGAGCTTCTGAAAAAATCAAATTATGACAGGAAAGAGGGGATTAACCAAACTTTTAACCAATCAAGGAAGATCCCCTCCATGTTAACTCAGAAGAGAAGGGTAATAATGAATAGTGGACTTGTGAGGCTGAAACCTTATCCACTAAGGTACCTCTTCTCTAGTAGTCATTTTATATTATACTGACAATATATTGTTAGTATCACTATTTGTATTATTTGATGCATTAATATAAATATATTAGTGACAACGTGGGTATTTATGTAATGACTAAAAACAGTTGCATTTGATTTGAATAATTCTTTGAACAGAAATGCCCAAGACTTAGCTACATATTGCCATTTTACCATCATCTGTCTTGTCATCAGTAGCATTTCATTATGATGCCTTCATAGTCCCATCATTCAGCTGTCTTTCTGCCTAACTGTAACTGTGTATCACTCTTAGTACGCAGTACTGGACCCAATTCTTGTTTTAAATAATTCCAGTTTTAACTCAACTGAGCTGAAAAGAAAAAATAATCCCAAAAGTGTCACATTTTGGTAAGGTACAGTGAATTCATAGCTTGATAAATAATAGCAGGAAAATTATGGTATTACCTTATGCATAGAGTTCAGGGGATTGTTCCCATGCAGGAACATAACTTTAATTATTTTTTCCATTTTTTGGTGCAACTATAGCACCATGATAATGAATAAAAAAATATGTATAATCATTTGTATGTACCTCTCCATCTGTCTCTACATTGTGGATTCACTACTCTTATTGACAGTTTTGGGTACAAGTTAGATTGGATTGGACTGGATAAGAAGTGTACTTGGAATGCTGAGAACTGCAATGTGTGCATAATTTCAGTATCTGCATTAATTAAATATAAGTTTCAGCAGTAATAGGGTAATATGACCTACTGAATTCTTATATGTAAATGAAAAGTGTGCACTATTTCAGTCCTTTTCACACAATCTTTGTGTAAATTTTTATATCTACATAATACATTATCAAGATGGGAAGAACATAGTTCTTCAGATTACTAAATTATATTTAGTGTTATTGATATCCATAGATTACAAATACTTGAACAAGTTGCAGACGAATGCCCAAATTCCTTCATGTTCCTTAAAATGTATTTATACATCCTAACTTTTTGAAAAAGAATATGCACAAAACATTTTATGAAATCAAAGAAAGCAGCAGTTAAGATGTTGAATCTCTGGTAATTGACAAATTTCAAACTGTACTGTTCCTTTCCCCAAAAAAATATTTCAGTACTCAAGTTTTCAAAGCAACGTATGTCAGGAAATGATGTCTATATATAGTCTTTGCTTTGTGCTCTGTGACCTAGTGCTAATGTCCTCAATAGTTAATAAAGCTACTTTTCATCTTTCTTTCCACAGAATTTTGGTTTGAACGGGAAGCTGGACTCTGCCCTTACTGTAGTAGAGGATGAACAATGGAAGAGAATCCGCAGTGTGCTATCACCAAATTTTACAAGTGGGAGGTTGAAAGAGGTAAAAAATTATATTGCCAGACTAGAATAAAAACAATTGTAAATCAGTGAATTGCTAAGTCATAAAAGTAGAGGTGTTGTACACAAATTTATATTATGCTTGTGGATATATTTTCACTGGTTCCATCATATTTCTCATTTCTGATTGCATGCATCAGATCTCTTACATTAGCACTCTTTTTATCAATAACCCTCTTTAAAGCAGTCTGCAAACCACCAGGTTTAATTTAAGGTTTTGGAGCTCATTAAGGGCCTATGTGGCACTCTGAGAGTAATTCCGTTGCCAAGCATGTATGCAGTTTTATGAATCTAACCTTAAGGAATTAAATTGTCTCTTGCTTTAGAAGCTTCCAGATGTACATTTGCATCTGGATGGCAATCAAATTTCTATAGATATTGAAGCTCAGTTTATTTTCTCTTTCCCACTTTCTCATTGGTCAATGTGTTTTACATTTAATTTAATAAGGCAGTTTTACTGAATCTTAGATACCTGGAAGGTGAGTCTGACAAATCACTAGATTAATTTTTATGTAATTTATAATAAAAGTAAGTTTTAGTGCAACTCTGTGAACTTTTGTGTATTTTCGAAAGTCTTTTGAGATCACTGAAGTCTTGCTGGTGAAAGTATTCCGTTTGTTAAATCTGACAGAGTACATTGGTGAGAAAATTAGCATGCTAGGCTGACAATGTGAAAATGGTATATCAAAATTTTAGCAAGGCATATTTTACAGAGCCTCGTTAAAGACAATAGGCAACTGCAAAATGGTTTACATTGTCATTTCCTAAGCAAAATCCTTGGCCCTAGAACAGAACACAGAACAAAATTATATGTGGTGACTATAGTGAGGGGTGTACTAAATAGACTGCAGTAAGTTACATCATAGGAATGGTCCTTCATGATATCACTATGAATGAAACTGTAGAGAGAATGGAAGTAAAAGTGTATGCTTTTGAAAATAACACAAAATCTGAAACAACAAAGATACCAAGCACAATGTGAAACAGACCAAACAGAACTTGAAAACATTGCAAGATATGTCTTATTTTTTCACATCTTAGATTTAAGATTACAAAATGCAAAGTAATTAAGTACAAAAATAAATCTGGGGAAAGAGTACACATTGGGGTTATGAACCATTTTCAACACTAAAATTGGCAATAGTCCTCAAATAATTAGTTTAGATGGCTAAATGGTGGAAACTCTATATAAGAATACAGTAAAGAAAGCAAAATTGCTTTTAGGTTCATAGGTTCATAGGTTCATACTAGGCTATCTGCCCTAGGGCATTTATAAGCCTAGCCAGAGTGTGTGTGGCTTTCACCACCCCTTATGATGAGAATACTATACCCATTAGTTTGCTGTGCCTCTGTCCAGCAGTGATACAGAGATGATTCCCGGGGTAAACCTACGATCTCCCATCCACTCATCAAGATTTCTCTTGAACAGAGTCAGTGAGGGGCTCTGCCTCACATGGACTGGGATTCTGTTCCATAGTGTAGGGAGTCTCTGGGTGATGAATCTGTCCCTCCAGCATGTCCTATTTATATCCGTGTTGAGGTTTAAGTCTCTTGCTCTCGTGGCTCTGGTGGATTTGGATTTTTTGAGGTGGAGCATGTCCATTAATTCCGGGTTGGACATGGCCTTGTATGTCAGGCACAGATCACCTCTGAGCAGACGGTATGCGACTGAATAGAGCTGGAGTTTCTTCAGTCGGGCATCGTATGACATATGTTTGAGCCCCTTTATCCTTTTGGTGAGGAACTTTTGGGGTCTTTCCAACTGCTGCAGGTGTTGGGTAAGGTACATTCCGAATGGGGCGTTGTACTCAATCATTGGTCTGATAAGTGAAGAGTACAGGGGTACAATGACCTCTCCTGATCTGGATGTGAATCCCTTCATGATCAGGTGGGCAATGTAGAAGGTCTTCCTAACCACTTTGGCAATGTGAGTGTCAAAAGAGAGGTTACTGTCAACTTGGGTCCCCAGGTCCCTGATAACTTCTTCCGTGTTTAATGGATTACCACCTATGTGGTAATTAGGGGTTACCTTGTTTTTCCCAAAGGGTATGACTATACATTTTTGGCATTTAGCTTAAGGCCATGGCTCTGGCACCAGTTATCCATTTCTATGAGACCTTTCTGGAGGATGTCTGTGTCTGATGGAGTGTCAATTATGGTGCCCAGTTTGCAGTCATCTGCAAATTTTGTCAGCCACAATCCCCCTATGTTTGCCTGCACTTCAGAAAAATAAATGCCGAACAAGAGGGGCCCCAGGACTGAGCCCTGTGGGACACCGCTCATGACCGGCTTAGAGTCTGACATGGCACCAGCAACTCTAACCCTGTGTGTTCTGTCCTTGAGCCAGTTTGCAACCCATCTTGTGACATATGGGTTTACATCTAAGCTGGTGAGCTTTTCTATGATGCCCGAGTGGGGTATTGTGTCGAATGCTTTTGCTAGGTCAAGGTAGGCTGTGTGAACTGCCTTACCCTCATCAATGGCCTTAGTGACTGTTTCGAAAAAGTCGACCAAGTTCAAGAGGCAGGATCTGCCCTTGACAAAGCCAAATTGGGTAGGATCCAGTGTCTGTAGGTCCCCAATGTCTTTATTTATGAGTTCCTTTATGATCCTCTCCATAGCTTTGCAGACAAGGCTCGTCAAGCTTATGGGGCAGTAATTTCCAGGGTCCGTAGAAGCACCGCCTTTGTGGAGTGGGACCACAGTTGCCGTACGCCATTCTTTGGGTACGTATGATACTTGACAGACATCACCAGCAGACAAGTGAAGTTAATACTCTTTTATATAATCACACACAGACTCCATCCAGAGTTTTGTGTACAGTTTTGGAGATCACATTTCAACAAAGTTATACTGGTATTGTCCAAGGATAACCATCATGGTGTGGGGACAGTACCAGAAACCACAAGAACAAATTAAAGAATTTTAATATATATGCCACTGAGGAACTGAAGGGAGAGGAGAGACGTGGAATAAACTTTTCAAATATTCTAAGGGAACAAAGTAGTGTAGGAAGTAATGTCTGTCAGAAGAGGAGCTGTTGTATGATAAGGTATCCTTATTTTGTAAATAGGAAGCAAGAGTGAAGGGTGTTTCTTTTAATCTTGATCCCCAAGTGACCATCAAGTTTTTCCTCACTTGCATAGCCAATTTGTTCCCACAAAGGCAGGAGCCATGTGGCCCATTTGTTCCTCCTTAGGGGTGTGGCAGAATTGATGCCAGCATCCACCTTAAGGGCGATCAGGAGTTTTGCTACTTGGCCCTATCTATTGCCTTGTGCATGCCCACTACATCCCAAGAGGAGGGCTGCAATGAGGTTAAGTGAGGGGCATCTCACATTTCTGCAAGAGGTACCCCTTTAATGGCCCTGCTGTCATGAAGGCAAAGTTCTTCTGGTGATTCCGTGGTCTCCACTAGGGATTCTTCATGTGGTCCAAACCCCTGGCACGTGCCCCTTGTCCCTTCCCCTAGGGAAAGGAGAGGGAGAAGAGAAGGCTACACCTTTTCATTCTATCTTTTCTCTAACCAGCTTTTCCAGTGCTAGAACTACAAACTGAAATTCATTTAGTCAGGGCTCTATTCTACTGCATCACAGAGCTGTGAAAAGTGTAGTAGTGTTTCACTGGTGGCTACAGATGCAGAAAGCAGCCTTCCAAAGATGATACTCAGCTTAAAGTGTATTGAAAAAAATCAAGATATTGCAATACAAATTTACAATTATATTGGAAAAAAGATGGACTAGGGCGGCCACGGTGGTGCAGCGGTTAGCATTGCTGCCTCATAGCAAGAGGTTCTCTGGTTCGATCCTCAGCTGGGGTGCCTTCAGTGCGGAGTCTGCATGTCCTCCGTGTGGTTGCGTGGGTTTCCTCCAGGTGCTGTGGTTTTCTCCCACATCCCAAGGACATGCTGTAGGTGAATTGGATACTCTAAAATTGGCCCTAGGCATGAGTGTGTGTGTGCGTATGTGTGCCTTCCATGGAAGGTTGGGGGCCGGGCTGGCAACTCAACACCGTAAAACTCCACTGCCAATCATGAGCGGACAGGTGATCCACTGTGGCGACCCATAACTGGGAAACAGACAGAAGAAGAAGAAATGGAAAAAAAGATGGACTATATAAACTGCTTATTATGGCACCCAATGTTAAGGTATTGTGGAAAGAAGATGGGCATAAGCCCCTATTCTCACTAATATGCTTTTTTCTGTGTATCCTAGCAATTTAGAGATGTGCAATTTTAGTAATGGATGTGTAACTTGCAGTGCAGATTATCTGGGTTTTAAACATTTAAGGAGTTAGTAGGAGATGCATATGTCCATGACATTTTTAAGCCACTTCAAATAAAAATGATGTCAAGAAAGTTATATTTATTCGTGAGCCATTCATATGTTCTGTATAACCGCTATGGTCCATAAAATGTATGCTCAAACAAAAAAATTGTCGTCAATGTACTTTTGGCTATGAAACCTTTGATCAAAGTCTGATAATTGACTTTGTTATCTTAAAATCAATCCTGAGGATGTATGTTCTAAATTTCCTGTTGGAGTAAGACAGACAGAGCTTTCAGCTGGTCACTAGCTGGTGGGGAGTTGGATTTGCCAGAGTGGGCAGCAGACCTGGAAGACACAAATGAGCAATATAGGGCCTTCAGAATTATTTATTTATTATTCATTTGTCTTTTTGATTGGGAAAAGTTTGACTGGGTAAAATTAATTTTCAGCGGAGGCCCAAGAAGAAAAGCTCCACATTTAAGTTATACATTTATAATTGCAGGGTAAAAACATAAGTATGCGAGCTTATTTACATGATTTAATATTTCTTACATGAATGTAGCATTTTAATGCAAAAAAGAGAGAAATTAACATAAACTGGCTAATTATTGAATAGAAAAATGAAATACAATAGCAGTTAATGTATTTATAGCATGATGGCCACAGGGAAGATCTGACCAAGGTGTTTTTGAGGCTAGTAATAACTTACAGACATGTAGTCATGCAGCTTAAAAATTGATGATAAGAGAGATATGAAAGGAGAAACTGTGGAAATGAGCAGAAAGATAAATGAACAGAAGAGGCATAGCAGTCAGTGGTGGGATGTGAGAGAAGGAAGAAGAGTACAAGTTTGGGAAATCAGTGCAGTATGAGGAAAAACCGATAAGGTACAAAACATCAGGAAGCAAAATGGCTGTAAGAGATGGAGGGAAGTACTCTGAGTAAAGCTACCTACGTGAGCAGGAAGAACAGAACCATTTTGGCATAGGTGCTGTTTACGTTTTGAAACTGTTTAAGTTTTCTATCTGTTTTAGCTGTGTGGAGATATCATTCCAGAGTTTTGACACATAACAGGAGTACGGAGAGTCTCCAGCAGTGCTGACTGTCTTACTGATACATAGTAAGAGTTTACTGCTAGAGTGAAACTCTCTAGTTGGTGAATAGCACATTAAAATATTTTGTAATGCTGGGTATTCTGGTGAGTACAATGGATTGTGGGCAATGAGTCTAATTGTTTTAATGCAAGGCAGTGGTGTGTTTTATAGGTTTAGTTGGTTGCAAATTTAGTTATTTTGTAGTAGCAGGAGTCTAGTTCGGTTTTATATGTAGTGTTGACATTTGTAAGAATAGGGGAAGCATATAACAGAAAAGGAAGGAGGTGTGTTGCTGCTGAGGTAATCTTTGCTTGATCTGTCAGGTAGTGTTTGGCCCTATAGAGGGAGAAGAGTTATTGGTGAGTTTTCTTGATGGAATGAAGTATGTGGTAATTAAATGTGAGGTTGTCATCTATTATGATTTCGAGTAGTTTATTTTTGCTTATGGTTTCTATGTTGTGTTATTACTTGACTTAATATGAAATGTGTGTTTTTGCTTAAAGTGCTGTTTTGGATTAAACAACAAGTTGGAATTTTATAGCCATGTTTCAATGTTAGTGAAAGATTTTTGAGTGATTTCCTGTAATTTTGTTATGGATTACGCAGTACATATAAGGGTTGAATCATTGGCGTATTGCACAGGAGTGGCAATTGTTATAGCAGTATGAAGTTTATTTATGAAAACATTAAATAGAAGAGGGCTTAGAATTGACCCTTGGGGAACACCATGAGAGACCAATTGAAATGCTGAAAGGTTTTCTTGCCATTTAGTTATCTGCTGATGATTGCATAAATATTTGTGAAACCAGGAGATGGAAGGGTAAGTAAGACCTACAGCTGCAAATTCAGAAAGGAGCTTTTGGTTGAACACTGTGTCAAATGTTTTGGAAAGGTCAAGGAAAAGCGAAGAAAAGGTTGCCCTCATTTCTGTATTGGTTTACTATGTTGGTGAAGATGAGGAGGGCAGTGATAGTAATGTGGTTGGGCTTGAAACCCTGCTGGGTGTTGTTTTTGGTTATATGTTTTCATAAGCTGAGAGTGAATACATTTCTCAAGGATTTTAGAGTGGAGTGATAGGACAGCAGGAGGTCTATAGTTTAACTCTGTTGCAGTACCTCCTTTGAGAAGGGTTATAATAATGGATTTTTTCCAGATAGATTGGGCAAAGTTTTCAGTTATTGACCAGTTGATCAGAATGGAGACAGGAAAAGATAGTGCTCCTGCACCTATTTTAAGGAACTCAGTGAGAAGGTTATCGTCAGCTGAGGTTGTTGCTTTTAATGGACTGGTTAAGGTTTCTTCATGAGATGAGTTCAAGTTGTACTTCCAAGAAAACAGTGTCCAAATGAGTGCTGAGACACTGAACCTGAACAGACTGTGTCTGTGACTTCAGTCACTGAGGGGGCATTAAAGAACTAAGACCAGGGGGTGTCTGTGCCTGTCACAGTTAAAACCCTAGGATCCACTGATAGGCACCAATGTGACAGAAACTGTCAAGCTAAAGAAAGTGACCTTCCAAGTAGCATTTGAGAAAGCCTCAATTAATTCAAATGAAAGATGATTATATGTGAAACAGGATATTGTTCACAAGAGAATTATGGTAAGGGACACATTTACATTTTTTTCACTCCAGCAGATCATATTTATATCACAAGCAAGGCTTAAGTCTTTAGAAAGGATATTTCTGATGCTGTTTCTTTTGTGGCTATGCAAGAGGTCCATCAGAATGGGGCCTGGCAATGCTTTGTGTGCCAGGCATAGATCTCCCGTCAACAGCCTGTAGGAAACAGAATTCAGGGATAGGCCTTTGGGGCGATCTGCATAGGACATGTTATTTATGCCCTGCATTTTTTGGTGAGGAACATCTGCGGACATACCAACTGTTGGATGTGGTTGTTTAGGTACATACCAATGGGGCATTGTACTCAATGGTAGTCTGATGAATACTGAATACAGCAGAACAATGAATTCCTTGGACCTAGAAGCCATACCTTTGTTTATAAATTGCATAGCACAGAATGATTTCCTCACTACCATAGACACATGATGGTCAAAGACTAGATTACTGTCTGTGTGTCCCCAAGTCCCTGACTAATGAGTCAACTCACGGGTTGCATTATCAATGTCATAGTTACCAGGGGTGGCTGAATTCCCAAATGATACTATTATGCATTTCTTGACATTTCATTTTAATCTAACACCAGTTATTTGTCTGTGTCAGGCCCATAGCTCTGAACTGACCAGATTTTCACAAAATGTCCAGATTTTTGTGTCATGTTTTTGGTTTATTCCTCATAAAATATCTGGTTTTCTGGCAAACATTGCAGACTGAAGTCACTAAATAATTATATATGTTTGAGTTTCATACTTCATATCCTTCAGAAAATGCATGCTATCACAAATCCTGTTATTCTGGCAGCTTTCTAAGTTTATAAGAGCAATATTTAAAATATGTCCATATTTTTGGGACTCTGCACTCCCCCCATTATTTTAGGCTTTGTCCAGATTTCTTGAAATAAGAGGTTGAGAAGTAGAGTCAGCTCTTCATGGAGAACATCAGTGCTGGTGGAGGATTTTATGACTGCTCCTAATTTGCAATTGTCTACAAAGTTGGTCAGCTAAACGCTGTTGACATTGGTCTTGATTTCAGAGAAGTAGATACCAAAAAGGAACAGCCCCAGGACCAATCCCTGAGGGACTACACTGGTGACTTCTCTCTTTGTAGAGGTAGACTTCACAGTTTTAACTTCATGGGTTCTGTCTGTGAACCAGCTGGTTTTCCACTGGGTGACATAAGGGTTTATACCTAACCTTTTGTGTTTGTCAAGAATGCCAGAATGGGGTATTATGCCAAAAGCCTTGGCCAAGTCAAAATGTCTCAAAGAAGTCCACCAGGTTGAGTAGGCATGACCTGCCCTTGATAAAACCAAACTTGATTAGGTCCAATGTCTTGATGAAACCAAACTTGGTTACGTCCAGTGTCTGGAGGTGTCCTTTATCATTGATCATTGACATAATAATTCTTGCCATGGCTTTGCAGATGTTACTAGTAAGACTTATGGGTCTGTAGCTTCCAGGGTCAGTATATGGCCCACCTTTGTGTTGAGGGATGATGGTTGCCATTCCACATTCATAAGGCACAAAGCCTGTTTGGAGGCTATGGTTAAATAGTGATTCCAGAGGGCCCAATGGGTCATGTTTCATGCTATTTAGAAGGTGTACTGGGATATTGTCTGGGTGCATTAATGTAGTGTTCTTGACCTTAGTAAGAGCATTGAGGACCTGTTCCCTAGTGATAATAGGTGGAGTTACATTTGATAATATTTCCTGAGGGGAAGCTCGGGTGACGAAAGGGTAAAGTTAGAGATGAATTCGTCTGCCAGTTGGTTTGCTATATCTTCTGTCTTTTTTTAATTTCTCCAAGCCTTTTGGGTTTCTAATACAATGATGGGAAAGTACAATTAAAGTTTGTGAAATTAGTATTGTTTCAGTCTTTGATGTCAGCCAGAAGTGCTATTCGCGGCACCCGCAATGTGCTCAGTAATGACTCCTTCTGCAATTCGTACAGAGTTATATGTATTGGTAACATATCTAAATATGACTGTAGATTATTTTTTTATAAAACCTGTTGCTCCCACTACTATTAGAACTGTCTGGGTATCTTTTTCCACATTGCTGTAATTTCTGCCTGCAAATCCTGATATTTTATGACTTTGTGTTTCTGTGTACCCAAAATACTGTAATCACTGGATGTAGCAATATCAGGTCTATATCATATATTCAAAATTCCAAAATATCGAACACCATAAGTTCAAACTTGGAATTTCAAATATTGATAACATTGAATGCTCAGAATAACTAATTGTTTCCCAGGGAAAAAATTTGCTGTTCCGAGAAACATACACACAACACAAGCACACCAAAATAAATAAACCACACACATACAGTTAACAAAACCCAACCCCACACTAAACCATACATACATTACTAACTATTCACTTACCTTAACCCACACCCTAAGCCTAAGGTCCGTAACTATCGCACACACTCTACGAAACTATACACAAACAAACCAATTAATACACACACACACACATACAGTTAACAAAGCCCAACTCTACACTACACCATACATACATTACTAACTATCCACTTACCTTAACCTGCACCCTAACCCTAAGGTCCGTAACTCTCGCACCACAGTGGAGGAAATAGCAAAGCCACGGAACGGCCCACATAAATCTTGACCTAGGTAAGATTTCAATGTTCCGGGGCTTCGCTATTTTCATCATTTGATGTTGTGGGTTCAGTATTTTAACTTTCGAAGTTTTACATCTTTGAAGTTATGATATAGACCCACGATATCAATGGTCAATACTACTTTTGTCTTTTCATGGACCACTATATCTGTTTTTCTCGTATCTGTGTTTTGAACTGTTGGTAATGGATGATACCATGTGATGTAGACTTCTTCCTTTTCTATGATGTTTTGTGGCTCATGTTTCCAGTGTTTTCAACCAATTCAGTACTATAATGTTTGCACAATCCCCAGCGTAACAGTCTTGCCACATTATTATGCCTTTCAGTATACAGTCCTTCTACCATTAGTATGTCACAGCCAACAATGAGGTGTGCAACTGTTTCCAGTTCTGTTTTACAAAACCTACATTTGTCTGTTTCTCCCACATGTTCAATGGTCTTTGTAAACCAACGTGTATGTAGCCCACTATCTTGGGCCACCAATGTTAACCTTTTATCTTTTGGTTTGAATTCACTTCTCCTTAACCATTCCTGTGTTAGGTCCTGATCAACATGAGGTTCTTCCAGGAGTTTTCCATACTTGCAACTATATTTATGCCTTTCCACACTTCTTGCCTTTTCATCTGATCCTTCACCTTATATTCTTTCTTTTGTTTTTTGGCACATTCAGTTGCTGCTTGATTTTTATCTACTTCTGGTTTGATTTCCATTCCCATTTGATGCCGATATGCTTCTGCTAGGCTAAGCAAGGAAGTCATCTTAGATTTATTCTCTTCATGATTCAATACTTTCACTATGTTTGGGTCTTGTGAGGTCAGCAGATATGTATGCAGTCACATGACTGCAGATCTATACATGCAATCAGTTTCAAGGAGACCCACACCTCCTTCAGAACGGGGAATATAGAATCTTGGTATGCATTGATTTTTAAAAATCCTTTGAGCATGAAGCATCCTTCTTGTTTTCCTATCTAATCTATTCAACACCTTTTGGGGCCAGTCAGTCACTCCAAAACTGTAAGTTAGGACAGGAAGCACAAATTGGTTTATAGCTTGAATTTTGTTCCTAGATGTCAACACTGTTTTCAAAATTAATTTGTCTTCTAAAATATTTCTTACTAAATTTTATTTGCTTTTGTTCATGTTTTATTCTTGACCCTTCATCAATTCCCAAATATTTATAAACCCCCTCTTGCTCAAGTTCTTTTATATCACATTCTTGTCCCAAACTGCTGTTTTCTTGGTGCTGCAGCTTTCCTACTTTAAAGGTTGCTTTTGCACATTTATCAAGACCAGATGACATTCTTATATCATCTGAAAAAGTTTTGACTATTTGCAGTTGTGCTTTTAGTTCCTCATCTGATGAGCTATACGGTTTTAAATCATCGTCAAAGAGAAGATGAGAAGTCTTTACACGTTGTTGATTTCTAGGAGCCAAATTATAGCCATGACCTAATTTATTAATCAGACAGCTTAATGTGTTAAGGGCAAGGCAAAAGAGCAACAGTGACAAAGTCACCCTGGAATATCCCCCTTTGGATTTTTATCCCTGGAATAATAATTTGCCCTTTATCATGGTTTAATTGCAAAATGGTTTGCCACAGTTTCATGATCGCTGTGATGTAGTTTATCAGTGTAAGGTGTATCTTATACATTTTAAGCACTGCTTTATCCATGAAAGTGGGATATTGTCAAATGCTTTTTTGTAGTCAATCCAAGCCATACTTAGATTCTTCTCCTTTTTACAGTTCTCCATTATGATTTTATTTAGCGACAAATGATGCTTTGTTCCATGTGACTTTCTTTTATTGCCCTTTTGTTCTATTGCCATAATTAAGTTTTCTTCTAAATGACCATAAACTCTGTTGGTATAAGTTCCAGTGGATAGTTTATACATCGTTACGAGGCAAGTTATTGGTCTATAATTTTCAAGGTAGCTTGCAAGTTCACTCTTAAGTAGGAGTATTGTTTTTCCTGTTAGCCAGGCTGGTGTCTGTTCAGGGTGGGCATATAAATAGTTCTGACTCATGGGTAAATCTTCGTGCAAAGATGATAATACTTTTAAACAGAAGTTTGATACTGCACGTGAGCCTGGGGTTTTCCAGTTAGGAGCTTTTCTTAACTTTGTTTCAACTTCTCTGGCTGTTACTTCATCCCATTTCATATCCATCTTATCTTCTGCCTCAGTGTAGGTGGCTCCATAAACAATGAGCTCTGCACACAGTTGTGCATTGCCCTTGAAGTTGCGGACATAGCTAATGAATGCCTTGTCATTGTCTTTGGCCTGGAATTTACCTTAAGTTTGGCTTTAGTAGACTTTTATTTGTTGCAATTATTTTCAGTTTGGCATGGCCTAAAGAAGGCACAATGCGGAGGGCAATGTTTTAGCTAGTATTCAAAAGCTTGGAGGGCAGAGGTGCTAAATCGTGAAAAAAAAAACAGAGAAGAACAGGGCTCTTGATGCCTTAAAATCAAGTATTTGCATGGGCTTGTAGTTAACTGTAAGAATTTGAACCAAAGTAACGCAAGTGCTCATTTAGCATATATCCCAATAAAACAGTCATGTTCCATAAGAAACCAGGAAGTAAAATTCAAAAGTGAGTAAGGACCATAACATGGTTTATTGATGCTTGAATTCAGGTAGCTGTGTTGAAGAGAAGCAAATCCAAGAAAAACAACAAAAACATTATATCTAATATTCAAATTCATATATCCTACTTATTGTACATATAGTGCAAAGTATTTAGAATTTTTAAAAGCAATGAATAAACAATTACTCTAGCAGGTGATAACTAATTTGAAATTAAAGGTAAAAAGTAAAAAATGCACCAAGATAACACACAGCAAACGTTTAATCACAGCAAAGTACAAAGTGGTAAGCGCTTTCACAACCAAAGTTGCTTCATCATTGGTCTGATAAAGCAACTTTGGTTGTGAAAGCGCTTACCACTTTGTACTTTGCTGTGATTAAACGTTTGCTGTGTGTTATCTTGGTGCATTTTTTACTTTTTACCTTTCATTTGGATTTATTTCTGCACCAAGGTTTTACCCAACACAGTTTCTTTGGTTTTCTCTAATTTGAAATTAAGTGTAAATTTTAAGAAATGTAAAAGCAGATATAATGCTCCTGGTAGGAACTAAACAATCTACCCTGTACATTTAGTATTTCAGAATTCTCCTATTTGACTGGAAGGACTTGTACAGCTAAGTCATGGAATGCATCTCATTCCAGGGCTCTGAGGTACGATAAGCAAATTGCACCTTGCCTAGTATCTCAAGCCAACTCCTTGAAACCATAAACAACCCCTGACCTAATGACCTGAGATGCCTTACCACTGCACAGGGTCTAAGTAACTCTTTTAGGTATATAGGACCTAGGTTGTAAAGGGCACCATAGGTGAGAACCACCTTTTAAAAATAAATCTGGTAGCAATTAGCAGCCAGTGCAGATCCCAGCAAACAGGTATAATATGACTTGTGTGAGATGTTTCTATCTACAGCCTGAATGTGGAATTTTATATCTACTGCAAACATGCCAAGTCACAATCTGAAAGCCCAATGTGTACAGCATTAAGGTGCAAGCATGTAGAGGGTATTAAGTGCCTAATTTGAGTGACATTCTGGAAATTAAAGTATAATGTTTTAATGATAGCTGAGGGTTGGGTTTTATTCATCAGCCTGTCATCAAGAGCAACACCCAGGTCTTGAACAGGAGAAATACATTCTAATGGACTACCACCATGTACCAGTGGTTCCAGGAATCAACATGGCTTCTGCCTTTTCTGGGTTGAGGTCAAGCTGATTTTGTCCATCCATAACAGGATGGTATCCCAAAAGTTTTCATAGCAGTGAGATCAGGCACAGGCTCATAAGAGGGGGAACAGAAAAACATAAGACTGATAATACCCCCCCCCCCGCATTGACCTCCCTAAGTGGCAACACTTGTACTATGAACAGTAATAGATAAAAGACAGAGCCTTAAGGCACTCAGCATTCCAGTGGAAGGAACCAGGGAAATTAGTCTTTCTTAATAACTGGAAGAAGTCCAAGATACAAGAGGCAAAATACTTCAGGGTAATGCCTGCAAATCCACAATAATATTTCAGTTGTCAAATGGCAAGGAAGAGTCAAACTGAATGCAGTCTTTCATCCCCAATGATCAAAATATCAATAGTTACTCAAATGAAGGTTCTCTGCATTCTATGCTTAGGTCTAAAAACAGACTACCAACACCATGATATGTTAAAGATCATTCAGTTGTGTGCTCACTGCCTTCTTCATAACCCTCAGTAAAAAAATAAAATAAAATAAAACTAGCTATAAACAGGGTCATTTTCCAGAAATATGGTGTCAAGAAATACATTTCTTTCAGCACTGGTAGAAACATGATGACCTAAGAATCTGAAAAATAATTGCTCCCAGTAATATGAGGTACAATAGCATCAGTCTTGTAATACCAGGACCTAACATACATACATACATACACAAGCTACAATCAAGACATTATTATAGACAAAATACTTAAATTTAATTCTGACCAAAAAAAATTAGCACACTCATTTTAGTAACTCAGTCATGCTTAAGTAAACTCATGGGAAAATACTGGCTTATCTTTGTAATCTTCCATGCAAATAAGTATGAGAATTGCTTACACTGATAAGAGGAATGATTTAACAAATGATAAAACAAGCTGGGATGCACTCTACACTGATGGCTCAAAAAGGTGCGGCTGGATGACTCAATGTGTCGGGCAAGACAGAAAAATGGCCTCATGTGAGATCTGTCTGATAAGTAGCATAGTAGAAACCCAGAAGTCTATCAACACAGTGAGTCCTTTATATCTCCATACATACTTTGTCCCAGTCTCAGCATTAACTGTAATTTATGGCCAAACCATGAGTCCTGCCCAGCCGCACACCTGGGATGTGCATAGACCGGAGTAAGACCGTCCAAAGCAGTGGTTACTGATGTATAATAACTGGGTTATCTGCATTGAAATGCCCCCTCCAAATCACAACATTATGCCAGCTCAGTATCAAGAGATCAGATGGAGGAGACCAAGCTTGAAGTAATGCAGGACATGGTCTAACAAATAAATTCGTTCCACCATTGAATATGTAGTTTTCAGAGCAAGATGGAAAAAACAATCAAGTTTCCAAATTTGTGAGCTGCAGTGGTAACTATGTAAATTACACTCTAGTTGTCTAAAAGACTGGCAAGCTCTATAACAAATTCACTGGTCTCCTTAGCAACCCAAGAAGTGAAGTAATCAGGGAGCAACCATCTCAGGAACTCATTTACTAGGCTGAGGAAAAGGTGTGCAAATTCATGCAGAGATGCCTGTAGGTAACTTGGTGGCTGGTACACCAGGAGGAATTTGCAGCTCACTCCTGCTACCACAAAATGCTCAAAAGAGTTAGACTTTCAAGCTTCAACACAGGTTAACTCTAAAGCCGATGGAAAATAAAAGGCCGCTTCATCAGTAGTCTTCTGCCTAGGAATGTAAACAATCTAGAATCCTGTGGGAAGTGTCACTTCGAAATGTGATCCAAAATTTTCATTAAGCCACCTTTGAGTAATATCTACCAAGTCAGTCAAACACAGCAGTTCAAGGGCAGGACTTGCCTTGTTCTGGATTGATCTAACATTGAAAAGATAAACCCTAGACAGAACTCCCGGGTGGCACTCCAGCTTATTCATGTAAGGTGACAATGAACTCTGAGGTATAATAGCAAGGTGTGGGGAGGGGCTTCCTATCATAACTGTGAAACGTGTAACTGTAAGCCCCACAACTATGAAACGTAAAGTAAGAATCAGAAACAAAACACCCCATCTCAAAAAGTATCTGTTTGCGCAATCCAAATACAAATGGCAGAATACAAGAGATAGATAATCAGCACTGATGATCTGGTTTAATCTCC
This sequence comes from Protopterus annectens, assembly GCF_019279795.1. Lineage (NCBI taxonomy): Eukaryota > Metazoa > Chordata > Ceratodontiformes > Protopteridae > Protopterus > Protopterus annectens. The sequence continues at coordinate 400,982,477 of NC_056746.1, read as the reverse complement.
TGACACATCACCCCATTTACCCAACTCCACTGCTGGTTACAACAGTGGTCCTGCTTCCTGTAAATATATGCATAGCTCCTCTTTCTGTTTGCTTGCAGTCATTGTACATTTACCTTTCTCATTTCTTAGGTCTCGTTATCTTGCTTGCTGTCATCATACATTTACCTTTCTCATTTCTTAGGTCTCGTTGTCTTGCTTGCTGTCATTGTACATTTACCTTTCTCATTCCCTAGGTCTTGTTGTCTTGCTTGCTATCATCATACGTTTACCTTTCTCATTCCCTAGGTCTCATTGTCTTGCTTGTTGTCATCGTACATTTACCTTTCTCATTCCCTAGGTCTCGTTGTCTTGCTTGCTGTCATCGTACACTTACCTTTCTCATTCCCTAGGTATTGTTGTCTTGCTTGCAGTCATCGTACGTTTACCCTTCTCATTCCCTAGGTCTTGTTGTCTTGCTTGCTGTCATCATACGTTTACCTTTCTCATTCCCTAGGTCTCGTTGTCTTGCTTGCTGTCATCGTACGTTTACCTTTCTCATTCCCTAGGTCTTGTTGTCTTGCTTGCTGTCATCGTACGTTTACCTTTCTCATTCCCTAGGTCTTGTTGTCTTGCTTGCTGTTATCGTACGTTTACCTTTCTCATTCCCTAGGTCTCGTTGTCTTGCTTGCTGTCATCGTACACTTACCTTTCTCATTCCCTTTATCTCATTGTCTTGCTTGCTGTCATCGTACGTTTACCTTTCTCATTCCCTAGGTCTCGTTGTCTTGCTTGCTGTCATCATACATTTGCCTTTTTCATTCCCTAGGTCTCGTTGTCTTGCTTGCTGTCATCGTACACTTACCTTTCTCATTCCATAGGTCTCGTTGTGTTGCTTGCTGTCATCGTACGTTTACCTTTCTCATTCCCTAGGTCTTGTTGTCTTGCTTGCAGTCATCGTACATTTACCCTTCTCATTCCCTAGGTCTTGTTGTCTTACTTGCAGTCATCGTACGTTTACCCTTCTCATTCCCTAGCTCTCATTGTCTTGCTTGCTGTCATCGTACGTTTACCTTTCTCATTCCCTAGGTCTTGTTGTCTTGCTTGCTGTCATCGTACGTTTACCTTTCTCATTCCCTAGGTCTTGTTGTCTTGCTTGCTGTCCTCGTACATTTACCTTTCTCATTCCCTAGGTCTCGTTGTCTTGCTTGCTGTCATCGTACGTTTACCTTTCTCATTCCCTAGGTCTCGTTGTCTTGCTTGCTGTCATCGTACGTTTACCTTTCTCATTCCCTATGTCTTGCTGTCTTGCTTGCTGTCATCATATGTTTACCTTTCTCATTCCCTAGGTCTTGTTGTCTTGCTTGCTGTCATCGTACATTTACCTTTCTCATTCCTTTGATCTCGTTGTCTTGCTTGCTGTCATCATACGTTTACCTTTCTCATTCCCTAGGTCTTGTTGTCTTGCTTGCTGTCATCATACATTTACCTTTCTCATTCCCTGGGTCTCGTTGTCTTGCTTGCTGTCATCGTACGTTTACCTTTCTCATTCCCTAGGTCTTGTTGTCTTGCTTGCTGTCATTGTACGTTTACCTTTCTCATTCCCTAGGTCTTGTTGTCTTGCTTGCAGTCATCGTACATTTACCCTTCTCATTCCCTAGGTCTTGTTTTCTTACTTGCAGTCATCGTACGTTTACCCTTCTCATTCCCTAGGTGTCGTTGTCTTGCTTGCTGTCATCGTACGTTTACCTTTCTCATTCCTTAGGTCTCGTTGTCTTGCTTGCTGTCATCGTACGTTTACCTTTCTCATTCCCTAGGTCTTGTTGTCTTGCTTGCTGTCATCGTACGTTTACCTTTTTCATTCCCTAGGTCTTGTTGTCTTGCTTGCTGTCATCGTACGTTTACCTTTCTCATTCCCTAGGTCTTGTTGTCTTGCTTGCTGTTATCGTACGTTTACCTTTTTCATTCCCTAGGTCTCGTTGTCTTTACCATTACTAAACGTGTACTTTGTCCTCTATTATTTAAATTCTACACTTTCCAAGGGTAAGCCTCCTTCTCACTCTTTTCTTTCCATTTCTCTGCTTGTAAAATAAAATATACACTCTACATGGTGTAAACTTTCTACATAGTATTTCTGTTTTTTTGTCACTAGTATGCACCACATTGCGTTCTTCTTTTGGTTGTAATTATTTTTGGTGCTACAATTTTGAATGCAACCCAGGCTGAGCCTGCAATTGTTCATGCTGTAGTCAGTGCTCTACCCTGGTAACCAAAATATAAATAAAATAAAATAGATAAACCTGTGAATCTCAAAACTTTATGTACTGCCATTTAAGTTTTTTTTTAAGGGGAAGCTTCTTCTGGCTGCACCCCCCCCCATCTCTCTCACACACACACACACACACACACACACACACACACACACACACACACACACACACACACACACACACTCACACACACACACACACACACACACACACACACACACACACACACACACACACACACACACACACACTCACACAGCCATACTACTTTCTATATAGTAAATCTGATTTCATTGTCCCCTGCACTTAAGTTATATATTACATTTCTTGCACAGTTAGTATCACAGTTCCAAGGACTGCAATCACAATTCTCGCGATGTCGACAAGATCCCATTGAAAAGACTCCTGTCACAGTGGCACTTTACCCTGAGGTGGTACTGACTAATGCTTACACAGATGCAGCAACCCAGCTCAGGATGCAAGAAAATGAGCTCCTCTTGACCTTTGCCCACGGACAGCTAATTACTCCATATCTACATAAAATCCAAAAAGAAAGAGTATACCATGGCTTAAAGTACTCAAAATACTTTAATACGCAGTAAAACAATGAAAACGGTAAGCACTTTCACAGTTTATATTCACAACTGCTTCTTTAGACCTAACAGCATAAGTCCTGACCCCCATTTATATTAACAAACATCCAATCAACATTCAACATTAATTAAAACATTATTTAATCAATTAAGACAGAACAAAGAATACATTCTTCGGTGTGTCAGGTGTCATGCTTTCAAGACTGGTTTCAAAGACACACTTTCATTAAGCCCAGGAAATGTATCACTATTCAGTCGTATTATCCACTCCTGTTCTTTTACCTCAGTTAGGTTCTTAATGATCTTTATGATTTTAGTGCAGTGACTGTACTTTCATGGCCAAAGAAAGATATGAGGGAGGGAATTGATACTAACAACATCGCTGAGTTGTTGAGTGACAATGTAGTATATGTTTTGATCTGTAAGAATCAGCTGCCTGGCATTATTGAACATTCAGAATTTTATTCATTTGAGCTATGTATGACAAAGTTGATCACAGAAGATCGTATAACTATTTCTTGGTTAAGCATCCAGTGTCACCAGTTGTGTATGGACTTCCTAAAGTACATAAGAATATAGTGTGTCCCCCATGTGCCCAATAGTTTCTAGTAGAAACTGGGCTATACAGCCTCTTTCAATATACATTGAGAAGAATGTAAGACCCGTTCTAGATACTGTTGCTACAGTCCTAAAGGGTACTGGGTGTTTTTTTACATGATTTGTTTTGTGTCATGTGCAATGTGAATGTTAATGATGATTCTGCTTTTATTACACTAGATATAGCCTCCTTGTTTACTGTGATACCCAATGAATGGGGTATTGAGAACATCGGGTCTTTTTTGATGCTTGAAAAGTATATGACATCAGACAAAGTTAGTTTAATTTGTACACTAGTGAGGGTTGTATGCTGCTAGATGGATCTGAAAAAGCAGTTGTGAAAATAAACTGTGAATGCTTACCATTTTGATTGTTTAACTGCGTAAAGTATTTTTAGTACTTTTAGCTGTGGTATGCTCTCTTTCTTTTTGGGTTTTATTTGAACTGCGTAAACAGGTAGTATTTCGCCAACTCCTGGATTTTTACTGCTGCTGTTTACTCCATATCTACATCGGACAGAGACTTGAGAGTTAAGGAACAACCTGTTAAATGGGGCAGGTCCAGCAGAGGATTACTAGTATAGAAAGGTGCCATATGACAAGAACCATAGTGAGCAAATTCAAAGCAGGGTTTAGAGAACTAAGATAAAGATAAAATAGAGACAAACACATTAAAAGCAATAGGCTAAAAGCATCAGGAAATGAAAAAGAGGAAACTGACTACAAAAGTGACCAAATACTAGATTAATACATGCCTTCTCTCCAAAAATACAGCTGCAGTTAGGGTAATAAAGCTCTTTGAAATATCAGAACAGTACCCACTGGCCATGCAACATTGCATGGTAGACAGAATTATTTAAATCTGTTGATTTCCATATTCGGAAAAAAGAAGCAGTTAGTATACTGAAATGAAGCATGATCCCAGCCTTATTCAAAAAGCTAGCAAGCCAATGATGTATCGGTCAAGAGTGAGTGACCAGGCCAATGCCAAGTAGCATATAGTCAGTTCAACAGCTCTTCGTGTAGTGCATAGGAGGCATTGTGTTGAAATCAGTTACAATGGAATCATTGGGTACCTATGCCCTATAGCTCATGTCACAAATGGCAGTATTTCAAACCCACCATTGTGGGGGGAGCATCTCCCCCACACACCCCCAACTATATATACCAACTCCAAAAAGGGAGATGTGGAAGTGTTGGCCAACTAGTTACTTCCACATCTCACAGGTTCTATGACATGCACTTTCGATGGATGGAGTTTCGATTTCAATACTTTCCATTTGATGACGTGCCATTCGATGGCTATTCCATTCAACAATTAACCATAAACCTGACAGATCCAGCTATTTCAGTAATAGAAAACCTGCTTCATTGGTAAATATTGCTTTCTTAAGATGCAAACACTAATACAGCTGCAGTTATATTCACAACTGAAGACACAGAATAAATAAATACTTTTAACTATTAGAGAAGGCTTGGCTAATGGTATTAAAGATGATTTAGATGCAAAATTAAACGTATTCTATGTACAAAAACTACATATAAACAAAACCCACAAATGATGATGTAAAACAAATTAGGTTTTAATAAAAAATATACACTAATAACTGAATTTATTAAAACTTTTTATGGTTTTCATTTTCAAAATGAATTTTTGTGCATGGTACACAACATCTTTTATGCCAAATTAAGCCAATGGCATAGAAAGATATGATAATCAGAATAATAATCTTAAGTCACTTACGGTGGCAACTAGACAGGAGTGTCTGAATGACAAAGAAAATAAATTCTATATAATGTATGTCTTTGGAACAGTAAATACAGTTCTTATAAAACAAACATTAAAAAAAAATCAATGAAGTGTGGTGACGTGTAAATAAATGATCTTTCCATGTGTTATCCTTTGTAATAAGTAAATGACTTGTTCTATTTCTCACCTCTGCAAAGAAAAGTATATTGACAGCAGGTTTATTTAGGACGATCTTGTCATGAAATTCCCATACAAATTTTAGTCCATGCAACTCCAAAGAAATATGAAAAGCACAGTAACCATCTTAAAATATGTCAGTACTGTTGTTGTTGAGCAGTAATACTGACCCTGCTTCTCCACATTTGACATCTCTACTGAGGTTTACCACAAAATGGGCAGTAGCTGTCTGTCATACCGAGGGCATACTGTGAAATGACAAAGGTCAGGGCTTTCAGATGCACCTGTACAAGACCAGAACCCTGGCAAGCCATCCCATGAATCTGTGCAAGGTACAAGTAAATAACACACACACTTATGTCATTTATATGGGTGGCAAAGTCCTCTGCTTCCATGGCGGATTACATCCAGACCCTAAAATTTTTATCTTTTAACTCTGAGATCCCATTGTTTCACAGTATTGGCAAAACAGTTCAGTTTTATTAGTACCACCCCCCCCCACACACACACACACACACTGCCAGACAACATCAGCACAGGCTGTAGCTGTGCAAATTTGCACCAAATATGATGTAATGCTATTCTCGCAATTGCATCTTTCATATATCAATTCTTGATAAAATGTATTTGGCCAAGATGTGATGCAAACAATTGAATATTTGACATACTTAGCTAATACCTAAAACTCAACCACTCAATGAAATATATTAGTATTGGGATTTTGTAGTTTGTCATGATGATCCGCTTAAATTATACACCTGAACTGGAAACATAGGATTATATTTAACACATTACATATTTTCAGTGGTACTGTGTAAAAACATTAGATCAAGAAATAATATTTTTCCTAAAAAATTACAGGTGCAGGTGAAAAATGAAATTAACATAACACTGTTCATAGTTTGTTTTAAATTCTGTACTGGTGAAAAACAAAATTGTGAGTAATCTGCTTATTAAGGTTTTTCTTTTTTTTCAGATATTTCCCATCATAAAGCAGTATAGTGAAATTCTCGTAAAAAACATGCAGACGAAAGCTGATGCCAAAGAACCTATCGAAATGAAAGAGTGAGTGTATGTTGCTGAATTAAACATAACTTTTCATGCTTTAATTTCTGCATTTCATACAGTATTCTGCCAGAATGTTAACTCAGTAAAGTTAGTGCAATTTACACTGTCTGCATCTAATGGGTAACACAATTCCACTTAACAAACAGGATAACATGACAACTACATACGAACAGTATTGGATTATGTGATTTGACAAAAGTGTCCAAGACAGTAAGTCGGGTTGGGGAGGATGTTACCCTTGCTTTACTTAAGAGAGTTTGTTCCCTAGCTTCATTAAGTATACAAGTTGTCAGGAAATTAATCTTAATAAGTGTTATTAAATGCTTTAAATTGTTCAGGTTTATTTTTTAACCAGACATATTGTTGCATGGTGTTTTTTTCCTGATGCCTATCAATCATCTACCCTCCCACAATCCATTTGCATGTCTCTTTTCCATGAAGGAAGAACTAGTCATGGAAGACTGTCTTTCAGGCAGCTGACAGAACCTTAACTCCTACCCTGATGGCTGACGTGATTGCTCTCCTATATTAAGCCCTGCTATGTCTTTTTCTGACAGCCTGCACATTTCCACACATGCCCCATGAAGGCTGCCACTCATGATTTGATAGAGCCTAGCACACATCCTTAGCCCATATTCTGTATCCCATCCATTTCTTCTTCCAGTAGTTGTTGGCACTGCAGCAAACTGGAGCATCTCACCCCACAGATGGATGAGTCAATATTGTTCCCACACTTCTACAACCCCCAGCTGACTCATCCAGCACCTGACCTGTTAGTCTCATGGGGGTTGTCTTGGTAATGGTTAGTGCTTGTTTCCTATAGGTAACAGAGCTGGGTTTGTGGCAACACTTTTTCAGTTGTCGTGTTTACAGGCCACCACAAAACAAAATTGCTAAACACACACATGCATATTAAGCGCTGATTCACATTTTTTATTTACTTTATAGTTGTACGACCATATTATCCATGAAGATGTTGGGAAATAGTTCAATAATTGCAACACATTAGAGTATAAAATGAATAACAGACATCATAAAGTATTTGAGAAAACACCCTATCCAAATTAGGTTATACAGTAATAGAAAGACAATCAGAAGAAAGAAACATTTCTTAAAGACTGCCTATAGCAATGAAGTTGTACAGCAGTACAGAATGATAAGTCATGGAATAACTTAAATATCACCCAAGTTTGCTATAGGACAGAAAATATTCTTCCCATTTACAGCTAGATGTCGCTACAGCACAACAAACTGTTAGAGTAAGCCCTAAAGCATGTTAAAGGTGAATCATTTATTGCCTTTCAGAGCAGATTATAAGCACACCAGAAACCATAGACTCCTATACTCATATCGTGTAAGTGGGGAAAATAGTTTAGCAAGATGTTGTACTACATTAACAAAGTCTAATATGTACGTGTGTTGTTGACTATTGCTTTGTGGTTAGTCTAGCAGTTATAACTGTTCAATCATTTAAGTAGTGTGGACACCTTAGTAAATTATTTTTTACCTGTTTGTTGTCTGTGTAAGACCACTAGACACATTTGTTCCTTTGGCGGAACCTAGGAGCACTATTTTAAGTGACTTCTTCAGAATCACGGAGTAGGTAATTGAAGGTGGAAGGAGTCAAGCCTTGTACTCTCGGCACAGGAAGCAACTAATTGACAGTTCAGAAGTTCAGTCCTCTGCATTAACTACAAGAGGGCATTTTACTGTGTTGCTGGAACTGGTTCACTAAGGTGGACAATGTGGAGAAAGGGAAGATCTCTTTAATTTTTCTTTTCTCTGATCATACAATCTCAGAGATAATTTATTTAGAGAGTTGGGATGTGAGAAAAAAAACTTCCTTACAGAAATCTTATTTATACTTTGAGTGCTGTTTTCTGATGCAGGTTGGTATACTCATGTTCCAAGTTTTAGATGATTTAGTTTTGATGTTTTGGGTGCGGTTATAGGTGGCTTTGTTCAAAAAACGCTTACAAGAACAACACTTCAAAGTCAAAACTGGAAACATCCTCTCCAAAACTGATGAGCTTCTCAAAGGAGTACCTCCAGGCGCCATCCTCATTCTTTTACTCTTCTCAGTTTTCATTAACAAATTACCACTTGATCTTTCACACCTCCCTCTACTTCTGTACACAGATGATGAGGTAATCTACAGATTCAGCCCTTCTTACTCTCCGATCCAAACCCAACTTGAATCTGAACTACGCTAACTGCATCACAGTTTATTCAAACACTGTTTCTACTTAAACCCCTCTAAAACCAACTCTCCAGATGCCCAAAACTCAGTAAACATATCTGACTCAAACAACAGAAGCCACAGCTACCTTCAAATATCTACGTTAATGGTTTAATCAACCATTTAACTTTCACTACCACATTGAAAAAAACAGATGAAAAATAAATTCTCTGCTGTTCTGCGCAAAAAAAAAATATCCCTTTCTCTTTGCCACCACCAAAACAGCCAATGGAAAAGGAATCTTCCTAGCCCAGCTAAAGTATGGGTCAATCTCCAAACAAAGCTACAATATTCTTCAAGTCTTTTACAACTTTATATGCCATTTCATTACAAACTCCACTGCCACAGAACACCATTCCTTCAGACTTGAAAAAGCAAGATGACTACCCCTCCAACAATGGACCATCCTACTACGTGGGCCTTAACTATTTAAGCAGCTAAATCTTGAAATCTTTGGCCCCTGGCAGTCTAACTCCACAAAAAAAGTCATCATACAACTTACAATTCTTATTCCAAACTACACCATCTCTCTTCATGCCAAAATCCAATCTCCAGTCTACAGGACATGCCTTCACCATACCAGCTCCATCTCTCTCTAGCAGTCCCACCCACCAAACCTCAGGGAAAACTACAAACTGCCCAAATCAGAAACCATTTTACCACCCATCTCCACCTTCAAGCCAAATGTTCTTGTCTGTAAACAGGACACATCATCTAATTCCAATTGTCTCACCAAACATCAATAATACCTTTCCTTCATTTGTACAAATTTGCTGAACTGTTTAGCAGATAATTCTGGGGGGTAATGATGCATTTGTACTCCATATCCATAACCTCAAGCCTCCTTCCAACCCACACAATAATCTTCACATTGTCTCATTACATTACCATAAGTGTGTGACTTACAATTCTGTATATAGAAACAATACTTCTGAAGCCTTATTCAGAAGAGTGATGCCAAACCTACTTTTATTTTTCAACTTTACCATTGTTAATTTATTTTAGTTTATTAGTGTTTTTGTAGATGGCATGTTATTTTACTTGTGTTTTTGTAATTGCATTCTGTGAAATTTTTGGCTGTCCTTGTTCTATCTCCTACCCTAGTAAACAAGATTAAATACATAAATAAAATAAATAAGTCATTATGCACCCATCATCAGCATCAACCCATTGTCTTCCATTTTACATAGGGTTGGGATATTTCATCAGCTGTTGCTACCTAACTCAACCCAGAGCCACGCTGCTATGTTCTTCTATAGTCATGTTCTGTCACAGGTTCTCTTTCTTTTGTAATCCATCTAGCTGCATATCCTCATCTCTATCTTCTTGCTGTCTGTCCCAGATATGTTTTATTAAGTCATCTTCTGCTTCTCTGCATATGATCCAACTACAATAATTTCTTCTCCCTGACCTTCTCTCTAATTGGCGCTACTCTGACTTCTGTTCTGATGCGCCCTCATTGCATCACTTGTCCCACAATATCCATCCTACTACCCATCTCAAGTACTTAATATCCATCACCTCAAGCTTCCTCAGCTAATCTGCCTTCACTGTCCATATTTCTGTGCCATACAGACATAGCATTGTTTTTTGCATGTTACCTTTCAACGTATTCGTCATTCTTCTGTCGTACACTGACCCATATGCAAAAGCAAACACACCCACACCATGTGTGTGCAGTATAACACCCCTAAAGGTTCTGTGGATGTACTCTCTTCTGCACAAGATATGCCTTGCATATTTCAGTTTATTTAAGGTAAGCAAACTGGTCTCATGGGTCCTTTCCAGCTAAAGACTACTTACAATATTAAATGCATATTTGCATGTGATGACAGTATTAATTGTTCTCATATCTACATATTATTCCACTTACCTAGACAGTTTTTATACTGTTTGTGGGCAATTGCATTTTATATATACATTGGCGGTAAGTGACATCCTATGGTTCCCAGAATGGGAATGCCTTTAGGAAGAAATCTAAACTGAGTAGAAGGACACATGAGTTGCATAGTTTCAAAAGGAAATACACAAGCTGTGGGTGAATTACTTGATTCTTAGCAGTAAGCCAAAACCAAGGAGGACAGTGTTCTAAAAACAGAATTCTGCAGATCAGGGAGTAGGAGTCGCCATTTGCCCTCTGCGTGATACATAGCTACTCCTTTAGCCACTGTTGTTGACTTACATCATATTGTATGATATACAATCACTCATATCTTGGTTGCTTATAATGAAATTTAGCTAGCAAAATCCCCTGCAAAACAATCAGCCTTTCCTCTTTTACAGTGTGTCCCATTTGCCCAGTAGCTACATAGCCACAAGTTTGTTTCAGTCATTTATGTACTTGGGATGTCTGTTTTGTACAGTTTTTGCCAGCCAGCTGTGATTCTTGGCATAATTAGCTGCTTTTATTTTGGCTTTAATGGTGAAAAGATGGAAGATTTTCTGGCAGCACATAATCATTTAAGACTAAACACCGTATCAGAACTGGTGGAGTTTGGTGTCACAGTGGTGTAGAGGTTAGCATTACTGCCTCATAGCATTTAGTTTTCTGCACCTGAAATCCAAAGCAGAGAACTAAATGTTGTGATGCAGCCATGCCAATCACTGCACTATTGTGCCACCCAAGTCATAAGATCAAGTGAACACTACTACGTATACATTTAAAGATAGAATAACCGAAAAATAAGTGTCCTTTTGGACAGAAGAAAAAATAAGCTATATGTTTTTATATAAAATGTGTTCTGAACATTTTAAGTATAGTTAGCTGATATCAGGCCCCCTGTGACATGCATATTTGAGGGGCAGTCTGTCTGACATCATATTTTTAAAAAGCATGAACCGAGTTCTCAGGGTGCAACTTTATAAGGGTTCAGTCCAGTGCTACAGCAAGGGTGGGGCAAGTGGGCATCTAACCTGGGTGTCAGTTTATATGGAATGCTGAACATTTAAAAAAAATTTGACTGCTTACAAATAGTCACTCCATAGGACTTTGAAAGAATCCTACTGGAGGAGCTAACAGATGTGGCCAAAAGTGACCATTTCAACCATCACGGGAAATATGATTCCAAGACTTTAGCCACAGTGTGAAAATACCTAATTATAGGCTGTGTAGTAATTGCTACAGGTGACCCATGCATCTTGTTGACTCAAGCAACCTCCTCATTCACTCTCCCTCACATTCAAACATACATACGCACACACACACATACACACGCACACACACACACACACACACACACACACACACACACACACACACACACACACACACACACACACACACCAACATACCTATTACCTGAATCTGACTTGATAGGACAACCCCAGTATATCCTCCTAAATCAGGGATAATTATAGCCAGCCAGGAAGGCCAGACATTAGAGGTTTGTTCATCTTATTGTTTGAAAAGTGCACTGCAGTAGTACAGTTGTTGCTCTATTAACTTTTTAAATGACTCAGAATAATACTTACAAAATCTCCTTGGCATCATCTGGTGTTCTTCTCAGCTCTGTCCAGAAGTCTTGAACGTGGCCGTTGAGAGGTATGGCAGCTCACTCCATATGGGCCCACCCCATCCCTCTCAACTGTTCCTGATTTTACAGATCATCCCTGGTTTTGCCTTAAACCTGCCATTTTCTTTATAATTGATGGCCATTACAGTCAATAATACCAGACATTAGAGTTTCATGCCTATTACGTAAAAAATGTATTACAATGCAAGAGCTTGCAAGAGTTCTCTGCAGCACAGAGGAGTAAAGTGCTGTTAAAGCGGTGCCTCCTGACCAAGGGTATGGAGTTCAAAGCTTCTTTTCCCTCTTCTTTTACTTATTTTTAAATGAGTAAAGATAAGTTTTAAAGAACATCCCTGTTACATATTGTTAATGCAGAGGACTGAAGCACTGCCCTAAAGGAGCAGTTGCTCTCTGTGCCAAGGGTACATAGTTTGAAGCTTTTCCCCCCATTCTTATTTTTTAAATGTGTTAGGGTAATATTTAATGAGTACCTCCTGGTGTCTAGTCCTACTGCCCTCCCATATGTCTTATGTCTTTCATGCTGCAAAACCTGTTGTTCTACTAACTAACGTATTTCAAATCCATGAGGTGTACTGTTCCCCCAACCCCACCCATACGTCTTTCTTGCTTGCTGCAAAACTGTTGCTCTTTTAACTTTTTAAGTGATGTTAGAGGAATATTTAAGGACTATGTTGTCTAGTATGCCCCCCACCTATACATATTTCATGTTGCAAATCTGTTTTCTATTAACATTTTAAGTGACATTAGAGGAATATTTAGACTCATATTGGTGTCTAGTGTTCCTTCAAAAATGTAGCATTTACTCATTAGTCTAGGGGGGGTTTAGAGTTATTACAGCCCCTCCAAGCACATACATATACACATTCAAATACATGCACATAGCCTGATCACACTCACAGACACACTTATCTATTTACCCTTACATATGTATGCATACATACATACATACACACACACTCACACACATGCATGCATGCACACACAGGCACGCACTCGCACACAAATTCTTGCGCACACATGCACACACAGACATGCACTCCTACCCTACCTATCTCCCAAACTAACCCCCCAATGCAACCACCCAGTCATGCAACCATAGACACATACACACACGCACTCCATACACACGCACTCACACACACACACACACACACACACACACACACACACACACACACACACACACATATAAACACCAGCACTACATGTCCACTAAACTCACCAGCCCTTACCTCTAAAGTGATGTCATCCATTAAAAGCAATGTGTGAGTATGAAGTTTTGGTTGAATTAATTAACTCGGCTGTCAGAGCTAACTTGCACAGCTGAGCAATTCTCTGAGTCACTCAGCTGCATAAATGCCTTACCACTGGCATTTCAGGGACAAAGCACATGGCGAATTAACACAGGCTGCTCCCCAGAATGCCTTATTAGCACATAGTTCGGCCACAGAGGCAGACCACTTCGGTGATTCTACAGACTGGGTAGGATCACTGCAGTGGGCCTGTCCCTGAATCACAAAGAACATAATACTGGTGGCAGTCCTTTCTAACTGTGGCCCAATAATGACTTGTAAACTGTCTGTCAAACTGCCTTGTTTTAAGAGTTTAAGGTAGTTAAATTACCATAATAACAGATAAACATTTATACAATGGGGGTCACCAAAGGGCCATGCTGTACATGGTACCCAATTCTCCTGCTACAGTTTTGATTTTTTCCTTTGTTACTTCTCCACAAGGATTCCCACTGCACAAGAGGAAGAAGGCACATGTTACCTTTATACAGTTGACAGGTATAGATTTAGTGCTTTAATGATTTAAGGAACATTGATGGACTTCAGTTTCAAACTTAATTGCTTTAACATAAAATACTGGAAAAAGATAAATGATAATACAAGCATAAATACAAAAGCCAATAAAATTAACACTAAAGCATATACATAAAATTGCAAGCTGCAAATGCTAAAATAATTTAATAGAATTCATAAGCAAAAATGTAAGCAGACACTCTAAATGAGAGCCCTGGACTGGTCTGAAAAATTTTCATTGAAAGCAAGGTTAAAAATCTTTTAAAGCATATGACAGTAAAACACTCTTGAAACTACCAGGAGTGTAGGTTCACAGACATGGTGCCAGGAAACAAAGGAATAAATGCTGTTTCGAAATGATTCTGAGGAGCTGGCAGCAGCTCCTTAGAGGCTAAGCACAGCACCTGAGAACACAACAAAGCACAGCACCTGAGAACAACAATACAGCACAGTAAGCTTTAAGTCGGTGCCAAGATGTTAAAAGCAACGTGTTAGCAAACAAAAAGCAAGTACAGGTGTTGTAGCACAGGTATAATATGCTTACAATCTTATGTGTAACTGGGTAGCTTAGCAGCAGAATTGTGCACTAGTTAAAATATTCTACTTACATGTTAAGGAATCCCAGGTAAAATACATTCTAGTAGTCAAGTCAGGAGGAGACCAAAGCATGCAGAACTACAGTGTTCTTGAGGCTTTAGGTGCCTCACCCTAGAAACACAGTTTTTACCATAACTGACACCTAGTCCCTGTTAGCCATTTATCCAGGATAATGACATGGTCATGGACCCCTTAGAAACACTCAAAAAGTCTGCTGACTTGGATATTTCATATCTGTGCAGTTCAAGAAGTTTCCTCAGGCCTCCAGTTCTATTTCTGTGCCACTGATCCGTAGAAAAAACATTCCAGAAATGTAATGACTCTTGTAATGGCATTTGTGAATACTGAGCCGAGATAACAGCATAGCATGGTTTCACTTGCTGCATCAATTTTCACTTTCAGAAAAGAAATTTCAGGTTTACACTTCCTTCTTTCTCTTGTATATTTGAACAAAAATATTTGAATTCCTTTGCAGGATCATTTTTTGTTGTTGCTGTTCTTTAATCTGATTTCTTCCTTGTTTCATAATATTCTGATATGGCCCTTTTTCACCAGGCAGGTTTGGCACTTCTTATAAGAAATATGGCAGTTTCCTGTATTTTTTAATTCTTTACTGTTTCTAATGTACATAATCTGTTTCCAGTGAACATAATCATGACTATCTCTAACCCCTAAAGCAGACATGGTTACAACCCCCTCATCATTCTTAACATTTCTGCCATATTCTTCCTCATACCACTGGCCTGCATCCATTAGAGTCCCAAGACCTTAAGTATAATACCTAAATAAGCATTACTTTCACAGCTACAATGGGGATCATAGGATGCTGTGAACAAAGTTCTCCAGCTTCCTCCTTAGCATTTTGAAATGACATACTAGTTGGAAAAATTTTATCAAAAGTACGTGAAGGATAAAGCACTGACTGTAGTCTGGATGATCTGTTGGCCAGGAAGGTATGGGAGTGATTAACTGATATTGACCCACCCATACAAGAGTACCCTGTAGGAGAAGGCCACATAAATATGTCCATATATACAGGGACATGAGCATAAGCCCAGCCAAGGAGTGCTTACATTCCAGCTGAGTATTGTGGGTGTGCAGAAACATGCATCTATCAGAGGCTTGGTGTAGCAGGCATTATACCAGATTTGCTGGCCAGCAGGAAAGTGTTGCAGGCCTTGCATACAAAAATCACAATGGTCACCAAGGATGACTGCATTGGAATTACCTTCACTTCACTACTTAGCCCATGAAATGCAAGTTCTTCTCTTCTTAGTTCCCTTCCTCAGATGTGGCCCCAGTCTTGGGTGGCAAAGAAGACTTGTGGGCCTTGCGTGGATGATACAAAATGGCAGGTGGTCACCACATTTCTGGGAGCAAAAAATAAGATCTAAACAATCTCACAAGCCTTGGTTGCAGTCTACACTGAAGAAGCAGTTCCTTCCATGTAAGTATTAGCCAATGTTCACTGGAACAGGATATAGTAAGAACTGTCCAATTTATTCCTGGTATTGTGACATCCCTAAGTACTTCAGCCAAAATTGTTGTCCCTCCTCTCTAGTCCCTAATTGTGAGTAAAGTACTTGTGTCTTTTCCATGTCCACCATTTGCTGCATACTACTAAGCTACTTGTAACCACGTCTACCTTCCCTGGCAGATGGTTGATTCCAATACTTCTTTCTTTTGATCAGGTACCTTCCCTGTCAGATGGTTGATTCCAATACTTCTTTCTTTTGATCAGGTACCTTCCCTGTCAGATGGTTGATTCCAATACTTCTTTCTTTTGATCATGTGCTACTTCTCTCTCGTTTTTTTTTCTTTGAGTGTCTGTGGTGAGCATGACGATTGCTTCTTTCATCTTGTATGTTAAAGTATATCCCTCTTATTTCCCATTAACAATAGTATTTAATGTAAGCCCTCTCTTGCTGATGCATTCTGTACTCCCTGTTTACTGTGCAGCCTGTTTTCATATCATAGTCATTGACTGTTACCATCTGTATGGCAACCATACTGTTTGCCTCCATGTTAGAAGCATTAGTGGATTTTCATTATTCTAAGACATATATTATGCAGAGGGAATGTGACAGTTAAGTAAAAGCAATTCTTAATCAGATGTATTTTTACAATTCAGGATACAAGCTCTGTGCTTCATAATTTCACCAGATGTTACTGCTGTTTCCTAGGATCCTCGGGGCCTACAGCATGGATGTCGTAGGTAGCACATCGTTCAGTATAGACATCGACTCCTTGAACAATCCCAGTGATCCATTTGTCATCTATATGAAGAGAGCTCTTAACTTCAATATCCTCAGTCCATTATTCATCATTTCAGGTGTGTGACAAAAGCCGCTCATTAGATGTAACAATATTTTAATGATTTTGTTTCCAGTTAACAACATTAGTGTTTTTCCACAACAAACAACAATACCCTTCTTATTGCTAGCTTCATTTCATCATGATGCCAAGTAGCCAGTGTATTTTTCTTCTGAATTTTAAAGACTGGATACTTCAACAGGAATAAAATATTTTAACATGATATATTTTTATTGGAAAATACTGCACTGCAAAATTATGTCTGAAATATTTTTGTGTTTGATAACAGTGCAAGTACACTTGACTTTGAGGTGTGGCCAAGGAATGTACAATAGAAGTACTAGATGTCTGGCAGTTAATGCAAAGGATTAAGGCTAGGAGCTGTTAACAAGATGCTTCTTGTAGTCGGAGGTTCAGTTCCTTCAGTCTCCATAGCCTACTGTGTGACTCTGAGCAAGTCTCTTAACTAGTCAGTGGACTTTGGAAGTTGGTCTAGGTTCTGCAGTGGTCCTCTGGACTGCATGCCTAGTAGCATGAATATATAATGGCAAAGAGGATCCACAAAGTATAATAAAGAGAAATGATGAAATCCATCCCAGTCATGCAATAAAATGTACATTGGGTGTATGCAAATGTACAGAATAGAGTAAGCAGTAACATCTGCCTACATGGCAGGATAAAAATATCACTGTACCCCACAAGCTAGGAAGAAGACTATCTCTGTTCATATCCCACTGGTTCGAGCTGACCATGGACCTATGAATGAGGGAGCTTTTCAAACACTGGGTACAAAAGTGCCTTCGATTCCACCAGATCCAAACTGTTGTGGCAGAATACATCTTAAGAAAGGGATGTTTACTTTGGTAACAATGGAAACAGTTCCCCTGTTAGAGCATGGACAAAGCTTTTACTCCAGGCTGTTCCCGATTCCTAAAAAATGATAGACCATAGTGACCTATGTTAGACTTATCCAAGCTAAACAAGTTTCTGGTGGTAATTAATTCAAAATGTTTGCCAACAGACTCTCCATGGCAAACTTTTATTGTACCAACTCCCTTAACTGTGTTCTGAGAATGAACGCACTATGCATACAATCATAGGACAGAACCTTCACTGTTGTACATTACTTGCTACCTACATGGTTTTCAGATTTTCTTTTTAACTGATGCTATGTGTAGGTGTATCCTTCCTGCAGTATAAAACATCTTGAAACTACTACATCTGCTCAGCATAATTAATTGATAGAACAGTTCTAGCAACAGAACAACAAAGATCTGTTTGTATGTATGTGACTTAGATATACATTATTTTATTTCTTTATCCCCCCCCCCAGCACATTGGCTACCCACTGCTTCTGGAGTATTCAAAAAATGCTTAGCCTTGGTCTTTGCCAAGCTTGAGGTAAACATAAGCCACATTGTTTTTACCTAGATGACTAATTTTATTTTTCTTTATTTATCCTTTGACTGGGTTAGTCCCACTAGGCCACTAACCTCTTCTTGGGTGAAACCTGAGTTCATATTTATACAACTAGGGGAAATTTGGCCAGGACACTGGGGGAGCTTCCCCTTGTTCTTTTCAATAAATGTCTTGGGATCTTTTACATCCACCTGAGCTACCATCAACTCAACCAAGTGAGCCCTCAGTTTAATATCTCATCGAAGTACAGGTTACAAGTAAAGCCATAGGAAGAGTTGACTATGGTATTAAACTAAAATGTATATTACCTCACCTAATTAAGAATACCTCTTATTTTTTATTTGTTTACTGGGTGGGTTTACTGGTCCACTGACCCTTTTCTGCCATCCTCAGAAACCAATCCTCTTTCCTTCTCAGATGAAATACTTTCTATGGACCATCCAAAACAAAGCCTTCCCATCTGCGCTTTAACAGGGAAGAATTGTGGTGGTCAGTTCTTTCTTTTCCTAGGCCACCCGGCAGTCATCCATGATGGCCAAGTCCTATTCTGAAGACTTGGTGGTATATAATCAGCCTTCATTCACAGGGTCCTTTTAGTAAGGCTGTAAATGAGAAAACTCCAGTGGTACCTCAAATATCTGGTGCCAGAACCTTTACTGCCTGGAGAGGGCATTTCCTCTTATTCCCCCCACCCATAGATAATTTAGATGGTGACAGCTCAGATGAGTCAGCCAAGGGGATGCCCATTGGAGGAGCCCAGGTGAGACCAGAATATGCATCTTACTTGGGTTGGGTAGTACACACAAGCACCCCAAGAGTCTAGATTATCTAAAACAAGATGTAGAAGGTCAAATACATAAATATAAATTCGGCATTGCAGCTGCTGCATTGGCATAGAGGGAAACACCCTGACTACAGCCCAACAAACCTGGGTTTAATTAGCAGCTCAGGTGACTGATGGAGTGGCAGCAAAGGGATAGGTGTGCCCATCTAAGGTGGGAGGGCACTCATTGATATGCTCCCTAAGGGGAGGCATGGCCCAAAAAGGGGAGTTGCCCTCAGATGTAATCAATGAGCATGGGGGAGGGTGGGAAGGTTATAAAAAATCCCCCTTGGACAGAACCACGTATAAGCAGGACCCCTAGGACACCCTCAGGATCCACAACTGGCCCCAGCAAAAAAATGGAGCAAGTCCAGGGGTGTGGTACAGATTAGCTGGTAGTGGTACTGGGGGCTATGTCAGGCCAGTAAAAATAATGTCCAGGTGGACTAAAAATATAAATGAGGGACTAGCCATTATTTATGCTGTTTAGGTCTTCAGACTTGGCTTGCAGTCCAGAATACTCAGGCTGGTCATGAGCGATGCCATTAAATTGAGGTATATCAACAAACGGAGGACACATGTTTTTATCCTCTGTGTAGGCTAGCCATGATGACCTGGAATCTGGCATCAAAACACTGCATCTGTCACCATGCCTATTGTATCGTCAGCATAGCATTGCTTGACAGATCACTTGAGTAAATCTGCAAGTGGAAGTTGAGCCAAGAAGCATTCAGTGAACTGTCTTTACTTTGGGTCTCACCTGAGAAGTACTTGTTTGCCTCCCCACAGAAACATCAAATTCCAAACTTCTGTTCCAGGCAACCCTGCATGTCAGCACTGGCAGTGAGTATTTTTTTTTCTATCCCATGGAAAAAATAATTATTTTATACCCTTCCTTCCATATCTTGACAGCAAAGTACTCCAAGGTCATTCAGGTCAGGACCAACTTGATCCTGGTGTCACCCATTTGACCAAGACAGCATTGGTTCCCCCTACTCAAAGAACTGAGCAGAGGTGGTCCAAGGGTTTTCCACGTCACATGCAACCATCTATCACAGCAGTGAGGGACTCTGATGCACCCAAAACTAAAACAGCTAGGCCTTGCTTCCTGGAAGACAGAACCTTCATCATGCATTAGAAATCCTTCCCACCTGATGTCCTGAGAATCATTAAAGTGGCTAGAAAACCTAACACATGAAATTCCTGACATTGCAAGGTGATCCAGATTCACGCTATGATACATATGAAGAGACATTCAGCCTAAAGCAGCCTCTGTTCAACAAACCTGCCTTTATCTGTCAACCCTGTTAGCAAAAGGCCTTTTCTATGCATCAGCTATAATCTTAAGATCAAACAACAGGGGCATCAGAAAAGTACAATCGGAAAAGGAGTGGATCCAGTATGGAATCCTGTGGCACACCACCACTGGTGACAAGCCTTATAGAAGAGTGTGTGTTCCAACAGCCAGCTGACAATCCATTGAGTTATATAATATATATATTTAGCCAGGTATGCTTCTCTATGATGTTAGAAGGTGGAACTTATCTCTCAACTGTCCAGAATTTTACAAAATGTCAGATTTTTGGCTCATATTTTTGGACTGTGCCTCATAAAAGGTGTTTTTTTATGGCAAATTATTGAGGATTGATGTCACTAAATAATGACAGATGTTTGAATTTCAGACTTCGTATTCTTCATACAATTCATGTTAATTATTCTAGCTGCTTTCTAAGTTTATAAGAGCAGCATTTAAAATATGTCCCTAATTGTGGGCCTTTAACTAGAATTACTGCACTGAGAAGCTGACGTGTGTTAGATAGTATCAAAGACCTTTGCTAGTTTAAGAAAAGTGGTGGACATTGGTCTGTCATTATCCAGAGCATCAGTTACTCTCTCAAAAAAGTCTACTGGGTTCAGTAGACAGCACGTACCATTCACAATGCTGAATTGCTTTAACCATAGGATTTTAGGCTCCTTTGTCCATGTTTAGTACCAAGCAGGAAACAGTCTGGAATGCTGTAGACACCCTTAAAACTAGTATTATCTTGGTTTTGAAGAGGGAGCTTAGGACCTATTCTGGTGTAACATGGGAGGGATAGTGAGGAGAAGTTGGAGCTAAATTTGTCTGCAATGTCTTTTGGATCCAAAAGGGTAGTATCACTATTTGTCAGTTCATTTCAGTGCTGTATATTATTTTGGGGATTCCTAACAGAGCTAAGTAAGTCCTTATGTTGATCTCAAATATGCAACAAAGTCCCAAAGGTTTAGGAATTTTGCTTGGAAGTGTTTGCATAGGTATTTTTACACCCCAAACAGACTTCAAAGAATTTTTCTTTAGGTAGATAGCAAATATTGGAGGTATGATGGAGAAGAAAGAGGCAACTGAGAACATGTTTTTTTGAGTGTAATTAATTGGCAGATTTTAAAAATTCTCTACAGAGTACTTTGTAAATTTTGTATATAGTTTACTATTTTGTTGTTTAAATGATTGTTTTAAAAATCAATAAAAAAACTTTGAACAAAAAAAAAAAGAAATATTCAAGGAGAAAATGGCTGTAACTAAGAAATTATTCTTCTGAGCTGGGGCACGGGATCTGAATTGTCTAGAAATAGTAAGGCTTTGTTAAGTTTAATTCTGTTGGTTGCCAAAAATGTATTAGCAAATGGAAATTAAAGACTATACCAACTGTATTTTAAGTACTGAATATTATAAAAAAGATAAAAAAATGGAAAAGGGATCTTTAGAAAAGGGAAGGAGAAAAGTACAAATAAATAAAGAAATGGAAACTGCATGCAGAATAATGTTCTGGAGGAGGTGGAGTGAGGTTTAAGAGAAGGCAGGAATTCAGCAAATTATGCAATGTTGGATTGATAGATAAAAAGAAAGAAAAGATGTGTGATGCATTTATTTATTTATTTATTCAAGTTGGTAACCGGGGTAGAGCACTGATCCAAATGGACCTATTTCAGTGTCAAACCATTCAAACGTAAATGACAGTAGACAAGACAGTATGTAAAAGGAAAAAACATTAGCAAGGTTTGCTTTATTTTCTGTTAATGTATGCTTGGGTTTGTCTTAAGTGGTAATTTAATAAAGGTATTTAAAAAAAGAAGGCATTTTGTTATATTTGGAGGACGAAGTGATATTTAGCTCATACTTTGCAGGATTTATCCTACACCTGAATTCTTCACAGAACTTTTTGAGAATATTGTTAAAAAGAAGGCGGTATAGTTTTAATTTGAGCCAGGATTTTTTTTTCTTTTGTTGTACCATTTGTTTATACCTCATTTCTACCATAAGACATTATTTTTCATACTTGTAGCAGAGAGGGGTAGATGCCTCGAAGTAGGAATGCAGGTGGGTGTAAACTTCTGAGGTGAAAGTAGCTGCTTTGGTGATTGGGTCTTCTGGTGGGGGAGAGATGTTAAATTTCATTAAGTCATCTGAGAGGGCAAGGATATTGGCCTTGGAAGTTCTTGAATGCAATGGTGTTGGTTGCAGACTTTGACTGGGAGCTCAGGGAAAATGTAATGTCCAGGTGGTCAGCAGTGACTATGGATGGGGAAACATTTGGCAAGGAGCAGACAGGTGTAACATTACTGAGGACAAGGATGAGAAAACTGCAGTCTCTAGTGGAAGAGGATGCTACTGGTCCAGTGAGTCTGAGTTAGCATATTTGTTGTTTTATGGTGTACATCTGCCATATGATGGATGGGTAATTTAACTCACAAAGAATGACTGCATTTGGTTCAATGGTTAAGGACTCAAATTGGTTTATGTAAGTGTCATGGGCAGTAAGGGGCATAGCAGAGATTATTTCATTTGCAGTGATATCAAAATTTAATTTATTTAATAATACTAAGAAACATAGGAGTTTAAAGCCATTGTCATACTGGATTTGTTGTGAAGTAGTGGAGTTATAGATGAATATGGACTGTCATCACCTGAGGATATGAATGAATGATAGATGCAAAACCCAGATAAAGACAGGATGTTCTCACCACACTTCAATTAAGTTTCATTAATTGTAATTACCCATAGGTCAAACAAAAATAAAAAAAACAAGCAGCTCCCAAATACCAGTGTAAAACAGAAAAATATGAAAACAAACACTGGAGAAATATTGAAGAATCGAGAGAGACCTCAAAATGTGGGGTTTTAGTGTAGTTAAACCTTTAATAATCACTATTTGTCACTTGAACTTCTTCAGAAATATGGAAATTAATACCCACACAGTTTAAATAATAAAACAAATAATAGCCAATCAAAAACCTTAAACAATTAGAAACATTTAACAATTAAAAGGTGTAGATGCTATAAAAAACTAAATTTACTTTATAGCCACCTTCCTATCTAATAAAAAACACTAATTAATGTTAACATAATAATTTAATTCTGGGGAAATATATGCAGCCAAGCATGTCTGCCACTCAGCTTCCCTTTGTTCTACTACATTCTTAAAATTGCCACCCCGTGGATCGTCTTTGACCACATCTAATATTGTAAAAGTGAACCTTTTCCATGTAGCATACATTATGAAATGTTTGTACAAGGCATTATTTTCATTTTTATCCTTAATAGCATAAAGGTGTTCACAAATCCTTTTGCTTAAACTTCTGGTAGTCATTCTTACATAAAATGCAGGACAAGCTGAACATAATGCCTAACCATACAAATTTCAAATCTTAGCTACTCTCTCATGTTTCTTCCAAATGGGAATGCCCTTGCCACACTCCAACTTAACCCCCCCCCATTCCACCTTGCACTGACTCATCCAACTACCTCTACTATTATTTCATCCCACCCAAAATAATCCCTCCCCTACTAAAATCTATTTTTTTTCTCTAATATCTATTGTACTATACTCTCCAATCTCAAATATTCTATTACTCTCCCCATGCATAATATTTTCCTAACCTACTAATGGCTAGTAGCTATATATTTTGAAATGTTAAACCTACAATTGAGTTTATAACAAAAATATTAATTTTATGTAAATGTTGAAATTTCTGTATTGAATTATGTCTTTTCATTTTTGTAACATTGTGACAAGCCAACTGCAAATATCATGGAGCTTATCTGTAAATGTTTAATTAGCTATATGAGCTATGTCCTTTTGTAACATGTGAAATGTAACTTGCAATTATTGTGGAGCTTTTCTCCCCGGGCCTCCACTGAAAACGGTCTCTTCTTGGCCCAGTGGACTCCCCCGGTCATCAAACTTAAATAAATAAATAATGCAATGTAAACAACTCCAGAAGTATGACAATTATACCTCCTGAGTGATATAGTATGATCTACATGCCCCAAGGAGATAGATGGGCCTTCATGTATGTGTCTACAGGCCTTACACCCATAACACTTATACATACCAGATGTTTTTTTGTGCAAAAACAGGGTTCAATCCATTATTGTGATGTTCCAGAACCTGTTTAGTACTACGATGTTTCTTATATACAAAAATTGTGGAACATCCTAATAATTTTGCTGCCGCTCCATTCTCCAAATTACTTTCCAGTTATCACAAATAACATTCCGTATTACAGCATTGTCCACACTTATATCCAAACAAAATCTGGGAACAAAATCCTGATTGTGTTATTCAACTATTGGGTTCCCCTCCTCCTTCTTGGCAAAACCCTGTAAGAAAATAGGACGCTCAGATAATAAAGATTTAGTGTAAACCATCACAGTGTTTTTAATTAGATAGGAAGGTGGCTATAAAGTAAAGTGAGTTTTTTAGAGCATCTGCACCTTTTAATTGAAATATACAGATATTAAATTTGGATAGCCCTTTTGCATCTTGTATTTGTTTTTTTAACTGCTTTGTGGATTAAATTTTTCTAAAATGGACTGGAAGTGTAGAATCCTTAAGGATTAAGTGCAAAGGTTTGTTTATACCACTTCATTTTATTATAATTATGTCCTCATCTTGTGAAATGGGCTTTCTTATTCTAAAATATATAGTTTTTACTTTAGTTACTTCAGTGGACCTACATTTATTAAGTTTAACAAACTGATGTTTCTGTTTACTGTATGCTGAGCAACTGCCTAAATACTTCCTGATTCCATGTCATCCAGCCCCACCTTCTGATGCTGCATTAGGGGAGTGAGAAATAGTTCGGTAGTGTGTTGACATGTTTTCTGTAGTTTGCAGATTTTATTACAAATGCAACATACACACACACAAACACACACACACACACACACACACACACACACACACACACACACACACACACACACACACACACACACACACACACACACACACACACACACATCACTTCTCACTAAGTGCATATGATTCCTGCAGTAGTTTGAAGGTCAGCCTTTACTGTCATCTCACAAATCATCTTCAGTGTAGCAGATCATCACAAAGATTTCAGAGAAAGTGTGGTGCTGAAGACATGTCTTTCCACTAGTCCATTCCTTTGACTGGAAAAGGCGTCTGGAATTGATGTCTTGAAGAAAGATTGTAAAAAAAAACAGAAATCATAGACATGTTGCTGCTGCACTGTTGCTGTAGTACAGAGCATAAAAAATGTAAATGTAAGGCAAGGTGTAACAATTAATTATTTCTTCCTTTACTAATTGGCAACCCCTACAAGTTGACACCTGGAGTTGAGCCCCATCGGTCCCATCCTTCCTAGAATTTTGTACAGTAAACTAAGCAGACCAGCCTACTAGTTAACAAGTTCCAAATGAATGCGCATTCAAGTTGTCATTTGTTGATTTAAACATTAATTTTGTATTCCCCATTTGTAATTCTTAATGGTTCTTGTTATTGCACTATTACTGATACCAGTGTGTGTGGCCTTTTCCCTTTTCCTAGTGTCTGCATGACCATGATGTCAGTATACTCAAGTTTAGACGGTCTGGGGGCCTTGCCCCTGCAAAAAGGCTTTAAAAAAACTTTTGTCAAGTAGAAGGCTTGAGCACTTATATTACTCTGGTTGAACGTTTGCTGGGTTGCAGCTCAATGACAGGTAGAGGAGTTGCTAGCAGAATGACAAGATGAGTATGTGTGTCACTTCTGTCACGTACAAGATGATTGTGTGTCACTTCTGTCACATACAAGATGATTGTGTGTGTCACTTCTGTCACATACAAGACGAGCATCTGTGTCACTTCTGTCACATCATGTATCCTAACATTTTGTTGAAGCTGCAGCATTAGTGTAGCACAAGTTGTTGTGAAGTGTAACACAAGTCACACAGTGCCCTTAAACTCAGAACAATTTGCAAGTACAACACATCCTTTGGCTTTGCTAAAATGCTTTTTCCAATTACAATGCACCTTGAAATTAACTTAAATACACCATAAGTTAGTAAATAGTAACTACACACTTGTCTGATGCACTACATCTCTACACCAGCCATTTTGGACTGTTCACTTCTTTAATCATTCACTTCCAAAACTAAACACGGCACTGTTACTTAATAGGCCTCCAAATGCTAAACTATTCCCCTGTATGAATGCAAAATGGCACTATTGCTTAATAGGCCTCCAAATGCTAAAACATTCCCCTGTATGAATGCAAATATTGTCATTTTAACTATTGAAATAATCTGTAAATATCAACTTCTTAGACATCTATTTTCACTTTAAATGTTGCAATACTTTATATATGTTTCAAATGAACACATTACGGTTACATATAAAACAAATAAAGACTGTGTTGGAATTGTCTTCGTAGAATCTTTCCTCTGTCCTGGATTATCAAAG
This sequence comes from Protopterus annectens, assembly GCF_019279795.1. Taxonomy (NCBI): domain Eukaryota; kingdom Metazoa; phylum Chordata; order Ceratodontiformes; family Protopteridae; genus Protopterus; species Protopterus annectens. Next base: position 400,955,589 of record NC_056746.1, on the reverse strand, counting down.
AAATAAAAAATAAATAAATAAATACATAGATAAACAAATGAACCTGAAGTATTAAGGTTGTCTTTGTAGCTGTGAGATTAGAGTTCTACAATACCACAGTTTGTCCTTCACAGTGGTTTAAACATAGGAAGTGTACGACACATTTTCAGATAATACAGCATCAATGTTTTAATTGTATATGGTTTGTAAGTACAACAGGTATAAATTATGAGAAAAAGCAGCAGTTCTTATACAATTACATTTTGAAAAGTCTTAACATCAGTTTTCTTTTTATTCTCCTCACAGTAACATGTCCTTGGCTCATTCCTCTTTTTGAGAAATTGGAATTCAGTTTGTTCCCTAAGGATGTAGTGGAATTCTTTTTCAAATCTTTCCAGAAAATCAAGGAAAAAAGAAGAAAAGGAGATCATACCGTAAGTAAAATATCACACTTTCATTTTACAAAGAGTAATAAACTGATATGGTCAAAAAATTGCTTTGTCCCATGGAGGTACACAGTGCAGGACATGATAGAATATGTACTAAACACAGATTTGGGTAACAGGTCCAAATACTGTACCAGAAAGGCACAGATAAACCAAAATGTTCTTGACTAAATGAAATTAATTTACCTTCTAAGACAGCAAAATTTCCTTATTCCAAAAAATGTTGAAAAATAATAAGAAAGAAAACAGAAGCTGAAAAGCAGTGGGCAGGTTTTGAGGTGTGTCAGGGAATGGGTAAAGTACAAAAACCATTAATCTCAAAAACAAAGAAAAATGTATTAAGTAAAGATTAAGTTAAGCAATCAGACATAATAAATATAGGTAAATTCACTATCAGTTACAAAAGGCAATATGGGAGGGGGCACATGTTGAGAAAGGAAGAAAAATGTGACAGTGGTCATCCAGTGGCCCAAGGCAGTCTTAGAAAATAAATGGAGAGATATTGCAAAAGGTGTGTTTCTATATTCTGGGGAATCTGGAATTATTCACACGATGCTGAGTTAACAGAAGGGGGGGTGCTTTGAAGAGTCAGCTTATCAGAAAAAATGTTAAGTGAAGCTCCCCCCTCCACATTTGAAGTTAAATAGGAGGGCAGGTTTTAATTACAGGAAAGTTGGATTGGTTCTGATAGGTCAACAGGCAAATGAAAATGTGACCACAGGAACAGCAGAATGTAATGTGCATGGCCCTTGAAAAAGCCTCCACTGATGCTACAGTTGTTGACAACAGTGCCTGTTGGCCACTTGCTGCTGACTCTGCCCTTAGAATGTGGGCATGTGCTGCAGGACTTGAGGTTGACAACAGTGGCTCCTTAACAGAAGAACATGGAAACAATTTTGTGAGTTGAGCTTCTCAGCAGACGTCCTTTTTGCTAATTGTATTGCAGCAGCCTAATAGAATAGCTTCAGACAGTACAAAACTTGAGTGCAACTTTATATTTAGTTACCAGATCACCAATGAGATGGAACAAGGAACTCTTGTGGATGTGACATTCATGAATGGCAGCAAGGCATGTGATAGTGTATCCCACAAGGGCCTGATGTTAAACTAAAGGGTATGCGGAGACACCCAAACTGATTATATGGCTGGCTTATAAACCAGGTACAGGGTAATAATTAGTGGTGAACTCTAAAAAGATGCCATCAAGTCCATGGAGCTCAGTTGATCTTGTTTAGCTTGGCTGGGTCTAATATCACACTGGAATTATCCAACCTGTTTGCTGGTGATGCCAAGACTGGTGCCATGATTATGGATGGAGGAAACGTTCTCCAGTATGACTTGAGACATCTTGTAGAGTGGACAGACAGGGAGCAGTGAGGGGTTAATTCTTAAACTGTGCAAGATGCGAATTCAGGGAGAATGTATGTGCTGGGGTGGGTGGCTCATGGAAAGGCCGAGGACAAAACAAATCTATATGTTATAATTACTCAGCACAGTGTGGAAGTGTAGCGGTCAAAGTTAAGAAGATGGTGGGTATGCATCCAAGAGGATGGATTCAAGGAAGTTGGAGTCACCATTCAGTTCCCGATGGCAGTGATTAGGCCCAAATCTAAAGTAAAGTTTTGTGCCAGTTTATGATGTGCATACAGTAAAAGACTCATCAGACTCACACAGAGAGTAAAACAGTAAATTACCAAATGGTGATAGAATCTAAGAAGTAAAGGGTCAACGCCTGACACACTTGAAAACAAAAGAGAAGTATTATAGACACAATGCAGCTGAACAAATGGAAAGATGAAGAGGAGGGATAAAGGGGAGGAGTTGCATTTGATAAATGGAAGTATGATGATCCAAGAGTGACTGAGTAGCACTAAGCTAAAATGTTGCACCTGTGTCAATCCTTACGGCCATATGGAAAAAGGGAGGGACATGGAAGCAGGCTCTGCAGGACACAGTGTCTGGCCATAACACTTGGGTGGAATTAATGCTTCATTGTTAAATGATCAAAGTGCTGAAAGTGCAAACTACAAATGGCTGAACCCACTACACTGAACACTTAAAACACCAAAACATAACACTTCAAAAGAGAAACACGTTCCTATCCTGATCTGTTAATGTATCACTAACTCCAGCCATACATCATCAAAACAGTGGTAGTGTTATAGGAATGCTTTTTCTAAGATCAAGTATATGGTTGAGGTTAGGGTAGGGTTAAGGTTAGCAAGTATTAGTAAGGTAGAGCAGGGGGACAAAGTTTTGAGTTCATATGGTTCACAAAAATAAGTAAATTAATAATAATCCACTCTTTCAGGAACTTTTTGTTATGAGTCCCAATATGGCTATGTACCTGCAGTCAGAGAAGTAAGTGTTCATCAGAACTACAGTTCAAAGATATACATCTCTGACATTCTTATAAAAAAAAAACTTGCTACAAAAATTTCAAAGACTATCATTCTAATCAGTCAATTCACAAGCATGACTCTATATTTGCTGTAATATGAATATATTACATACGCAGAGCATTAGCTATGGCAAAGCCATCCTGAGTAACTTTCATCAAAAGGTATCTAATTTTGGAGAGTGTAATATGGACTATGGGATTCCAGGCCTTCCTAACTGAGACCCCATGGGGTACAGTGATAGCAGAGGCACAAATATACCTCTAAATGCATTATCAGTTCCTAGTGGGTGTCCCTCTTCTTATATACATAGATGTTGAGGCTTGGGTATTCATTTAAGTAGTTTACTGAACACAAACACATCAGGATGGATAGCAAGAACATTGAACTTAAACGAACTATCTAACTAACTGACTACATACTTGCACGCTCGCACTCTGGCTGTTCACTCTAAAATGGCACTGTTGCTTGCACATGCTCAGTAGTTATATGCATGTGCTGACTCACTGGAAAGCTTCTTAATGGTATATCACACACACTGTTCTACATCCTCCCTCTTTACTGAACTGTCTCATATAAGCAATGACATTTCAATAGGCATACAATTATACAGACACTAATAAAGATAAACAGTCATGTCCAGGTTGCCATGTATCTGGAACTAGGTTTCTTGATGCGACCTGATCTTATGATAAAATAGTTAGGACTGGGTTTAGCAACAGGGGCAGTCATTGGGGAATGTTCTGCTTGAGGAGTTTCAGAGATTTTCTCAGGAACGGAGATTGCTGATGGAATGTCCTCTGGAACAGGAACATTGGACAACTCACTCTGAGAACTAGAGTCTTTGTCACAGGCAAGATGCTGTAACACTGGTTCGGACACTGGTAACAAATATTTCCAATTTCATCTGATTTCCACTCTTTGTGATTCCACTATGTACGATCTCTGCTCTTGACCCAAACTTTTCACAAATCCAATGCGATCAAAACCTTTTGACATCTGCATCCTCACTATCTCCCCTTTTTGTAAAAACAGAGTGATTTGCTGGTTTTATCACAGTAAGACTTCTGGGACAATCGCTTTTTCAACAGTTGGGCTTTTACTGCTTTGTTGTTCTTAGCACAAGGAACCAATAAATTACTGCTGGTTGGCAGTGTCGTTCTGCTTTGTCTCAACATAAGTCTCTGGGCAGATGAACCAAGATGTTTATCACAAGGAATGTTTCTGAGATTTAACAAGTTGAGAAAAACATCAGTATTGTCACGTCTAGATTTATAACAGCTGTTTTACTCTTTGAACTGCACGTTCAGCCAAGCCATTTGACTGAGGGTATTCAGGACTACTCGTAATATGAACAAAGTCCCACTCTTCTGTAAATCTCTTGAACTGCTGACTTTTAAACTGTGCACCATTGTCAGAAATAACTGCATGCAGACTACAATGGACAGAAAAATGTCATTTCAACTTAGTAATGACAGTATTGGAAGTTAGGTTGGGAAGTAAGTCAATCTCAAACCAATTTGAGTAAGTGTCTGCTAACACCTAGTAATGTTGACCATTCCACTCAAAGATATTATCTGTGGCTACTGTCGACCAAGGTAGTTCAGGAATCTGGATTAACTGAAGTGGTTCTTTTTGTTGATGTGATTTTGTACTATTACATACTGAACAAGATGAAAGTACTTTCTTGATATCTCTTGACATAGAAGGCCAAAATACTAGACCTCTCACCCTTTTTTTGGTAGAATCAGTTCCTGGGTGGCCACAATGCAAAATCTTAACTTACTCTCATTGCAAGGACTTTGGAACAATTACTTTAGGACCTTTCATGATGATACCATTGTCAGACAAAATCTCATCTCTAAGGAAAATAAGGTTGCACTTCTACTGGTAAACAAGATTGTTTTGAAGGCCATCCTTGACTGATAAAGAGGTTTAGCTTCTGGAGAATTGGATCTGAAGCTGTGTGAGTTCTGAGCTCATCAAGACATGTGGAAGAAACATTTCTCACTTCTATATCCTCAAAATCAAGTTGCTCATTGTTATGCTGTTCTGTGTTTTTTTTGGCGATCTGGATAAAGTATCGTCAAGATAAAGAAGTTTGCCTTTTGTGTAAACAAGAGTGAAATTGTACTTTTGCAATTTGAACATCAGATGTTGCAGTCTAGCTGGAGCTGTGTGCATTGGTTTTCTCAAAATAGTAACTAGAGGTTGGTGGTCAGTTTCGATCTGGATAGGTCGACCATAAATATAATCATGGAACTTTGAATATGCAAACACAATTGCCAAAAGCTCTTTCTCAATCTGGGCATATTGCATCTAAGTCTGGGTAAGAGTTCTCAGAGCATAGGCTACTGGTCTACCCTCTTGAAGATTGACTACACCTAGACCAAATTTAGAAGCATCACAGGAAAGAGTAACTGGTTTGTGAACATCATAGTAGCTGAGAGTTGATGGGTTGGCAATTTTCTGTTTCAGGACATCAAATGCATGCACTTTGTTGCTGTTCTGACCATGACCAAATTACATCTTTGTGTGTCAGCTCTCTGAGTGGTGCTGAAAGTTGGCTTAAATCTGGAATGAACTTGCCTAGGTAGTTAACCATGCCAAGAAAATGTTGTAGGTCTTGAACATTGTCTGAAGCTGGCATCTCAAAAATTGCTGTTTGCTTGTAGGATCTGGTCATAAGCCTGAACTGGTAAACAAGTGACCGACATAAGTAACTTCTCGTAGCCTGAATTTTCACTTCTGATGATTCAGCTTAAGATTCACTTCACATGCTCTTTCCAGACTTTTCTTGAGGTCTCTGTCATGTTTGATTTCACCACTGCCTCCTACTAGAATATCATTTACTATACTAGCACAGGGATAGCCCAAAAAAAATTTGCTCCATTGCACACTGAAAGATTTCACTAGCAGAATGTATCCCAAATGGCTTTCTCAGAAATCTGTATCTTCCGAATGGTGTACCAAATGTGGTTAACAATGAAGATTTTCTGTCAAGTGAAATTTGCCAAAATTAATTCTTGGCATCTAAGACAGAAAAAATGGTGGCATTTGGCATGAGGACAGCAACCTCTTTGACTGTACTAATTGGATGATGAGGCCTTTTTAATGCTTTGTTCAGATCTCTTGGATCAGTACATATCCTGATATCATCTGAGCTACTACCATGGAGGATACCCAGTCAGTAGGTTCTTCTACTGGACAAATTACTTCTAGCTGCACCATTCTGTCTAGCTCGGCGTTAACTCTGCTCTGCATAGCTACTGGTCTGATAACTGGGCTGATCTCTGGGTCTAACTTCATGGAGTATACAACTGGGAGTTTGCCTATTTTGTCTGAAAAAAATCAGCATACTCAGAAAATATGGTCTTGGTGAAATTTGAGCTGTTGTTATGCAGGTTTACATGGTGAACCTCTTTATTAAGTGAAAGCAGTCCCATTTTCAAACTGTCTCTGAGGCCTAATAATGACTGCACGTTTCTCTTGACTACGGAAAATTGCAGGTCATAGCTGTTCCCAGTAGAGTAACATGAAAGCACCACTGAGCCTTTGGTCTGAATCTCTTCACCACCATAAGCAACATGCTTTGCACACTTTGTTAAATCAAGCTGTTCTGCTCTTTTTACTCTAGCAAATGTTTCTGCTGACATAACATTGTTCTTTGAGCCAGCATCTACTTTATGCACTACAGGACTCCCATTTAGCCAAACAGTACAAAAGATCTCATTCATTGCCCACAAATCTACTGCATTGACTGTTTCACTAAGCACAGACACACCATCAACATAAAAAATAGGGTTGCAAATTTCTAATTGATCAACTTGCCTCTTAGAATGCCCACTTTTAATAAAAGAATGTGCCTTATTTGATTTACAAAACCTTTGAAAATGATTTCACTTTTTACATTTGTATCAAAAATTAAAAACTTAAGACATTCCTTATATACAAAAAGTCAAAAATATTAACAAACAATCAAATCAAACAATTTAGATTAAATCATTGACACAGTCAAAACAAACAATCACAAGTCTAGTCAAAACATTTCAAAGAGAGACTAGACTAGATATATTGCCCATAAAAAGTAAAGCAGGAAAAAATAGGAATATATATCCATTTTCATTCAATTTCATATGTGTATATGTGTATAAGGAACTTTTTTATTTTTAAAGTCTAAGTACAAGATCAATTTTCTAAATGTAACTAACTATTTATCATAACTATTATAAACTAATAATAAGTAAAATATAATATATATATATGTCAACAATGAAATCTTCTACTAGATATGCAAGGAAATCTAACAGCCATTTATAAAACAGTAAAATAAAGAGACAAGAATATAATAAAATAATATATCAGGGCAAAAAAGGAAAAAGAAGAAATAAAGGGGGAGGGAGGGGGGGAGGGGAAGAAAAAACAGTGAAAGGGAAGTAGAGGTGTGATTTAAAGAAATGAAAGGGAAAAGGATAGAGATGAAACGAAGGAAAAGAGGGCAGGGGGAAAACAAATGAAAAGGGGGGGGGAAAGAAGAAGTAGAAAAAAAAAAATAAAAAAAAAAAAAAAAGAAAAGAAACCAATAAGTAGCAGCAGTGGCCTATATATAAATATGAAATTTAGCCTGGTGCCCTTATGAGCTCTAAGTTTAGGAAATCTTTACATTTGTGGCACTGCTGACCAAAAGCTAAGCACTCTTCTCTTTTGGGTTGATTATTTCTACCACATTTACAACAGTTGACTATGAAGCTGGGTGGGGGCACATGTTTTGACTTTACTGATTCACCCTTATGCTTCACTGAGCATGCTCTGGAATCTGCTGGAAAGACTCAGGGTTTCACAGGGACTGTTACAGGACCTGCAGTTGCTGTCATGTGCTTGGGCCTGTTTCTTTTAACCACGTGCTGCATACTATCAACGTGAGCTTTGTCACTGCCCTTGTATAGCTATTCTCATTTGTAAGTATACTTGTGTGCTTTTCCGTAAACTCATATATCTGACAAGTCTCAATGGGCTTATTCAATGTTAAATCACTGTCTCAGAGCAAAATCTTTCTCATTGTCTCATTATTAATACTACACACAAGCCTGAACTTTATCAATTCATCTTTCAAATCACCAAATCTGCACATTTTAGCCTTATTTCTCAAGTCAGTTATATATACTGCAAAAGTTTCACCAGACTTTAATCCCTTGTGTAAAATAAGTGCCTTTCCATTGGAATATTTGTTTGGGGTTACACATTTCTCTAAATTTACATTTTAATCACTCTGTGTCTTCCCTTGTTTCAGACGGTACCACTATATGGCAGTTTCCCCCTCCCCTGCAAACACAGCAGATGCATGCACAAATGAATGCTGCCATTTAATGGCCTCTGAACCAGCTAAATTAAGAAGAATAAATGCTTTTGTAGGTGCATCTTTGTCAAAAAAAGCAGCCTGTATGAAAATATTATATTTCTGCTCAAACACTCTCCAATTCTCTGCAAAATTGTTATCAAACACAAGCGATGCGGGTCTGTGAAATTCTTCTGCCATGCCCACAGATTATAAATGTTATGCAGTTTTGGCCCTTGTAATTATATACAAACATTCATGCACACCAGGTACTTGTAATAATATTCAAATGCACAATAAGCTCTTCAAAATACTGTACTCTGCAAAATATGCCTTGAAACAACTGTATTTTGCAAAATATACCTTGAAATAACTTTACTTTGTGAAATAACTGCACTGTAATACTACACACACTTGCAAACACTTTGCACACTGGATATTTTGAATAGCTTTAGTTAATGTGAAAAAGTAGTACATAGCAAACAAATGCAGTCATTTTACCTTTTTTGTACATTTTATGCGATTCAGATATTGTTTCAAATGTTTTCATAATTATTTCGAATATTTTTATCAATATGTCACAGTTTCGGATATTTTGTTTTAATAAGAAATTTGTTTTGAGTATTCTGAGTGCTTTGTTTTATATTTGTAACAAAAGAAATCATTTAAGCAGGTTTTAGTACCTGAAATGTGTTTGTGACCTGTTTAATGAGTTGTTTGAGCAGTAGGGATGACCCACTCCTGTATATTCCTCCAACTCTAACTAGTTGCCTTATGGCTGTAACTCTGGATCCCATTCTGACACCATGTCACTCTTCTTATATACATAAAGAAGGTGTTGAGGCTTGGGTGTTCTTTTAAATATTTTATTGAATACAAACACATCAGGACGGATAGCAGGAACATTCAACTTAAACTATCTAACTAACTAACTAACTGACTACATACTTGCATGTTCACACTCTGGCTGTTCACTCTAAAATGGCACTGTTGCTTGCACGTGCTCAGTACTTCTATGCATGTGCTGACTCACTGGAAAGCTTCTTAAACATAAATAACACACACTGATCTACAGTGGGTATTTGGAGAACAAGAGGAAGAGGGTGAGTGTTTGACATTATCAGTTCCTAGTGGGTATTCGTAGAGCAAGAGGCAAAGGGTGAGTGTTAGACATTATTGCATGAGCTCTTCATTCACAATCTGTGTATTCCCTTCCTAAAGGAATTAAGATCATTAAGAACCACAAGCTGGTAGTTTCTTAAAGGACAACACCGCCCAAAAGTCAATTTTTTTCCTTTTAAAAAAATCTTTACCTTTAATCCATATGCTGTTTTTTTCCTTTCTTTTTCTTTTTTTTCAACTATTGTGTTATTTCCTTTTGCTTTGATGCACCATCTGTTATATAAACAATTTTTAAGGAAATGAGAGTGGTAGCTGCCATCTTCATTTTCAGCCTTTAAAACAAATCAAAGTAATGGAGCAGGTCACTTATTCTAGCTGCTGTAAACTAGCTAATTTTAGGTGCTGACTGTATAATAACTGATTTCAACATTTGTCTGATGGGCTGTTTCACATCTCAACTATAAGGTCAAGCCTTGAGCTAAAATTATGAGCTTGAATTAAAGCAAACATATTGGCAAATATAGTAAGTTTAGCAATGAGATATATCTGAAAAGGTTTTAATGCAAAAACCACAAAAAGAATTCAAAAGATTTGATAAAACAAAACAAATGATGCACTTGACAGTTGCAGCTGAAAAAAAAAAACAGGAGTCCACAGTATTACCTTTCTAAGGGAATACAGTGACAAGACCAAAACAAATATTTTGCAGTTGCCAGTGTATCCTGAGAATATGTATTAACAAAATTACATCAGCATGTGTCCTATGATGGACTGGCATCCTATTTAGGATTAGTTTCTCTGCCTTATGCCAAGTAGGTGCCAGGATAGATTCTGGCTCACACTCATCCCTGAAATAAATAAAGTGGACTTCAGAGAATGAAGGCTTTGAATGAGATGCATTTATGAGATAGAGAGAGGGAGAGAGAGAGAGAGAGAGAACTTGTTCTTGTTCCACCCATTTGTGACTCCTGTATTACCTGTGATGTTGACTGATGCTCCTTATGACACAGAAAACAGAGGCAAGGCATAGGCATTCTGATGTGGTGCTCCCTAGGTTGGGTATGCCAGTGACTATTAATGTACACTGAGCTGCTCTGGAGTGGAAGTGAGCAAAGTACCTAGAATGAATTGATTCCTCATAGCCTATTGTCCATCAAGTGTGGACCTGTAGTCCGGTAGACCTGTAATATAAGAGGTCTATCAGCAAGAAGACCAATATTGTTAATTTGCTGTATAAGGCCAATGTCAAATTTATTACTGAGGCCTGGCTAGATTAAAGTTTAGTCCACATTTTACATTGGTATTTCTTTCCAGGGTTCACAGTTATAGGGCACCCTAGATTTCATATCATTTAAATAGTTATACATTTTAAATCAGAATTGAATATGGCCACGGTTCCTTGCAGAGATGCTAACATCTGAGTGCATCTGGAGAACAGAAACAAAATGTAGGTTGCTTTTTATATACCATTCATTTAAAAACACTAAGGTCTTATTGAAGGACTTCATAGATTTTCTCCTTGACTGTATTCAAAATCTGGGTTAATGACAGTTCCGTGGCTCATGTGTAAGACCTTGTATATATTGAATAAGACTTCAGATAATTACCTCTGTTACCTACAGCCATGAGTAGTCAATGAGCTTCACATTAAAGTTTGGTGTACTCACCTTAAACATGAGGAAGGAACCCATCTTTTCATCAGGATACTACCTGGTCCACTTTGGTCACCCATGTCTCAATCCTCATGATGCGGAACTGGTTGATTATAGGAATCTAATAGATGTTACCAGCTGCAAATTATAGCTAGACCTTGACCAGCACCTCTTAGCCTACAGTGCAGATGGCCATGATCTGTTGGCTGTAATGCTGTTGTGGCTACAGTTCTAGATAAAGTTACCCTCCTCATTTATACCCTGCCGCTGCTAGCCTGCATACCTCAGCATATGTATGCCACTGCTGACCTGCATATTTTGGTATATGATCTTGAATTCAACAGCATTTGTATGGTAGGACAACTGTTGCAGCAGTAACGGAGGCATATACCCATCGTCTGGAGAACAGAGTAGCATTGTGAATGCCTTATACCAAGTACAAGTTAAAGTACAAGTTAGAGATCATCCATAGGGAAACAAGATATTTGTCCAGGAAGAGCTCTGCTGTGAGAAATTGAACTGCATAACTCTTCTAATTGGTGGACAGTCTGTAAAGCCAAGACCAGCCCATTTTCTGTATCTGAATGTGCAATGGTTGCGCGATTCTTCTTACCCAAAGGGAAATATGATAGGCAGGATGCACCCCAGGTTGTGCGCACATTCTGTGGTGTGTTATACAGATATTTTCCATATTGGACTTCAGATGACTTTGAATGTCATGATTTTGAAGAATCTATGCAATTTGATTTAAAACTGCTTCTCACTACCTGTGTGTTAATTCTGAGCCAGTCAAATTGCTTATAACTTGCTTGGATATCCTTGATTAATTTATTTCCAGGATTGTCTAATGCTCTTTATTGACTGGTATATTTCCATCTGCTTTAAAGAGGCGACCATCCTCATGGGTTCAGCTGTGAATCCAGGCTCACTGGAAAGGTTCTACCATACATGTAGCTTCCCTTTAATGGAAGATCTACAGGAAAAGTGGTTGAGCAGGCGACAAAACTCACTTTGAGAATCCTGTGAATTCTAGGATCCACATAATTCTGAATACAAAGTATGGCACAGAAAATCATCCATCCATCCAAAACCCCTTTTTTCAACTTTTTCACAAGAGATCGGGGTGTCACTTCAACAGTGACAATCATCTAGAGCCAAGGTTCATACCACAAAGTGGCTAGCCACAGACAGCATTTGTTCAAATGGTTCATTGTTTAATTGGATCAATAGGTAGTAGGTGGGCTTGGTCGAATGTCCCACAGCCAGAGCTACAATCCAGTGACAAACAGCTGTAATACAGAGCAATTAGTTCTATTACAAAAAATAATTAATTCACATTGATTAAAATAAATTATATATGTACAGAAACTGTGTACATTGCAAGTACACATGAAATTGCAATTTAACCCCTAACTGCAAAACTACCAGATTAATCATTTATTGTAATTCAGGGCAACAAGGGATGCATTTGGTATGTATTACAGTATATCACAAGGCCAAGAAGATTCAAACATCATGGGTAAGAGGAATAAGAAAAAATAAATGCATGTGCAAAGGAAATAATTGGTAACCAGACATAGTCTCTAAAAGTTTTGCATTCTTATGAGGACTGCAAGATAGTTAACCCTTTTAGATATCAACTTAGGATATTTTGCCTCATTTCTGAGCTCCTCTGGGAGCAAGCTCCAGATGACAAAATACATTTTGGCACTAATCCAAAATTAGGCCTGTTACATGTTCATTATATGATCTTGGATGGTAGTGAAATGGTAACTCCTTGCAGTTGCTGTCATTTTTCAAATATTGGCCATTGTAAGTACTTTTTGAGTAGAAAATTATTATACAAGTCCTTGTAAGAAGGCAAAGCAAAAATACAAAGTTTTTCTTGATTTTAATAGTGCATGTTATAAACATAAGACCCAGGCCAAAAAAAAAAATCAAAGTGCAAGACTCAGGTGAATCTGAGACCTCAGTGGGATACAGAAAATCTGGCTGTCACAGCTATCATCACTGTGACACATGAAATCTGTGTCATACATCTGTCATCCCTGAGATACAGGCAGAGCCAGTTCATGGTCATATAGGTAGGGTATCTGACCCCTCCACCACCACCATATCAGTATCCTATTACTTGACTTTCTCTCCTCAATTATCATAAAACA
>NC_056746.1:400789994-400937494 GCF_019279795.1 Protopterus annectens | reverse complement strand
GCTCATGTATGTAAATATAAAATAATCTGCTAATAAATTTAGTCATTTGTTACTCTTACCAGTTCGCAATTTACACTTTTAAAAATCAAGTAGCAGGTGATATCACTATGAACTCTCTCAGGCCCAACAAAATACACTTAAAAATCAGGAGACACGGTTAACTGCATTTTAAATTCACTTACCACAGCACAACTCATTTGTTTCACTATCACTCACTCTAAAGTAATCTATCTTTTGTGTTCTCAATTTGATAATAGTGACATATGTATTAGTAGTTAAAAATATGGGAGAAATACATATGCAAGGGTGTAAACTATTTTCACCTAACACTTATCAGAAAACTTATCATTAAATGTATACTAAGTTTTCAGATTTGGAATATGTGAGAAATCCTCTTATTCTGATGTACTGTGATTTTGGACAGTAGACGTTTGAAAGAGCAAACACTTTTTTCTGTTGTAAAAAACCCACTAATGTTCTTTCAAATGGAGTTTTTGCAGGCAGCCTTCTGTATGGGATTAAGCTGCAGTGGGGTAAGGAAATTTGCACTTCAACTGCTGTTGTGCGATGTTGGCATTAGTATATACATTAGTATATACAGTGGATATAAAAAGTATACACACCCCTGTTAAAATGCCAGGTTTTTGTGACATAAAAAAATGAGACCACAGTAAATCATTTCAAAACTTTTCCCACCTTTAATGTAATCTATAAGCTGTACAAGTCAATTAAAAAACAAACAAATATGTTAGGGGAAAAATATAAAAATTAAATCAAAAGGTGCTTCAACAAAAGTATTAGTTTAAGGGTGTGCACACTTATGCAGCCAGCTTATTGTATGTTTTTTATTTTTTTATATTTTTCCCCTAACAGATTTATTTGTTTTTCAATTGAATTGTACAGGTTATAGGTCACATGAAAGGTGGGAAAAGTTTTGAAATTATTTATTGTGGTCTCATTTTTTATATCACAAAAACCTGACGTTTTAACAGGGGTGTGTTCACTTTTTATAGCCACTGTATAATTAGTGAGAGATATGAAGGTGCAGGAGGCCCTGACATCCTGCAAAAAAATTAATTTTCATTTTCATGTTTTCAATCACTTTAGTTTCACTCTAAAGTTATTGTTTTTTTAACATTTTCTGAGACCCTTAAGTATATATGTGTGTTTGTATATATATATATATATATATATATATATATATATATATATATATATATTTATATATATATATATAAGCCTAGCCAAAAAGTTCCCTGGCTTTTGCCACCCAAGAAAGTTATTTACCTGTGCCCCTGTCGAGCAGAGCCACAGGGGTGATCCCCAGGATGAATTTCCTATTTCCCATCCAATTGTCTAGATTCCTCTTAAAGAGGGCTAAAGAGGGGCTTTGCTTGGCGTGAATGGGTAGTCTGTTCCAGAGTATGGGAAGTCTCTGGGACAGGAATCTATCCCTCCAGCATGTTTTGTTTATTGTGGTGGCAAGGTTCAGGTCCCAGGAGCATGTGGCACGTAGAGATTGGGGTATCTTTAAGTGTAGCATGTCCAACAAAACTGGGTTTGACATGGCTTTGTATGTTAGGCAGAGGTCGCCTCTGAGTAGGCGATAAGAGAAGGAGTAGAGCTGGATATTTTTCAGGCGTTCTGCGTATGGCATCTGTTTGAGGCCAGTAATCCTCTTAGTGAGGTATTTCTGTGGCCTTTCTAGTTGTTGCAGATGTCTTGTGAGGTACATGCCAAATGGGGCATTGTACTCTATGATGGGTCTGATGAGGGATGAGTAGAGAAGAACAATGTCCTCTTTTTTTCTGGAGGAGAACCCTTTAGTGATGAGATGTGCCACATAGAAGGATTTCCTGACTACTGTGGCAATAAGATTGTTAAAGAAGAGACTAGTGTTCACCTGTGTACAAAGGTTTCACTGTTAAGTAGCATACTGCCTATGTGGTAGTTCATGGGTACAGTGTTTTTCCCAAAGGGGATGACAATACACTTTTTGGCATTGAGCTTGAGGCCATGACTTTGACAACAAGCATCAGTCTCAGTGACGTCTCTTTGTAGACTGTCCACATCACTAGGCAATTCTATTATGGCTCCCAGTTTGCAGTCATCTGCAAACTTTGTTAGCCAAAGACCTGCTGTATTAGCCTGGACTTCTGAGAAATAGATGTCAAACAGGAGAGGATCTAGGACTGAACCCTGTGGTACTCTACTTGTCACTGGTTTGAAGTCGGATTTGGAGTCGGCTACTTTCACTGTGTGGGTTCTGTCACTGAGCCAGTTGGCCACCCATCTTGTGACATAGGGATTTATGTCCAGTCTAGTGAGTTCATCTATAATTACAGAGTGGGGGATGGTGTCAAAAGCCTTGATGAGATCAAGATAGGCTGTGTGCACCACCTTACCCTTGTCCACAGCTCTGGTGACTGCTTCAAAGAAGTTAATCAGGTTTTGGAGACATGATCTACCTTTTACACATCCAGATTGAGCGGAGTCCAGCGTTTGCAGGTTACCTATGTCTTTGTTTGTAAGCTCCATGATGATATGTTCCATGGCCTTGCAGACCAGGCTCATCAGGCTAATGGGGTGGTAGTTCCCGGGGTCCGTGGTGGCGCCCCCTTTGTGGAGTGGGATAACTGTCGCTGTACACCATTGAGTAGGCACAAAGCCTGAAGTGAGGCTATGATTGAATATGGTACTTAGGTGGGGTGCCAGTTCATTCTGTAGTTCATGCAGAACGCAGCCTGGGATGTTGTCTGGTCCCATGGATGCTGTGTTTTTGGCTTTGGAGAGCACAGTCTTAACTTGTGCATCCGTGATTACAGGGGCTATGCATTCTTCCGGTATAGGGATGGGCCCTTCTGGGTGGTAAAGTTTGCACTGAACCTATCTGCCACGATGTTGGCAATATCAGTTGGCTCTGTATATCTAGTGCCATTGTTCTGCAGCTCAGAGCAGATCTGAGTGTTGCCATTGAGATTCTTGACATAGCTGTAGAATGCTTTGTGGTTGTCTTTAGAATCAGTGGCAATTTTATTTTTGTAGCTAGCTTTGGAGGATTTTATGAGGGATCTCAGCTTCTTGCTGAGGCTGGCCAGGGAGTTCCTGCAATCAGGTGATTTTACTCCTTATTGCAACAGCTTCTTCCTTCTGTTTTAGTTTGTTTATGACAGGGGACCACAACATCGGCTTACTTTTTTTGGAGGATAGCATCTTTGGTTCTGTTGGGGATGGCACGATCCATGCACTCGTGTATGTGTTTATACAGTGCATCGGATTCAGCAGTCGTACCTCTATTATCCATCTGCACAGGTGCAGTGAAGTTTGCCACTTCTGTCTTAAGAAGCATGGTTTGCTTTGTTGAAGTTTTTTATGATGGTTTCCTTAACCGGGGGGGGGGGGGGTGATGGTGGATTATTGATGTCTAGAGTGATTAGCTTATGGCCGGATATGACCAGTTGGGAGTTGACCTCTGGCATGGAACATTGGTTACCCATGTTGGTAATGACCAGGTCCAGGATATTGCTGCCTGGTGGGGGCATGGACAAGCTGATCCAGGGCATTGGAATTTATGAATTCCAGACAGCGTTGAGCTAATGAGTTAGTACATGAGTAGTTTTCCCAGTTGATGGTAGGGTAGTTGAAATCTCCCATTATTAGGGTATTGGGCTGTACCTTAATATTATCCTGTATGTTGAGGAATGTGGAGTGGGCATCCTGGGCCATGGCAGGGGATCTGTAGCAAGCTACAACCTGGATTGCAGTCTTGCCCAGTGTTAGTTGCACTTGGATAATTTTGGATACATTATGTTGTGCAACTAGCCTGGAGGTGTGGATATCCTCAATGAATATGAACACGCCTCCTCCTTTAGTGTTTCAGTCCAGGTTAGGTGGCCAAAAGGTGTGGTATGAATTATAGCCTAGTAATGCAGGGGTCCTCTCTGGAGCCTCGAACCAGGTCTTTGTTACTGCACAGATGTCGATGTTCTCCATTTTAAGGAGTGCTTCGAGTGAGTGCATTTTGAGGTTTAGACTTCTATCACTGAGTAGCATTACCCTCAGTTTTTGCTTGATCGTACCTGCTATGGTGGTGGGTTTGTCGTTTGAACTTTGCCTAAAAAAGGCAGTATAGGGGTGGCAAAAGCCTTAGCCAGTATCCGGAATCCCAGGGGTGACAGATGCAGGCCATCTCTGGCAAAGCATCATGGTCTGTCGATCATGTCATCCCAGGCAGACAGATACTGGATCCCCTTGAATGACACCAGAAGCTTACCCAATTGTTGAAGTCAATAATTTTGTCCTTGAACTGGGTGATAGCAGGATGCTACTCAGGGCTAGGGTCATACCTGCCTTGGCTACATGATCCGAGAGCTCCTCCATGTCTCTTTTCATGTAGTCCAGGGAGGTATATTTCAGGTCATTCACACCAACATGGACAATGACAGAGTCATATTTGTACTTGTGGAGTGACCTGAATGCTTGCGTTATGTGGTGGATCCTGGCACCCAACAGGCAGCTGACAGTAACTTTCTCCTTATTTTGTCTGGTGAGTGGGACATCTGTGTGCCTGACTATAGAGTTGCCTATGACAAGTGTGTTGGGTATGTTGTTTTGCTTTAAGGGTTGAGGTTAAGTGGCACACTGATTTTGTGGTTTATGTGTCATTTGGGTAGTGGAGGGTGGTGGTTGCTTGCGTTTCTGCTTTGAAGGTCTCTGTTATTTGGGCAGATTTTTATTGAGAGCCTCCAGGAAAGTAGGTGTATGTTTTGTGTTACTATGTGTGGGTTTAGGTGGTGTATGAATTGATGGACTATGTGTTGAGTATGGTGTGGTGCAGGTGTTTACCTTCTCCTCTTGACTATCTAGTCCAGTCTTGGCTGGAGAGAGCTTGGCTTCCAGTTTGGTTATATAAGTGCATCTTTCACAGGTTGTAGTGACGGATGGTAGGAGGAGAGGGTTGTCGGTGTACATGAGGCAATTGCTACATTGCCTCAAGATGCCCAGATTCATCAGGTGGACAGGAGAAAACACTGGGAGCTGACCTTTAGACATGCCTAGATAGGTGTTTTTTGATTAAAGTACTAAAAACATTTTTCCTCCTGACAAGTGAGGAAAGTTGAGTGCTGTAGTAATTTGTAATTTATTTAGTACTTGCAACGAGTTTTGAACAAGTGCTGAGCACAAGGATGCAGTTTTGAGTGCTAAAACTAGAAAACTGGCTAGTTCTAAGGGAAAAATTGAAGAGTAGACTTTCTGGCACCAGGAATAGTTTAACCCTAGTTAAACAGCACTGAGCGATGCACAAAACCGCTCAACCATAGGTTTTTAAACATAAAGATGAAAGGGATAGAAATAGCCCAAAATGGCCAATAAAACTACAGTTTCTAAGCTGAAACCACTCCTCCAGCAACAGATAGGCTGTTCCAAAGCTCAACAGAGAAACTTCCCTCTGTCTTAGAAAGGTCTGGGCAACACAAGAACTTACAAACAGCCCAGAATTCGGCAAAATCTGAAAACCAGACTTTACTAGTTCTAGAAAGGCAGGAAACTAGTAAAGGGACAGGAATTTTTTTTTTTAAAGTTAAAGCAACTACAGGAATAAAAACACTTTTATCATAGAAAACAGGCTATCACACTTGAGTGTGTAGCCCTTTACAGTTAAACAGATGAAAAATACTTAAAAATGATACTTTAAAGTGCTAACAGTATAAGAATTAAAAAAACAGTTCAAATAAGTAGCTAAATGAACAGAAAACAGTTGGAATAATGTGGCTAGCAAAAATAAGCAATAAAAAGCAAAACAGAGGTGCTTAATCCACTCAAAGTCTCCTTTTCTCTGTCTGCTGCTGTAGGAGCCTGCAGGACACCCAGGCAGGCTCTTGCTGAGGTAATACAAGTGCAAAATCAAGCAAACACAGGTGTTTAAACAGAAAGATGAAAGGGATAGAAATAGCCCAAGATATATATATATATATATATATATATATATATATATATATATATGTGTGTGTGTGTGTGTGTGTGTGTGTGTGTGTGTGTGTGTGTGTGTGTGTGTGTATATATATATATATATATATATATATGTGTGTGTGTGTGTGTGTGTATGTATATATATATATATATATATATATATATATATATATATATATGTGTGTGTGTGTGTGTGTGTGTGTGTATGTATATATATATATATATATATATATATATGTGTGTGTGTGTGTGTGTGTGTGTGTATGTATATATATATATATATATATATATATATATATATATATATATATATATATATATATATTTATATATATATATATATATATATATATATCGAGGTGTAGAGGTGCAAAATACTTTAGACATGCTTACAGTAAGTTTTGCAATTGGAATTTTCACTGACAATCACTATTTTGTGATATATGTTTCTAGGATCAGATTTCAATCATCACATGTTTGTTGTGGAGTCAAAGAATTAGTTTGTTGCTATATTTAGTGATTATTAAGTTAAGCAAAAAAAAAAAACATAACTTTATGTTACAGTGAATGAGAAGGTACATAATGTGTGATCCAAAGGCAGGTGCTTCCTTAATCTAAGGCAGCTTAACTTTCGTTGCTCACAATAGTCCTTAGCAAAATGTAAGATACAAGAGAAATAATCTCTACCAGAACAAGAATCAAAGGAAATCCAAAAATGGACCACAACAAAAGAAAGAAACTCCTTAAATAATTTATTATAACCAAAATCCACCATCTTAAGAATAATATCAAAAGCAGTATAAAAAAAAAAACTGGACTCTATCAGATCCACTAAAGGAACCCATGAAATTAGGCTGGCCTCTGAATCCAAAGATGATAATAAATCCTTCTTTAGCTATGTTAGAAATTTAACAGCAACATATCAGCTGCGAATTTATTCATGATGGGCCTCCTGTTCTGACCAAACTGCCATTGTCAAGATCCTTGCAAACAAATTTAGTGCTGACTTCACTCCTGGGACTTCTGCTTAAAGTCCTGAGTTATCTGAATCCCTTACTTCCTCTATTATCTTTAAAGATACTTCCTCTATGTGACCTGACAATATACCTGATTCTTTAATTAACAGTGTTAAACTTGACCTTGAACACACACTTCTCAAACTGTTTTAACTGTTTTATCTCTAATGAGGGGCACTTAGTAGTGGCAATGCCCCTCCATAAGGTAGATCGCAGAACCACCCTGGGTATCAGCCTTACAAGCCTCATCTGCCAAGCCATGGAAAATTGTATAACTCACCTGATAAACATTGATATCAAGAATGTTGCCCTGACCTCCAGCAGTTTGGCTTTGTAAAGAGTAGATCAAGTCTATTTCATCTGGTAAATATCTTCAAAAGGGTTACAGAGGCTGTAGTTGGTGGCCATACAGTGCATGTGGCATATTTTGATCTGTCCAAGGCCTTCCGACACCATTCTCCTTGCTGGCATCCTGCAAAGGCTAAATGCTTTAAAAATCAACACATATATATTAAGATGGATGGCAAACTGGTTGAAAGACAGACCCCACACAGTGTGTATTGCAGGTACCTGATCAGAAAGTATGAAAATAAACCATGGTATCCCTTGGGCCTCTGTTCTGGGACCTCTCCTTTTTGGCATTTACTTCTCAGATCTCCAAGCAGAAAGCCAAGACCTCTATCTAACAAAGTTTGCAGATTGCAAACTGGGGTTGTTAAATTGCCCTGTGACACTCAAACCCCCCAAAAATGAGCACTCTCTCTACTAAACTCATGGTGTATAAAAATGGGATCAAATTAAATGCTAAAATGTGTAGTAACATCACTTTTAGTAGACATCCCCCCCTCAACAAATTGTCTCGACAGCAAACCTCTACAAAACAAAAACCCGGTCGAGTAGCATAACATCAAAAGTATAGTTTCAAAGTGCTGTAAAATTGTGCTTTAATATCGAGTCCCGGATGGCATATGCAGTTCAACGGGCACATTTTTACAACAGTGAATACCGAACACTCAGCTTTAACATGGTTCGAGATTGGGATGGAAAAACGTTTTGATTTTCGCCAATGTTTTTTATTGACATGAAGAATCAACTGACTGCATTTCCGAATGGTGATAGCAAACCTTGGAGACCTAGGTACTTGGGTTGATAGTTCCTTTGGTTTGATTATGTAATAACAGTTGTCAGGAATTCCTTTTATTTAGCTTAGCTAATTGCCAAAGGAATATCATGATGGTCTAAAGAGGTAATCACTTCCTTATACTTAGCATCAATCAGGTTGGTCATGGCATTTAATGATTCTTTTGGGATGTATCTCTCTAAACATATCAATTAGAAAGATTCCAAAAGTTCCTAACTAAAAAAATTACAGGCCTAAAGTCCCTGAGCTACCAAGAGAGGCTGGAAGCTGTATCCCTTTTTATTTAAGTGTCTTACAGACTTTTGAAGGGAGATCTCTGTCTCACTTGACATGCCATTAGACACCCAATATTCCCGGTCCTCCTATTTCTCTGCATGTTTAATATTTGTAAAAGTACTAGAACCATGGACCTAAATTTTCACCAACAGATAAATAAAACACAATGGAGGGACATTTTTATAACCTAACCCCTCCCAAACCCCAGGAATAAACTTCACCTGCATATTAAGCAGTGCACTTTACTATTGTCCTTTAAACATAAATTAGGTTACAAGATAGGTACCCACAAATTTACTCGAAGACTTATATGTATTGCTGTCTTGGACAAAGGAGGTGTGGCTTGAGGGGAGGTTACTGGCAAGATAAGGGTAGTCATGACACTTAATGGCCTTGGAATATCTATGAATCCTTTAATCAATAATAGTGTGTAGAGACTAGTTCCAGGAAATTTGAACTTAAACGATTCTGAGTTCATGAATGAATTGAAAAAAAGTAAGGTACTTGGATATGTACAGTCAGGTTCTAAATAGAAAAGAACTGATTGAGGATTCCATTAACACACTGCTTTTTTTTTTTTTTTTTCACAGAATCGAGTGGACTTTCTGCAGATGATGATTGATTCTCAGGCATCTGATACAGTCACTGTTCCCAGTGATGGAAGTTATAAATACAAAGGTGACAAATTCTATCTTTGCCTTCCCTCTCATTTTATAGTATAAAATTAAATGTTAATGTGTAGACTTCCATACTATATATAACTGTCTTTTTGTAATACTGCCTGAAGGTTATAAAAACATTTCAGAATAATTTCTCTGAAAACCATTTTTCATTTGTTTTAACTAACACGCAAGTCTGAATGTTGAATATACTAATCTTTCATGAGTTATACTGTTGGAAATGTTTTCTGAAATATAAACATTTCAGAAAAATATAATTTTGTTGTAAAATAAATCTGCATGACTTTGTTGTAAAATAAATCTGCTGCTGCTGTGGCATGATTTCATTTATGCTTTATGCTGCCTGCTTTTAGGGAGGTGTCTGTCCTGCTGCAACATTGATCCATACAGCTCACATTACTCCAAGGCTTTGTTCTTTGTTTTCCCTCCTCCTTCATGCAACTGGATACCCTCCAGAGAATGAGAGGTTTGGACTGTGCACTCCTTGTTTATACTGTTATCACAATGCCTGTTTATGAAAGCAAAGGGCCAGGCAAAAGCATTGATGGACGGTATTGCAGCTTCCATTAAGTTGTGCTTCCTCTGCCTCTGCAGGAGCAGGCAATGATGAGGAGGAGCAAGTTCCTACACCAGTCAGCTTGATTTCAGCCACAGTCGTGTCGGTGCAGAGACGCTGCATCATCTGCTCATTCACTGAAATTCATTCTGCTCTTTTCAATGCTCTGAGAGCTGGTCCACCAACTGTGGGGAGGGATATTTTGTCAAACGGTGAAAAAATCTATGCTGCAGGCTGATCTCTCAACAGTTCATTTTACTCATGAACCTCAGATACCTTTGGTTTCTGTGCCAGTGGTCCATACAGACTGAACTTTGATGCTTTACCAATGTGTAACCATATTACTTAAACACGTCTGCTTTTGTAAGTCTAAATCCCCAAAATATTTGTAAGAATCCTCAGATAGATTTAGCATATAGTTTCATCTTGAGCCTGTGACACAACAAAGGAATGAGACAGAGAAGCACTGATCCGACACTTTCAAAAATGAATGTACCTCGTTGTGTGCTTGTCCCCTGCACCACCTTATGTTTGCTAACCCTAACCCTGCTCCTCACCCTAACCCTACAGATTACCCTTTCCCTAACAGTAACCCTAACCCTACGCATTATATTACTAAAACCCCCTTCCCTAACAGTACTGCTATTCAGACAATGCTTGAGCTGGGTTTGTAGCTGGGAAAGAAGGCGCCAGTGTTTTGTGATTTGCTCATTTTGTGTGTCACTTATGTTGCCACTCATTTGTGTGTGTTGCCAACCAGTGATGATAAAATCATCTCTCTCTCTCTATATGTAGCAATTTTATATTACACACATACACACTGCTTTAACTAAATCGTGATTAAAATGCATATATACTACCACTTAACTGAACTTGATGGCTGCAGAAAGTAAAAACTTCCAGTTTTCAAAGCATTATATCATTTTATCATTCCACAGTAGTATGGCAGCTAAATGTACATGCACAATCGTATGCACTCTGACAACCAAATTTACATATAACAACATTAAAGGTTTTGCTTCGAGGGGATTCTGTGCACATCTTTTCTCACCACCGAGCATTGCTACATTTTAAAACTTTCCAGTTTTCAGATGGGTAATAGGGATCACTATAATTTAACACAATTAGATATACAGTGGATATGAAAGGTTTGCTAAAATGTTAAAATGCCAGGTTTTAGTGATATAAAAAAATGAGACCACAATAAATCATTTCAAAACATTTCCCACCTTTAATGCGACCTATAACCCGTACAATTCACTTGAAAAACAAACAAATCTGTTAGGGGAAAAATATAAAAAATAAAAAAAACATATAATAAGCTGGTTGCATATGTGTGCACACCCTTAAACTAATACTTTGTTGAAGCACCTTTTGATTTAATTACAGCATTTAGTCTTCTTGGGTAGGAGTCTATCAGCATGGCACATCTTGACTTGGCAATATTTGCCCACTCTTCCTTGTAAAAGTGCTCCAAATCTGTCAGATTGCGAGGGCATCTCTTGTGCACAGCCCTCTTCAGGCCACCCCATAAATTTTCTATTGGATTTAGGCTTGGGCTCAGGCTGGGTCTTTCCAAAACTTTAATTTTCTTCTGGTGAAGCCATTCTTTTGTTGATCTGGATGTATGCTTGGGGTCATTGTCATGTTGAAAGGTGGAATTCCTCTTTGTCTTCATCTTTCTAGCAGACGCCTGAAGGTTTTGAGCCAAAAGTGACTGGTATTTGGAACTGTTCATAATTCCTTCCAACTTGACTAAAGCCACAGTTCCAGCTGAAGAAAAGTAACCCCAAAGCATGATACTGCCACCGGGTTCATATTACATTATCGAAATTCCAGAAGGTCGAACACCAGATGTTCGAACTTGGAAGATCGAAACATAATAACATCGAAACATCAGAACAGCGAATTTTTTTCCCAGGGGAAAAAAATTCCCTGTTCTGAAAAACACACACACAACACAAGCACACCAAAAACCTTATAAACCTAACCTTAACCCAAACCCTAACCCTAAGGTCCGTCACTATTGCACACTTACCTTACCCGCACCCTAACCCTAAAGTCTGTCACTATCACACACTTACCTTACCCACGCCCTAACCCTAAAGTCCATCACTATCACACACTTACATTACCTGCACCCTAACCCCAATGTCCGTCACAATCACACACTTCCCGTTCCGTAACCTTCGCAGCACAGTGGAGAAAATGTCAAAGCCGCAGAAACGTCCAACCAAATTCTTTCCCTGGGAAAGAATTCAGACTTCCGCAGCTTTGACATTTTCACCTTTCGAACTTCCAGGTTCAAAGTGCTCGACCTTCTGGAAGTTCGATTAGGTAATAGGAACCCATTTCACCACCATGCTTCACTGTGCGGATGGCGTTCTTTTGGTGATGCAAAGTGTTGTTTTTGCACCAAACATACCTTTAGGAATTGTGGCTAAAAAGTTCAGCCTTGGTCTCATCAGACCATAACACATTTTCCCACATGCTTTTGGGAGACTTGATGTATTGTTTTGCAAATTTTAGCCGGGCCTGGATGTTTTTCTGTGTAAGAAAAGGCTTCCATCTTGCAACCCTATCCTATAGCCTAGCCATTTGGGGAATACGGGAGATTGTTGTCACATGTAGTACACAACCAGTACTTGTCAGAAATTCCTGCAGCTCCTTCAGTGTTGCTGTAGGTCTTTTGGCAGCCTCCCTAACCAGTTTTCGTCTTGTCTTTTCATCAATTTTGGAGGGACGTCCAGTTTTTTGCAATGTCACTGTTGTCCCATATTTTCTCCACTTTTTGATGACTGTCATGATGTGTTCCATGGTAGATCCAGTGCTGTGGAAATTTTTTTGTACCCTTCTCCTGACTGATACCTTTTACCAATGAGATCTCTTTGATGCTTTGTAAGCTCTCTGTGAACCATGGCTTTTGCTGTAGCAGGGAACTGAATACATGTCAGGAAAATCCTACTAGGACAGCTGAACTTTATTTGGGGTTAATCAGAGTCTCTTTAAGGTGTGTACCCAAGAAGACTGAATGCTGTAATTAAATCAAAAGGTGCTTCAACAAAGTATTAGTTTAAGGGTGTGCATGCTTATTGTATGTGTTTTATTTTTTTTTATATTTGTTTGTTTTTCAATTGAATTGTACAGGTTATAAGTCATATTAAAGGTGGGAAAAGTTTTGAAATTATTTATTGTGGTCTCATTTTTTTATATTACAAAAAGACTGGCATTTTAACAGGGGTGTGTAAACTTTTTATATCCACTGTAGTGATAAAAATGATTCACCAGATCCTATACACACAGTTTTTTTGGTCACCAGAAGTTGCCTGGGTGTTGGAAGGAGACCTCTCTGCACAACTTAAGTAACTTTGATAATGTATCACCACTAGATAGGTTATATACTAGGGTGCTTTTGATTATCCACAAGATTCAGTATTTTTGGAGAGTCTTGCTTCATCAAATCTTGTTACTGTGAATCACCACTTTTCCCCCTATTAATGAGGCTTATATGGTAGCCATACAGTATACAGCCATAGCATCTGAGAGTGCTTATTCTTGTAACAAAACACATGCTGATTTGCACACCTATCATTTTTGCGTAAGGTTCTATTCTGTACCTCCAAGATCAGATTTGCCCTGAACAAGTCATAACCTGATTCTTTGCAAGAAGCCTTTATTAAATTCTAGCTCCCTTCAAGTATACTCACAGCTTCTTTCCATGTCACTGAATATCTGCCTTGTATGTTATTAATGCAACTGTGTAGGAATGCAGAGGACTGCAGCTTCTGGAATTAGTACAGAAAGGTGGAATTTTTATAGAGAGATGGATCATGACGGAGTACATTTAATATACAGAGGGACTCCACTCCCAAAGTTTATCGGGGTTGCTGATCTGTGGAATAGACTAATGTCTGTTATAGCTTTAAAGTAGAACAATAAATCAGCCCAGAAGTCGGAAGAGCTACTGTGATATTACATGCAGGGCAAGTGGACAGATTAATGGGAGAAATGTACACTAGATGGGGAAAGGTGGTGTTCTGACACTTTTGCTAAAAGGTTTAAACTTCTTTTCTCCTCATAAATCAGCTCTATCAGATCGTGAAATTGTGGCTCAGGCGGTTCTGTTCATACTTGCTGGATCTGAAACCACAGGAGCTTCCCTCTCTTACTTGATATACAATGTAGCCATGAACCCTGATGTACAACAAAAGCTCATACAAGAAGTCGACAAGACCTTTCCCAACAAGGTGAGTACATCAGTAATCAGATGTTGATTGCTTTGTGATTTACAAAAGATAGTAACTCAAATGTTTCAGATATTCATGCAGGACACGTAACATCCAAAGAAGGACCAGCGTGGTGAAAAGAGAAAAACTGAAAATAGTGCCATATGCTTTTATTTTATTTTTCATTAGACAATATTGGGATTTGTGTCAATTGATCAACAGCAAACACTACAAATGACAGATATTTGAAAAAAAAATTTTGTTCAAATGCACTTGCAGTGAATTCAGAATAAGTTTGTTTTGAAGGGGACAAGCCCTCTGCATCTCCCATGTGGGGGTCAACCTCCCACAGACCCCAAATTTAAATATGCCCATTCTGAGGTCACACAACTGTGGAGAATAGGGAAACCTTCACTATTGCTAAAAATGCCTTCAGTGATGTTATTTTACACATACATTATTCAATAACAGGTTCCCCAGTATTGTTTCGAAATGCAGCTCTGCATTAATGTACTTACTGTTACAAGTGGGATAGCCAACGTCAGCTAAGTCTGGGATTCATTTGAAAGTACAGTTCAGCTCATTCTGTAAATGTTAATTGAGAGCAAAGAGCATGATAAGCAAGTTATTTTCAAAGTAAGAAATCTTCTCAACTAAAACGTCCAGTGTTAAAAGTATTCAACCTCTCTGTAACTTAATACCATGCATCATACAACGACCCCCCATTAATATTCCAAAACATGCACGCTGATTGGTCAGCATGCATGTTGTAAATCAGACTTATACTAATGGAAAAAGGTCCGGTCACCCAGACTTTTTCCATTAGTATAAGTCTTTTTTTACAGCAATGGAGAACGCAAGATCTCCGTTGCTGTTTAGACACTGTCTCGCTAATGTTAAAGGAGTTTAACATAGTGAGACAGCTTTAAAAAAAGTAACAGAGATTTTCTGTTGCTTTTTTTAAAGCTGTCTCGCTATGTTAAATGGTTTTAACATAGCGAGACAGCTTTAAAAAAAGCAATGGAGATTCTCCGTTGCTTTTTTTAAAGCTGTCTCGCTATGTTAAACTCCTTTAACATAGCGAGACAGTTTGTAAAAACAACAGAGATCTTGCTTTCTCCGTTGCTTCCACCCACAGCTCTGATGTACTGCGTAAGCATATGCATGCACAGTACATCAGAACTGCCGCAGAATACCGACAGCTGCGGAAGGGCAGCAAGGAGGCATTATACAATGCCATTATTTAAGAAAAGTAAGTATTTTTTTTCTTAAATAATGTCATTTGTATAATAGCAATATCCCACTTCTGGGTGTGGGTAATGCTGGATTTACCCACAGTTGTCTTTGTTTGGCCACTCAGGCTTCGCCCTCGTGACCAAACCACATCAACCGTGGGTAAATCCAGCATTACCCACACCCAGGCATGGGTTATTGCTACAATGGCACTTAAATTCTATAATTTCACTATGCTTTCAATGGTTAAATTGAGTCTTTTTAATAGTACTAAAACAAAAGTAACATTGCAAAAAGATTTATTTGAGCAGACAGACAAATTATTCTTTCAGCTGTTACCAGTCAGGCGGTGAGTGTATAAAATAAAGTAAAATAGACTAACTGTACAGCAATTCCCCAACAAAATTAGAAACCCCACCAAATCAGTTTCTCAGTCAGTGCAAGAAAAAATAAAAACTAGAAATAATAAATAATATGACTGCTGAAAAGTCACATTATTGGTGGCTCAAAAAAGAAATAAAGCTTTGAACTGTATGAGTTGTCATGTGAAATAATATGTAGTCACAAGGTACAGCATATACAGTTCTGGTGAACTATTTCAGAGCAAGTAGGTACAGCATACACAGTTCTGGTGAATTGTTTCAGTGCAAACAAGTAAAGGGAAAAGTGTTAAAGTACAACAACATTATTTTTAAAAATGAATACACATATCTTTCTAAATAACTCAGGTTTATAAAAGCAATAATCACCACCTGACCAATGAGATTTTCAGGTTTATCCACTGCAGGGAACATTTTCCCACTTAAGATTCACTACCAGGAGTAATCCACTCCAGTCATAGGCATGTATGAATGATCCAGGAGTCTGGAGGTAATTACTGTTTATGTGACCTGGGCTCTGGTCAG
Organism: Protopterus annectens; assembly: GCF_019279795.1. Classification (NCBI taxonomy): domain Eukaryota; kingdom Metazoa; phylum Chordata; order Ceratodontiformes; family Protopteridae; genus Protopterus; species Protopterus annectens. Next base: position 400,921,491 of record NC_056746.1, on the reverse strand, counting down.
ACCTTGTTTTACTTCAGAGTCAAGCAAAACCTCTGGCTTGGTTAACTACAAATCTGTTTGGTTTGCTAACCTATTCTGTTTTTCCTACATTTTATTTACTTGTGTCCCCAGAGAAGTGTGTGTGTGTGTGTGTGTGTGTGTGTGTGTGTGTGTGTGTGTGTGTGTGTGTGTGTGTGTGTGTGTGTGTGCGCGCATGTGTGCGCGCATGTTCGCATCTATTTGTATTTGTTTTTCTTGAATAGGTTGTGATCGCCTCACAGAATGTCAAACACAATCCATTGAAACTTGATCCAGCAAAACTCCAGAGCAGGCTTTAACATGGGTCCTGCAGGGGGTGAAGTTCATGTGCCCCCACAGCTCACTTCAGTCTTAGAATTGAGATTTGATGGATTATGATCAACATTCTGTGAGATGACCACAATCCACTTGACCAAAAAAATGCTACTGCATATACCTAGCATTCGGTTAGAATAGGAAAGGAAGAGAAGCACTCGCTCAATGGCTTTTTAATAAACCCTCTGTGGAAGTCTACTGTTGAGCTCTGCTGGATCATACCTGCCATGGCTAGATCATAAAGGCAAAGGTCAGTTGACCAACTGCATGCAAGGGCTTTGCTACATCCTAGTACGGCCCACATCCAGCTATGGCATGTTGCTGTTATAACATGGTTTCTGGTTTATTTCTTTCTTATGTGTATGATGATCAGCATTTTGTCTGTGATGTTAGCAATTCGAGATGGTTTCCAATTGTGCCTCAGCAAGCTTCTCCGAGTTAAAATCAGGAATCATTATGAAGACTACAGCACTTCGCCACAGTAAGCACTTTTTTCATCTCTGCTGCAACTATGCTATCTCTTGTCTCCACCCCTAAACATACTCCTTTTCATCTGTTTCTTACCCTCCTTAGCACCTCATCTATCATACCTGGCTTTCTGTAAGGGCGAGTTATGGTACATTACCCTTACAATGTAGTTATGCTTCCCGTCACTGTACTGTCAGAAATCACTTATCACTACTTTATTCCAACACTGGAACATAGCTGTGAAGTGACACTTTTACTGGACTAACAGCAGTTTTATAATTACTTGAGACATTCATTAAAAGTCATCCTCATCAGTCTGCATTACGTCAGTACAGAGATTCTGACATTGTTCTGCCAGAAAGAAGCAGCATGGATTTTCCATTAGTAAGTGTCAATGGTAGAGGCTTGTTAATAGCATGGAAGCTCAATGTAGGCACATCTGGAATTTCTCCAATAGCCACATCTCCATCCAGACATACAAAGGGTATGCATGAGCTTCTAAGTGTATAGGTTCATAGGTTCATAGGTTCATACTAGGCTATCTGCCCAAGGGCATTTATAAGCCTAGCCCATAGTTATGTGGCTTTCGCCACCCCTTTAGTTTGAATAAAAACTATGCCTATCATTTTGCTGTGCCTCTGTCAAGCAGTGACACTGAAGTAATCCCTGGGGTATATCTGCAATCTCCCATACATTGGTCAAGATTCCTCTTGAACAAGGCCAGAGAGGTGCTCTGCCTCACATGTACCGGGATTTTGTTCCACAGCATAGGGAGTCTCTGGGTGATGAATCTGTCCCTCCAGCACGTTCTATTTATAACCGTGTTAAGGTTTAAGTCTCCGCCCTTGTGGTTCTGAGGGATCTAGATTTTTGAGGTGAAGCATATTCATCAAATCTGGGTTTGACATGGCCTTATATGTCAGGCACAGGTCACCTCTGAGCAAGCGGTATGAGACTGAATAGAGCTGGAGTTCTTTCAGTCGGGCAGCATAAGACATATTTTTGAGACCCTTTATCCTTTTGGTGAGGAACTTTTGGGGCCTTTCAAGCTGCAGCAGGTGTCTGGTCAGATACATTCCGGACGGGGCATTGTACTCAATCATAGGTCTAATGAGTGATGAGTACAGGGGGACGATGACCTCCCTTGATCTAGATGTGAATCCCTTCATGATCAGGTGGGTGATATAGAAGGTTTACCTAACTACTTTAGCAACATGAGTGTCAAACGAAAGGCTACTGTCAACCTGGGTCCCCAGATCCCTGATGACTTTTTCTGTGCTCAGTGGATTGCCACCTATATGGTAGCTAGGGGTAACCTTGTTTTTCCCGAAGGGTATGACTATGCATTTTTTGGCGTTTAACTTCAGGCCATGGCTCTGGCACCAGTTATCCGCTTCTGTGAGGCCCTTCTGGAGGATATCTGTGTCAGATGTGTTTTCGACTATGGCCCAGTTTGCAGTCATCTGCAAACTTTGTCAGCCATAACCCTCCTGTGTTTGCTTGTACTTCAGAAAAGTAGATGCCGAACAAGAGTGGACCCAGGACTGAGCCCTGTGGGACACCACTTGTGACAGGCTTTGAGTCTGACATGGCTCCAGCAACTCTGACCCTGTGGGTTCTGTCACTTAGCCAGTTTGCAACCCATCTTGTAATGTATGGGTTTACATTCAAGCTGATGAGTTTTTCGATGATACCTGAGTGGGGTATTGTGTTGAAGGCCTTTGCCAGGTCGAGGTAGGCTGTATGGACTGCCTTTCCCTCATCAATGGCCTTGGTGACTGTCTCAAAAAAGTCAACCAAGTTTAAGAGGCAGGATCTGCCTTTGACAAAGCCAAACTGGGTTGGATCCAAAGTCTGCAAGTTCTCTATATCTTTATTTATGAGTTCCATTATGATCCTCTCCATGGCTTTGCAGATAAGGCTTGTCAAGCTAATGGGGCGGTAATTTCCAGGGTCTGTGGAGGCACCGCCCTTATGAAGTGGGACCACAGTCGCCGTGCGCCACTCCTTGGGTATGTATCCTGAGGTGAGGCTAAGATTAAACAGCTGTCCTAACTGTGGGTTTAATTCCTCGTTGAGTTCGTGAAGCACACAGCTGGGGACAGCATGCGATCCCATGGATGCTGTGTTTTTGCCTTAGTGAGAGCAGTTCTCACCTGGGCGTTGGAGATGTTTGGGGGGCTACAATCCTCTGGAATAGATATCTCTCCTTTTGGGGGGGAGAAGTTTGCACTGAACCTGTCAGCCAGTATGTTGGCAATGTGTATAGGTTCAGTAATTTTCACATCATTTTGAACTAATTCTGAGCATATCTGGGAGTTTCCTCCTAGGTTTCTAACATAGCTAAAGAAGGCCTTATGATTCTCTTTAGAGTCCTTGGCGATTTTTCTCTCAAAATTTGCCTTGGATGATTTTATGAGAGCTCTTAGTTTATTACTTATAATGATCAAAGGTGTCTTACCTTTCAAGGATTTTGCTCTATCTTGTAGTAGCTTCCTCCTTTTGTTGTAGAGCTTGTTTATGGCTGGGGTCCACCAGACTGGACGCTTGCCTTTGGTACAGAGAGTCTTAGTTTTGTTTGGGATTGCCTGATCCATGCAGTCCTGTAGGTGCTGGTAGAAGGCATTTGTAAGTGATTCAGCGGTTTGAGTAATGTTTACCACTGGCTCAGGGGCCTTAAAGGAGACCACACTAGTTTTTAGAAGTGTGAAATCGGCTTTTGAGAAGTTTTTCACTGTGGTCTTTTTGTTTCAGGTGGGGCGGGATGAGGACCTCCAGCGAGATTAGTTTATGATCTGATCTCACCAGTGAGGGGTATACTTCGGTGTTGAACATTTTGATCCCATGTTCGTGATGATGAGATCAAGTATATTTTCTCCTCTTGTGGGGATGGTGACTAGTTGTTCCATGGCATTTGAGTTTATGAACTCCAGGAATCTTTGGGTTAGAGTGTTCGGGCTTGAGTAGTGTTCCCAGTCTATATTAGGGTAGTTGAAGTCACCTAGTATGATGGTGTTTGGAGATACATTTATCCCCTCCAATGTTTTCAGGAAGGCCATGTGAGGTTCCTGAGTTTGAGAGGGTGGCCTGTAACATGCTACAAATTGCAGAGCAGTCTTGCCTATGGTTAATTGCACCTGGATGGTCTCCGATGCATCGTGCATTGCCACCAACCTTGAGGTGTGGGTGTCCTTTATAAATATGGACACCCCCCCTCCTTTCTTGGTGTTGTCCGGATTTTGGGGCCGGAACGCATGATATGAGGTGAAACCTGTTAGTGCTGGGGTGCTCTCGGAGCCTTGAACCAGGTTTCTGTCACAGCACAGACATCGATGTTCTCCATATTGAGAAGGGCCTCGAGTGCGTGCATCTTGAGATTGAGACTTCTGGCATTGAGCAGCATTACCCTTAGTTTTTTCCTTTTGGTGTTCTAGGGTGGTAGGTTTAGAATTTGAGCCTTGCCTAAAAAGGCACTATGGGGTGGCAAGAGCCTTTGCCAATATCCGGAAGCCCAGGGTGACAGGTGCAAGCCGTCCCTTGAGAAGCAGCGTGGCTTGTCCAGCATGTCATCCCAGGCAGACAGACATGGATCCCCTTTGAATGACACCAGAATTTAAGCCAATTATTAAAGCTGATCATCTTATCACTGTATTGTGGCATCATTCTAGGTGAAGGTAGGATACTGCTCAAGGTCAGGGTCATACCTGCCTGGGCTACATAATCAGAGAGCTCCTCGATGTCCCTTTTCATGTAGTCCAAGGAGGTACGTCTCAGGTCGTTGACACCAGCGTGGACAATGACTGAGTCGTACTTGTACCTGCTGTTGAGAGACCTGAGTGCTTGCGTTATGTGGCGGATTCTAGCGCCCGACAGGCAGCTTACTGTGACCTTCTCTTTACTCAGTCTGGTGAGCGGACGCCAGTGTGTCTGACTATGGAATCACCAATGACAAGTGTGTCTGGCATTTTGTTTGGCCTTAAGGGCTGTGACTGTTTGACACTCTGACTGTGTGGTCTATGTGTTGCATGTGTTGGGTCGTGAGGTGGTAGTTGTTTGGGTGTCTGCTTTGGTGGCCTCTGCTGTTTTGGTAAATTTTTGATCAGAGCCTCCGAGTATGTCTTTGTGTGAGTATGTGTATGATTTGAAGTTGTGATGGTACCATGTGTGACTGGGTATGTACTGTGTGTGGTTACCTTCTCCTCCTGTCTGGTCTTGCCAGTCCTATGTTGAGAGAGCTCAGCCTCCAGTTTGGCCGTATAGTTGCATCTCTCGCATGTATTTGTGTTTTGTGGGAGAAGGAGAGGATTGTTCAGTGTACATGAGGCAATTGTAACATTGCCTCAATATTCCCAGGTTCACCAGTTGAGCTGGAGAGAACACTAGCAACTGATCCCTCGACATACTAGAAGTAGTAGATAAAGAGACTTTCAAAGGACTCCGGGGGAAGTGGGTTTTAGGCTGGTGGGGTACTATCTATAATAAGAGTGCTTTATCAAGGTGCAAGTACTGTAGGAGTAAGTGCTAGGCTTTACAGACAGAGAATAGTCTACTTGGGAATCAAGTAGAGATGAATTTTTCAGTTATAGGATATGCTGGTTAGATCAGCAGTACAGCTCGAGGAAGGTAGTTCTAAGGGAAAATTGGAAGAGTGGAATTTAGATGGCCCAAATAGTTTAACCTTGTTTAACCGCTGCTGTTGTGTGCAACAGTGGTAACTCCGCTAAATCACGCTTTACGCTGCTTAGCGTGTTTTATAGCAGGGGCTGAAGGGAGCTAGGAATTGGCCCAAACGACCAATGGACTACTAGTTTCTGGCTGAAACTTCACCAAATCGGACAAAAGGCGCTCAGTGCTTCCCACTCCCACTGGTAAGCAAAGAAACTTCCCTCCTTCCTAATAAGGCAATGGATCAGTAACAGGAACTAAAAACAAAGCCCAGGGATCAGCAACTCTGAAACTGGACTACTCTAGTTCAGTAAGGCGGAAAACAAGAGATTTTTTTGTTTTATTACAGAGACAAGGAAAAAACAGACATTAAATGCTATAAATGCTGTAAATCGGCTAGCACTTTAGTGTGTAGCCTACAGAAACAATTTGCAACAATTAGTAACTTAAAGTGCAATAAACAGTGTAAAATGCAGAAATCACTTAAAGTAGCAGTAAAACAGGCGAAATGCAGTCGCTAGCTTAAATAACAGTGGAAAAGCCACAAAAATACTTATATCTGGTAGAAAGTCACTCTTTTAGCTCTCTGCTGCTTGGATCACTCTGCAGGCCACCACGAGGATCTGTGCTGAGTTGGTACAAGCTGGAAAACGCGTGTTTAGCGTGTTTTATACCAGGGGGCTGAAAGGAGCTAGGAATTGGCCCAAAACGACCAATGGACTACTAGTTTCTGGCTGAAACTTCACCAAATCGGACAGAAAGGCTGCTCAGTGCTTCCCACTCCCACTGGTAAGCAAAGAAACTTCCCTCCTCCCTAATAAGGCAATGGATCAGTAACAGGAACTAAAAACAAAGCCCATGGATCAGCAACTCTGAAACTGGACTACTCTAGTTCAGTAAGGCGGGAAAACAAGAGATCTTTTTTGTTTTATTACAGAGACAAGGAAAAACAGACAGTAAATGCTATAAATGCTGTAAATCGGCTAGCGCACTTGAGTGTGTAGCCTACAGAAACAATTTGCAACAATTAGTAACTTAAAGTGCAATAAACAGTGTAAAATGCAGAAATCACTTAAAGTAGCAGTAAAACAGGCGAAATGCAGTCGCTAGCTTAATAACTGTGGGAAAGCCACAAAAAATACTTATATCTGGTAGAAAGTCACTCTTTTAGCTCTCTGCTGCTTGGATCACTCTGCAGGCCACCACGAGGATCTGTGCTGAGTTGGTACAAGCTGGAAAACGCGTGTTTAGCGTGTTTTATAGCAGGGGGCTGAAAGGAGCTAGGAATTGGCCCAAAACGACCAATAGACTACTAGTTTCTGGCTGAAACTTCACCAAATCGGACAGAAAGGCTGCTCAGTCCTTCCCACTCCCACTGGTAAGCAAAGAAACCTCCCTCCTCCCTAATAAGGCAATGGATCAGTAACAGGAACTAAAAACAAAGCCCAGGGATCAGCAACTCTGAAACTGGACTACTCTAGTTCAGTAAGGCGGGAAAACAAGAGATTTTTTTTTTTTGTTTTTTTACAGAGACAAGGAAAAAAACAGACAGTAAATGCTATAAATGCTGTAAATCGGCTAGCGCACTTTAGTGTGTAGCCTACAGAAACAATTTGCAACAATTAGCAACTTAAAGTGCAATAAACAGTGTAAAATGCAGAAATCACTTAAAGTAGCAGTAAAACAGGCGAAATGCAGTCGCTAGCTTAATAACAGTGGGAAAGCCACAAAAAATACTTATATCTGGTAGAAAGTCACTCTTTTAGCTCTTTGCTGCTTGGATCACTCTGCAGGCCACCACGAGGATCTGTGCTGAGTAGGTACAAGCTGGAAAACGCGTGTTTAGCGTGTTTTATAGCAGGGGGCTGAAAGGAGCTAGGAATTGGCCCAAAACGACCAATGGACTACTAGTTTCTGGCTGAAACTTCACCAAATCGGACAAAAAGGCCGCTCAGTGCTCCCCACTCCCACTGGTAAGCAAAGAAACTTCTCTCCCTCCTAATAAGGCAATGGATCAGTAACAGGAACTAAAAACAAAGCCCATGGATCAGCAACTCTGAAACTGGACTACTCTAGTTCAGTAAGGCGGGAAAACAAGAAATTTTTTTTTTTTTTGTTTTTTTTTTTTTGTTTGTTTTTTTACAGAGACAAGGAGAAAAACAGACAGTAAATGCTAAAAATGCTTTAAATCGGCTAGCGCACTTTAGTGTGTAGCCTACAGAAACAATTTGCAACAATTAGCAACTTAAAGTGCAATAAACAGTGTAAAATGCAGAAATCACTTAAAGTAGCAGTAAAACAGGCGAAATGCAGTCGCTAGCTTAATAACAGTGGGAAAGCCACAAAAAATACTTATATCTGGTAGAAAGTCACTCTTTTAGCTCTCTGCTGCTTGGATCACTCTGCAGGCCACCACGAGGATCTGTGCTGAGTTGGTACAAGCTGGAAAACGCACGTTTAGTGTGTTTTATAGCAGGGGGCTGAAAGGAGCTAGGAATTGGCCCAAAACGACCAATGGACTACTAGTTTCTGGCTGAAACTTCACCAAATCGGACAAAAAGGCCGCTCAGTGCTTCGGGGATAATACTCCTATCCCCATCCTCCAAGCAAACAATGTACATAGTAGACCTACAAGATTATCATAGCGGGCAATTCTCTGAAAGCCAGAACATTGTTACAGTGGATATAAAAAGTGTACACACCCCTGTTAAAATGCCAGGTTTTTGTGATATAAAAAATGAGATCACAATAAATCATTTCAAAACTTTCCCCACCTTTAATGTGACCTAAAACCTGTACAATTCAATTGAAAAACAAACAAATCTGTTAGGGGGAAAATATAAAAAATAAAAAACGTACAATAAGCTGGTTGCATAAGTGTGCACATCCTTAAACTAATACTTTGTTGAAGCACCTTTTGATATAATTACAGTATTTAGTCTTCTTGGGTAGGAGGCTATAAGCATGGCACATTTTTACTTGGCAATATTTGCCCACTCTTCCTTGCAAAAGCACTCCAAATCTGTCAGATTGTGAGGGCATCTCTTGTGCACATCCCTCTTCACTTCACCTAACAGATTTTCTATTGGCTTTAGGTCTGAACTCTGGTTGGGCCATTCCAAAACTTTAATTTTCTTCTGATGAAGCCATTCTTTTGTTGATTTGGATGTATGCTTGGGGGTCACTGTCGTGTTGAAAGATGAAATTCCTCTTCATATTCAGCTTTCTAGCACATGCCTGAAGTTTTTGGGACAAAAGTGACAGGTATTTGGAACTGTTCATAATTCCCTCCACCTTGACTAAAGCCCCAGTTCCAGCTGAAGAAAAGCAACCCCAAAGCATGATACTGCCACCACCATGCTTCACCATGGTGATGGTGCTCTTTTGGTGATGTGAAGTATTGCTTTTGCGTCAAACGTACCTTTTGGAATTATGGTCAAAAAGTTCAACCTTGGTCCCATCAGACCATAACACATTTTCCCACATGCTTTTGGGAGACTTGATGTATTGTTTTGCAAATTTTAGCTGGGCCTGGATGTTTTTCTGTGTAAGAAAAGGCTTCCGTTTTGCAACCATACCCTATAGTCCAGACATATGGAGAATACAGGAGATTGTTATTACATGTAGTACACAACCAGTACTTGTCAGAAATTCCTGCAGCTCCTTCAGTGTTGCTGTAGGTCTCTTGGCAGCCTCTCTGACCAGTTTTCATCTTGTCTTTTCATCAGTTTTGGAGGGATATCCAGTTCTTTGCAACGTCACTGTTGTCCCATATTTTCTCCACTTTTTGATGACTGTCTTCACTATGTTCCATGGTATATCCAATGCTGTGGAAATGTTTTTGTACCTTTCTCCTGACTGATACCTTTCAACAATGAGATCCCTTTGATGCTTTGTAAGCTCTCTGTGAACCATGGCTTTTGCTATAGCAGGCAACTGAGTAAATGTCAGGAAAATCCTACTAGGACAGCTGAACTTTATTTGGGGTTAATCAGAGTCTCTTTAATTGATGGCAGGTGTGCACTCAGGAAGCCTGAATGCTGTAATTAAATCAAAATGTGCTTCAACAAAGTATTAGTTTAAGGGTGTGCACACACAACAAAGTATTAGTTTAAGGGTGTGCACACAGCGTATTGTATGTTTTTTTTATTTTTTCTCCTAACAGATTTGTTTGATTTTCAGTTGAATTGTACAGGTTATAGGTCCCATTAAAGGTGTGAAAAGTTTTGAAATGATTTATTGTTTTATATCACAAAAACCTGGCATTTTAACAGGGGTGTGTAAACTTTTTATATCCACTGTATATTGCTCACACCCACTCCTCCAAACTGACAGCATGGTTTCTTACAGCATCTTCTCTTGATAAAAATTAAATAATAAATAAGCTCAAAGCATATAACTCTGGCCTACAGATATGAAGCATAGTCTGAGCAAGTGTATATTCATAGAAACTTTTCTTGGTAGTTGTTCATGGATCCATGAGTATATGTGAACATAGCATCATTCATTTTTTCAAACTGTGCTGCTGCTAGGACCACAGCTGAGTACAGCTGCACTGCACACTGTCCCTGTTACAGAATATTCACAATGTTTATGAATACAACGGTTACCTAATAAAGTTGCCGCACTTCCAGAATCAAGCTGTGCTTATGCTTGCTTCCCATCCACCCATAATTCACACTTTTAGGTTTCATTTCAGTACCGACAACAGAATCTGAGTCATTCCAGTCAAGCAAACATTGAGCATGTCTCCCTCCAGATAGATGTATCACATTAAGTAGGTTCATCATTTATTGGATATGTTCCCAAAATCAAAACACATACATATTTTAAATTTCCCAACTTTTTTGTAGTACCATCTCCAATTATGGGCTTTCTGGTGTTGTCTCTCTGACCCTGAAAGTGTCTTTTGTCTTTTCCCTTAACTCTTAGAACAGCTTTACCAGCTCAGGTATTCTTTTTGGTACCCTAGTAGTTAGAATGATCTCCTGCAATCTATGTTAACTCGCTTGCTATTGTACATCATTCCACCAGACCAATACACTGTTCTTCTCAGGTTAGATAACTTTGGCTCACCCTGTGGCAAATGGGAGGGAGCAAGTTTCACTACGATTGGACCATCACAGTGAGTTCCATAATACAGGAAACAGGGGTTTTCTCAGAATCTAACCACTTTTGTGCAATGTGTGCCAAGTCAAACATCGGACAGTGTGCAGATTTGTCAGACCTATAGGTCCCTGCATGGAATCCCTTTACTCAGATGGTAGGAATGACATCTGAACATGCAAATATTTTGGCTTTCAGATCCTGACTGTCAATAGCTCATGCAGGTTCTAGTTCAAAAGTAGGCCCTTGTTGGTAGTTGGTCAGCTTTCCCTCTTAGTTGTCCATTCCAAGGTTAGTAAGTAAACATCAGCATCACTAGCACTTCTTTATGAGAAAGTAGGTGGCTGCTGTCCCCTGTGACCCAGACTGTGCATTGCCAGGTTGTTCCTTCGTCCTTCACACATATTCTAGGATTCTTCTTCCTGTAGGGTTTGTATGGCCTTCTGTAGCTCACAGTCACTGTTTTTAACATCTCTATATTTTTGGTAGTCTATTGCAAAAGAAGTGGCATGTTTTGTATCACTGCTGTGTAAGGTATGCATAGCTCATTCAGGTTCTTGCTGTACAACAGTACTGACTTGCAAGGCTCCAGTGCTGTGTAATGAGGTTTCTGTATGTTGAACAGTAGCAATATCTTCAGAGTTCACTAGGCCAAAGGAGCAATTTAGATTGCTCCACAACATTTCCATAATGTATGACAAAATAAACTTGGCTCTTTACAAGAAAGCTTCCGCCATAGACTGTCTGGCAAAATATATTGATATAGCCACGTATCTTAAACTTTTATGAAGGTTTCACAAAACATTAGCAAATCCTTCAACAAACATCTCATAGCTATGATTTTTAACAAAATACCGTGCAGAAAACAGTTTTCTTTTTGCCCTGCCTTTTAACACCAGAGAGAGAGACTTCACAATCTTGAACAGATTGGCTTAGGTTATTTATTTTTTTATTTTTATTATTTGATGATCAAGTGGGTGCACTGGTCAGTTCACCCTTTTCAAAGTTACATTCTGCCTTATCAAAAGTACTATATCTTTTCCCCATTAAAGCACAGACCACATATATTGTAATATTTCAGGAGCTTACACAGACAAACATATATATGTATGTGTGTGTGTGTGTGTGTGTGTGTGTGTGTGTGTGTGTGTGTTTCTGTAGTTATATTATTTTAATACAAAAAAACTTTTGATTTAATCACAAAATAAATAAAAACTTGATCTTAGATGCATTTAATCTAAAACTTCAAATTTAGCAAATACTCCCCCATAAGTCTTTTTTTTTTGTAATGGAGCAAGCCCCACCCCCTTCAACTCGCATACTCCCTTAAATATACTAACTCACAGCCACACAACAAGAAAGAGAAAACACACCACATAATATGAATCACTGTTGGCACATAAACACAAACTTATAGACATGAGGAACAGCATGTAGGTGGACATTAACAAGGTACAGATAGTCTCTTTTTTTCTTCTAATTTCTACTATCTTGACACCCCAAACCATACCAGCAATAATTTTCTATAACCACTATCATTTAAGATCAAATACTCTTTTAGATGAAATATGTTTCAGATTAAATGCATCTTAGATTAAATTTTTACATATTTTATGACTAGATCAAAGGATTCTTAGATCAAATGTACCATCCATAACCATATATACACACACACACACACACACACATATATATATATATATATATATATATATATAAAGGAAGCCTCCAAATCCCAGGTGAACAAATGTGAATAACCACAAACCCAAAACGGGAGCTGATAAGCGTGCACCAATGTGCATAAATCACTTAAACAGATCTTCAAAGTTCGTATACAAAGCCAAGGTTGGCGTCCGTGATGCAGATATATTTTGCAACTACTTACTGTATATCCACAGTCAAGCCTGTATGACCACAATCCAATTAGTAGAGTCCTGTCGTTCAAAACGAACTAGCGTTCAAAGCTCGTATACAAAACCAAGGTTGGCGTCCGTAGTGCAGATATTTTACAACCACTTACTGTATGTCCACAGTCAAGCCTGCATAACCACAATCAAATTAGTAGAGTCCTGGCGTTCAAAGCGAACTGGCAAACGCTTTCAATAAAAACTTTCTATAAATCCACAATGAATCGATGAAACCATTCGGTTAAAACAAACGTTTAATAGTGAGCGCTTTCACGGCTAAGAGAAGCCGCTTCTTCAGACAAACAACGAAGCGCCATTGAAGCGCCAAATTTAAACAAAGCCTTGCAAATGCTTGTGTCCCCTCCCACCAGCATTCAAAAGAATTTTAAAGTGCCAGTGCACGATTCATCAGCATTACTACTGCAAAGCCCTTAAATTAAAAACAAATTTATCAGCATACAATAATGTATGTATGAAAATATACAGTAATGCTATATTTTAAATATACTGATTCAAAATATGCCTAGGAACTACAATCACATATAACATACATATAAAATAATGCGTATAGAAAATGATGGAGATGGGAATAAATGTGGTACTATACAATAATAACTAATCTAAGTATACAATGCTGTACCACAAACTCTATATTTGATGAATAAATAACAAATAAATGCTCAGATCAAAGCAAGCAAAACTACTGTGAATAAACATTCATAGAACTAGCATAATTAAAAATAAGGATCAATAATTCAGAAATCAAAGCATGCAAAACTTCTATGAATAAGTATTCACAGAACTAGCATAGTTAAAAATAATAATCAATAATGGTCATGGTGTTAACGTAAATATAAAATAAGAAATAAAAAACATAATTATATATTATTAATAATCTCATATAGACATATATAAAAAATATATTTAAAAAATGTGTGAAAATACCAAAATGATATCATAAAAAAAAAAAATCATCCATACATATATATGTGGAACTAATCAATCATGCCCATTAACGTGCCCCATCTAAACTTTAACTGAGCAAGAACAAAATAGAACTAAATAAATCATGAGCCCACACTTGTGCCAAAAACACAGAGACACAGAGAATTAACTGTATACATATGTTGAAAGAGGATAATACACATCTTGCATATGGCCTATTTATACAATAAAATAATCTCCTCAACAAGGCATTCCAGTAACCAGTTAATATCTGGCACAACAGGAGAGAAGAAAAATCGTGGTCAATGCCTATAGACCTATATATTATCTCAATGGTCTTCCTTTCAAATGAGGTTTTATTGACAATACCTCATTTAGACCTCTTTCTCTGTGTGCAGCCAGCCTACACATCCATTTTAACTCAGCTTGCTCTGTGAGATTGGTTATATCACCTAACCTAGGACTGGGCTCCACTACTTGAAAGACTTGAAATAGAAAGGTGTGCGTTGAATGCTGGTGGGAGGGGACACAAGCATTTGCAAGGCTTTGTTTAAATTTGGCGCTTCAATGGCGCTTTGTTGTTTGTCTGAAGAAGCGGCTTCTCTTAGCCGTGAAAGCGCTCACTATTAAACGTTTGTTCTAACCGAATGGTTTCATCGATTCATTGTGGATTTATAGAAAGTTTTTATTGAAAGCGTTTGCCAGTTCGCTTTGAACGCCAGGACTCTACTAATTTGATTGTGGTTATGCAGGCTTGACTGTGGACATACAGTAAGTGGTTGTAAAATATCTGCACTACGGACGCCAACCTTGGTTTTGTATACGAGCTTTGAACGCTAGTTCGTTTTGAACGACAGGACTCTACTAATTGGATTGTGGTCATACAGGCTTGACTGTGGACTTACAGTAAGTGGCTGCAAAATATCTGCATTACGGACGCCAACCTTGGCTTTGTATACGAGCTTAGAAGATCTGTTTAAGTGATTTATGCACATTGGTGCACGCTTATCAGCTCCCGTTTTGGGTTTGTGGTTATTTACATTTACATATATATATATATATATATATATATATATATATATATATATATATATACATACACACACACACATACATATACAGAGGGTGAGAGACATCAGCATCAACCCCCTTTTTCTCATTTTGTACATAGAGTTGGGGTGTCATAACAACAGAAACCATCAAAGAAACCAATGTTTACACTGTCAGGTGGCTAACACTGCTAGAGTCTTCCATATTACATTTATTACACACTCACACCTATGGACAATTTAGAGTGTCCAATCTACCTTCTGCACGTCTTTGGAATATAGTAGGAAACTGAAGTGTGTATGTATGTTTGTGTGTGTGTGTGTGTGTGTGTGTGTGTGTGTGTGTGTGTGTGTGTGTGTGTGTGTGTGTCTGTGTGTATATGTGTGTGTATATATATATATATATATATATATATATATATATATATATATATATATATATATATATATCAAAACAAAACAAAAATGATAACCGGCCAAATGACCCAACAGCAAAACTGTGACGAAACCAAGAACACTTCCCTTTCATCTTGTACAAATATACTTCTTCAGAACCATTCTTGTAAAATGACATCAATTCCATAAATAAGTTCAAACAAAATTACATGATCTTTACTTAAAAATGGAATAATCTTATGCAATAATAAATATTTTATTTATTTTTTTATTTTATTTATTTTACATTTGTTAATCGGGGGTGTCTGACTCAGCCAAAAAGGCCCCTTTTTCAGCAGAGGCCCGGGAGAAAAGCTCCACATAGAAAAATTACAGGTACATTTAAATATTTAGACATGTATACATAAAAATTACAATATACATGTTTTTACAGTGGTATGCTGCACATCAACAGTTACAGTGGAGAGAAAAAATTAGAAAATATTAATTTAAAAATAAAGGTAATTAACAGATTTGTAATGCACAGCTGAAATTTGGAACATAGGTAGAATACATACATAGTACACAGGTACAGTACATACATTGTACATTAGCCAGTGTTTGTGAGTAAGAGGGAAAACTGTCATCAAGTACTCTAGGATTAGTATGTGTACCTTATCCGCTTTCACTAGCCTGGGGAGCAGTCATGGCACTGCCAACTTTGCTTGAGATGTTGCCTAATGAGGTTTTTAAAGGAGGCTTTGGACGATGTGTTTGGTATGCTAGTGGGGAGAGAGTTCCATTTTTTACCCACTGAACTACAACATAGGATGTCTCCAAAGCTATTATAGCTGTTGGTGACTTCTAGTAGGAGTTTGCTTGATGCTCTAAGAGGCCTTTTGGGTGAGTGATGTACTATGTTTTTGAGGGCAGGACATTTATTGGGGAGGTAATAGAATGACAGAGGCAGAGCTGATTGTAGGTTAGGCAGTTCAAGCCAGTGGAGCTGTCTCAGAGCAGTACAGTCATGAGTTCTATATGAGCAAGTTGCAGCAATGCGGGCAATTCTATTATAGCAGGCTTCCATTTTGCTTAGTTCATTTTTGTTGAGATTAGTCAGAATGGGAGATGCATAGAGTAGGGTGGATAGAAGTTGGGAGCAAGCAATGGCTGATCTTGTGTTGTTGGTAAGAAATGGTTTGATACGGTAGAGTGATCCCAGTTTGGCATGTACTTTTTTAATAGTTAAGTTGAGATGACTATCAAATTTTAGGTGGGAGTCTATGGTTATTCTAGCCTGTGCCACTGGAGCAATTGGAGTAGCATTTGTGGAGTAGATAGTGAATTGACTGTTATCAGTGTTTTTGTTAGAACTGGTTATAATCATAAGCTGAGTTTTCTTTGGATTGAGGATAAATTGGGCTTTAGTAAGGTAGTTTTCAACATCAGAGAATGCTAGTTGAGTTGTTTGCAGGAGAGTGGGAATGTTTTGTGCAGCAAAGATTAAGGTAGTATCGTCTGCATACAGAAGGATAGATGCATGCTGTGTGGAGGTATGGAGGTCATTTGTGAAGATTGTGAATAGTAGTGGTCCTAAGATAGAGCCCTGTGGGACTCCTATAGTTATGGGCAGCTGAGGAGAGAGAGAATTTTCCCATTTAAAAATAAACCCATAAAACACCCTACAAAATAAACACTGATAATACAACCAAAAGCACCAGGAAATTTTTTTCAGCATTAGTTTTCAGTTGCCATTTCAACATACAACCTTTAAGAATTTCAATGTAAGCGCCACCTCCAGGATTAAAATCTATCTTTTCAAGACAAAAAAATAAAATGTATGATCCGAATGGACATTGTGCAGTATGCCTAAACAAAGCAAAACAAAACAGAAAAATTGTTTTTGCAAGGTGGGAGGTGCCCCCTCCAATCCCCATGTGCCTGTCCACCACACCCCTTGCTAATTATATATATCAGCTCCAACATCACAATACACTGGGGAAAGGGCAACTGCTGGCACCATAGAGCAGCTGATTTTCAATCAGATATGTGTGTGTGTGTGTGTGCGTGTGTGTGTGTGTGTGTGTGTGTGTGTGTGTGTGTGTGTGTGTGTGTGTGTGTGTGTGTGTGTATATATATATATATATATATATGTACATGTGTATATAGATATATATATATATATATATATATATATATATATATATATATATATATATATATATATATATATATATATATATATATATATATATATATATATATATATATATATATATATATATATATATATATATATATATATATATATATATATATATATATATATATATATACACACACACACACACACACACATCAAAAAGCAAAACTCCTGGACCAATGTTGCTTCTCGTAGTTTATTCCCATATTATGTTCACAATATTTATGATTTATTTATTTATTTATTTATTTACATTTGTTTACCGGGAAATTGCAACTGGACACAGGTCCTTTTTCAGTGGAGGCCAGGGGAGAAAAGCTCCACAGAACAATAAATAAATGAGCAGCAGAGCACATGAAGAACAATTGAATATACACGCAATAGCAAATAATACATACTGCAGCAAACATTAGCTGTACATACAATATGAAAAATAGTACTGAACAGATATACCAATATCTAGCTAAAGGCTAGGAATAAAGGTAGGATGTATATACAGATAGTACTAAGCTCAAACGGATACTGTTCTAAACTCATATCCCTAAATCTTATATACAAATATTGCACTAAACTCAAACAGATATAAAGCAGATGCTCCACATGAAGGTGGAACAAGCTAGAAGGGCTAATGGGATGGAAGAGGAAGATAGAGGAGTAAGAGAGGAGACTGAGTGAGTAGTATACGTGGTAGTGAGAGGAAGCTTGGTGCAAGTCAGTTGGATATGTATTTGGAGTTGAGATGAAGTGAGGTAGTTAAGCATGTTATAACAGGTCTGAGAGATTGAGTGAGGAGGGAAGGGGAGGGTAAAGAGTGAGCCAGAGCCTGCAGAGGAAGGAATGCAGTGATCAGACAGTGTGAGGCAGGGTGGCTAGGGGAGGTGAGAGGAAGGGGAGGTAAAAAGAGGGTTACTAGTTGGGATTGGTGCATGGGCATAACCAGATACTTTTTAAGTGAGTTTTTAGTGCAGTCTTGAAGGGATTGCAAGAAGGTAGTGTGGTTATAGAGAGGGGAAGATTGTCCCATAATCTGGATATGATGCAGGAGAATAGTGCTTCTCCTGATGAGTTCTTGGGTTTGGTCACTAGAAGGAGATTTTGCTGCTGGAGCATAGAGGTCTAGTGGAGCAGTAGGACTGGAGAAGGTTTTGAAGGGATGGGACTTTGAGGATGGTTTACTAACTTGTGGGCGAGTGAGAGTTGATTTAGGTGAAGAAGTTGAGGAAGTACAAGCCAGTCAAGTTCTCTAAGTGAGATACAGTGGTGGCTGCGATAAGATGCACCAGTGGCAAACTTAGTAATTTTATTGTAGCAAGCCTTGAGCTTATTTAGGTCTGTTTGTCTAAAGTAGGTAAGTGTAGGAGAGGCGTAGAGTAAAGTGGAGATTAGGTGGGAATTGGCAGCAGAAATTCTGGCTGTCTTGGTGAGGAATTGTTTGTTTCTGTACAATGCACCTAGTTTTTGTGAAACATTTTTATGGTAAGAGAAATGTCAGTGTCAAATCTGAGATTGTTATCAGTCTCAACACCAAGTTGTTTGGTGTGTTCTGTTGAGGAGATGACGATATTGTCTTTGGCTAGAATATTAAAGTGGGGGATAATTGGGTTTGATTTAGTGGGTTGGAAGATAAGGAGTTTAGTCTTGCTTGGGTTGAGTAATAACTGGGCATGAGATAGCCAGTTTTCTACAGATGAAAAAGCTTCCTGTGTGATCTTGTGAAGTTTAGGTATAGTTGGGGCTGAGCAGATGAAGGTGGAGTCATCTGCATACTGTATAAGAGAAGCATGCTTGGTGGCTGTGAATAAATCTTTGGTGAAGAGTGAGAATAGTAGGGGACCAAGGATGGAGCCTTGGGGAACACAGAGTGTTAAAGGAAGCCGAGGAGATAGGTCATTATGTCAGACAACTGATTGTTGGCGGCCAGTTAGATAGCTGTGAAACCAATCAGTAGCTGATTGGGAAAAGGATAGGTTAGTGAGAACAGAGATTAACAGTTTGTGTGAGACCATGTCAAAAGCCCTGGATAGATCCAGAAATATAGCAGAGGAGAACAGGCCATTATTTTTATGATGAAGGATAGCATTAGTGAAAGAGAGCAAGGCAGTAGCAGTGCTGTGGTATGGCCTGATGCCATGCTGGGTGATGGAGAGGAGGTTATTAGCTAAGAGGTAGTCTTAAGACTTGAGAATGGATGCATTTCACAAGTATCTTGGAAAGTGGAGAAAGGATGGCTATGGGGAGGTAATTGGAAAGTTCAGTGGAGGAGCCACCTTTATGGAGGGGAATGGTGTGGGATATTTTCCACAGTGTGGGGACGTAGCTTTCTGATAAGGACTGATTAATTAAGGTAGAGACTGGGTAAGCTAGGGCTTCTGCTGCTATTTTTAGGTATTCAGAGGGGAGATTGTCAGCTGCAAGGTTTGTAGTCTTAAGTTTCAATAGAAGGCTTTTTACATAGGAGGTCGGCACTGATGAAAAAGGAAAGACTGTGAGCAGAGTATTTGGTTTTGATATAGGGAGGGTGGGTAGAGGATTGTGTTGTTTAGTCAAATATGAATAAAGCAAAAAAATAAATAGCAGAACATGGTTTCTCCACTTGTGTGGCCTCTTCTGTAAAGTCTAGCATTAAGACAAAATAGAAGGTTATATAAGTTTTTGCAGCACCATGTGATCAAATCAAACCAAACTTCCCTTGCTAAAAAAGGTGACGTCAAGTTATCTATTTTGACTAAAATTATATAATTTAATTAAAATAATATAGATGACTACAAATGGTATTTTAAAGGGAGAAAATATATATGATATATGTTTGTATGTATGGACGTACTATATTCAAATAATAAGTTGTAATAAAAAACTAAATGTTTTTATTACAGGAATGTGTACTGCAGAAAGTAGATAAAGAAACTTCGCCATCTGGAGGACAAAGGAGAAAAATGCATACACCCAAAACCAGTCTATGTCAAAGCAAATATATAGTATAACATAAAGCAAAGCACATACCACCTAATAGAACCTCCAGCACTTAACCAAACAAACATAAAAAAATAGAAATAATAATAATAATATCTATACATATTGCAAACAAGAAAAAAATAGTCCTTGCCAGCTGGTGGACAAAAAAATGAATATGTACACCCTATTCAAAAGCATAGCGATATCCGCGGTGGTGGTGCTGCGGTAGCGTTGTCGCCTCACAGTAAGATGCTGTCCGGTTCGTTTCTCAGCTAGAGCATCTTCTGCGTGGAGACATGCGTGAATGGGCGTACCTTTGTTGAAGGTTGTGCGTCAGAGCTGGTAACTCGGCACGTAAAAATGAACTACCAATCATTAGCGGACCGGAGTTCCGCTGTGGCGACACCTAACCAGGAAAAGCCGAAAGACACAACATCCAAAAGCATAGCGATACAAAACTATAAACTGAAATAAAAGCAGTATAATAGATTTCAGGTAAATAGTAACTTTTACTAATGCAATAATATCCAAAATATATGCCATTATATCATATGTTAATCAGAAAAAAACAGAAGTGCAGGGACTGGATTCCTTTAAACCTGGTGCATATAAAGCATCCAAATTAACAACCCAAGCATGTTTTTTTTTCTGTTAAGAATTTTATTAAACATAAATTTATGAGTATTTAGGGTGTCCACATCATCGATTCTCAAAAAAAAAATGCCCCGGTTGTGTTTTAGTGAGTATCTATATAGGGTGCTTCTCTACAACACCTAATGTCACTAAAATGCAGGCCCCCTGCTAATTATATATTCTAATTCTGAGATCGCACTACAGTGGGGAAAGGGCACATTCCCCAATCCCAACTGTACCATGATCTGTAACATAAAAAGATGGTATTTTTCAAACAGATGATTTTTGATCACCTGCATCGGCTCCATCCTCATTGAGAAAAACACTCTTCAATGAAAATATATACACTCATACATATATATATATATATATATATATATATATATATATATATATACATATACAGAGAGATAGGTGGCTGCGGTGGTGCACAGGTTAGCGTTGTCGTTCTTAGCATTGTCGTTCACAGCAAGAGGATGTTCTTCATGTTTCACTGTTGCAGTCATTACATTTGGTAATCTGCTGACAGGTTGCCCTCAGTCGGCCTGAATTCCAAAGTCTTGGGTCCTGCATCAGTTGCTGTCTCCTGTTCCATGACGTCAGGTCGTCAGGGGTATAAAACATGCAGCTGATGCCATTTTCTTTAGTTTTTCTTGCCATGCGGTTCCCGAATCAGAAGCATTTCGCAAGTGCTGGTCAGCCAACTACTGAAATATTCAAGTTTGAGTTTCAGAACCGAAGTCTTCACTAAAGCTAAGTACCCCGTTGAGGAAACTTTTTTCTTGCTTTTTACAGATGTCAGAAAAAGTTAATAATTGTATTACTTGTGGGAAGCAAATACCTCTTAAGGATTTCCATTTATACTTTATTCCTTGCCTAGGCCCTGATCACAATGTGCCTGGCTGTCAGTTTTGTGCTAGATTTAACCAATGCACTATTAAGCGTCGGTATATTTTTGCATCAAAGTATTTTGGAAATAGATTTAACAACCCAGAAATGTCGTTGGATAGCAATCCAGCTACCGAAGTACATAAAAAATGCAAAGAAAAGGACAGAGAAAGGCAGTCGAGATCCAAAACCGATGATGAAGCTTCTCCTAAGCCAGTCGCTGATTCGCCGGTACTCAATGAGGTGCTTTCGCAGCCCCTGATACCCGCTACCTTCGAGTCGCAGGCCTCTACCGACACCCATGTGGAGTCTGGCATGCCGAAAGATACTCAAGGTATTGGAATGATGGATGTATCTCCCTCAGATGGGTCCAGAACCGTTGAGCAGGCACCGGCTTCTGAGGCTGTATTCAGATCTTGACATTTGTATATCAAACCGACGACAGCTGCAAAACCAAAGACAAAAGCAACTTTTAAAAATAAAAAACTGATGCATGAGCCACGTGCACACACCTCTATGCCTAAAAAACAGATGATCAAAATGGCTGAAGACCTTATTACCTTGATCAGGGGTACCCATCCTCCTCCAGATAAGAGGCCTAGGCAAGACACTGATTATGAATCTTCAGATCAGGTTTCTATTTCTTCTGATTCCTCTTCTGATCAGGAATTATCTATACCTCCCTATGAGGATTCTGATGCTGAGCAGTCTATTCCATCTGCATCTCCTCCTGAGGAGTATTCATTTGGAGACACCTTGCATACTTTGAGGGAGCATTTTCACTGGGAGAGTCAAGACTTCTCAGAATCAAAAAAGAGGCTCAGGGATTTTCTTCTCCCTCAGCACAGGCCTTTAGCCATTCTTCCTGTTTTAGACATTGTGGATGATGTGTTTTCGGAGTCAAGCTTGTCCCCTGACTCCTTACCTCCAACTCCCAGTAAGCCTGACAGATATTACAGGGTCCCTGACTCACATAAATTTTTATTTAGAAACCCTGCTGCTGATCCTGAAACTATTTCACAGGGTCCAAAGGGAGTTAAGGCCTCAACAGCAAAAAATCCTACCCCCTCTGACAGAGATTCAAGGGCACTGGACAGATGGGGAAAAAAGGTTTATAAATCTGCAACCTTGGCAATCAGGGCCTTAAACTGTCAATTTCATATGCTTAAGTACCAACAACATGTTATGGGATTGCTGAAACAGAAAATGATGTTGATTTCAGAATGTGCAGAAAATAAAGAATTGCAGGAATCATTGCATGCAGCTGAACAAGTTGGAAAGCATACTTTGCAATGTGGTTTTGATTCATTAGAGGCCTCCTGCAGGGCCGCAGTTACTGGATCTGTGATTAGGAGGCATGCCTGGATAAAGGAACAAAATTTACCTGATCAGGTTAAAGCTAAATTTCTAGATGCACCTTTACAGCATGATTCTCTGTTTGGTATTAAGGCAGAAGAGGTTTTAAAGAAAATGGAAGACAAAGCTAAGTCTATGCAAACTGTTAAAGACTTCTTACAAGTGCAGCCACCAAGATTCAGTAGACACTGGCCTACCAAAAATTGGTCCTTTCCTGTGTCAGACAGAGCTCAAAGGGGCAAATCCAGATGCCCTAAGGGTTCCAGATACCAGGCACAAGATTCATACAGGTCAAAGCAATGGGGCGCTTCCACCTCCAAATCTGGAGGAGATAAAGTGCAAACCTACAGAAAGCAATCACAATGACTTCCCTCTGCCCTCACCAAGCACTTATCTTTTGGCAGCACCCATAGGGGGAAAATTAGCACTTTTTGCTCAAAATTGGCAGTTAATAACCCAGGACAAGTGGGTACTAAACATCATATCACAGGGATACAGATTCCATTTCCACACTCTGCCAATGGGAAATGGTTTGCCAGATCTGCCAAAAAAAATCAATGGGCAGAGGCACAGAAACAGGTTATGTCCCTCATGGATATGGGGGTCATTCAGACAGTAAAACAACAGGAAAAAGGACAAGGTTTTTACTCAAGACTGTTCTTGGTACCCAGAAAGGACAAGGCCTGGCGGCCAATACTGGATTTATCGATTTTGAACACATACTGGACATTCCAAAATTCAAAATGCTTACTTTGCAGCAACTTCTGCCTATGCTGGGCAAGAATGCTTGGCTGGTGACTTTAGACCTAAAAGAGGCATACCTGCATGTCCCAATAAGACAATCATGCAGAAGATGCCTCAGATTCAAGGCTGGCTTAATGCATTACCAATTCTCTACACTGCCCTTTGGCTTATCTACTGTGCCCAGGGTCTTTACAAAGTGCCTGGCACCAGTAATTGCATTTTGCAGACAAAGAAGTATACAAATTTATCCTTACTTAGATGACTGTCTCATTCAAGCAGAGAACAAGGACACTCTTCTTCGACACATGGCATTTGTGAAAAGGCTTCTAACATGCCTAAGGTACACAATAAATGAAAAGAAATCACAACTGGTACCCTCTCAAAAGGTAACATTCCTGGGTGCAAGCTTGAATACAACTGCCCAGATTGCTTACCTCATGCCAGACAAGCAAAGGCAACTGACTACTTACTTCAAACTGATGGGAACAAAAGCCCAGTCTTCTGCAAGACAAATTCTGCAAGCTCTGGGCTTCATGGCATCCTGCATACTACTGATTCCATATGCAAGACTGCATACGAGGAAACTTCAATGGTACCTAAAAAGTTTATGGAGTCAACATTCTCACAGTCTGGAAACAATGATTCCTCTCATTCCCTGCCTGCAACAGGTTTCAATGGTGGGCAAAGGCATGTCACCAAAACATGGGACGGCCATTCACTCTACTCCCTGCCAGCCAAACCATGACAACAGATGCATCAGATTATGCCTGGGGGGCCCACATGGCAGGAAGATGCATTCAAGGCATCTGGTCACCAAAACAAATGCATCTGCATATCAACCAGAAAGAGATGCTAGCTGTTCAAAATGCCCTAACAGCCTTCAAGGACTTACGTCATCCAGGACAACTACTGATAAAGACGGACAACACCACAGTCATGTAGTATATAAACAAGCAAGGGGGCACACACTCATACCCCCTCTGCAGATTAGCAATGGCACTATGGAACACAGCTTTGACCTAACAAATACATCTTCAAGCTCAATTCCTGCCAGGAAAACAAAACACTCTGGCAAATGATTTAAGCATAAACCTTATGGACCCTCACGAGTGAAAACTAAATCCACAAGTCTTCAGCATGATAACACAGAAATGGGAAAGCCCAGACATAGATCTATTTGCCTCTCCTCAAAATTATCAATTGAAAAGATTCTGCACAAGGACTTATCACAGACAAGCATGGAAAGTGGACGCCCTATCCTTCAGTTGGAAAAACCTATCAGTTTACACCTTTCCTCCTCTGCCTATTCTCCCCAATGTCCTCGTAAAGATAAACCAAAGATGATACTAATTGCCCCGGACTGGCCCTGCCAATATTGGTACCCAATCCTAAGGAACTTGTCTCAATACCCAGTTTGGACCTTGCCTCAAAGACCACAACTACTGTCCTAGCAAAACAATCAGATCCTACACAATCAACTACAGACTCTGAACCTGGCAGCATGGCTGATCATATACTCATACAAACAACACCTCTCAGTAAAGCTGTGATGGATGGCATTTTGGAAGCCAGAAGGCCTAGTACTAGAAAATCTTATGCTGACAAATGGAAGAGATTTTGTGCTTGGAATCATGCACAAGGAACTGATATAGCAGAACCAAATATTCCTCAGATATTGCAATACTTAACTGAGATGCTTGATAAAGGCCTATCTTTCTCATCAATTAAAATCCATGCCTCTGCCATTTCGGCTCATTACAATACAGAGCCACCAATCTTTTCTCATCCTTTACTAAAGCAGTATCTTAGAGGAGCAAAAAATTTAAGGCCTCCTAGAAGATCACCATTGCCTGCATGGGACCTCAATTATGTGTTGGAAAAGCTCACCCTGCCTCCATTTGAACCAGCTGCTACCGCTGATATAAAGTTCTTATCATGGAAAACAGCTCTGCTACTAGCAATTACTTCAGCAAGAAGAGTTTCAGAGCTACAGGCCCTCATGGCTATAGAGTCTTTTATCATATTTTACCCAGACAGGGTATCTCTGAGGACACATCCTACTTTTATGCCTAAGGTGGTTTCCAGTGTGGCTCTTAACCAAACAATTCATCTGCCAAACTTTTATCCAAATCTGCAGAACAAATGGGAGAGAACTCTGCATTCCTTGGACGTACACAGACAACTAAGATTCTACTTAAGCAGGACTAAAGCTCTAAGAAAAACTGACCAATTACTAGTGACATATGCTGCAGGATCAGAGGGCAAGGCTACTTCAAAGCAGACAATTTCAAAGTGGATAAGCCACTGCATACGTTTCTGCTACTTACACCATGGTAAACCTGCGCTCAAGGGCATTAGGTCTCATTCCACCATAGGTGCAGCTACTTCAGCAGCCTTTCTAAGGGGAGTACCAACCAAAGACATTCTAGAGGCTGCTACTTGGAGTTCTGTTCACACCTTTATAAAGCATTATCATTTGCCTCTTTACTCTAAATCCAGAGCAGGCTTTGCCACTGCAGTTCTGCAGGGCCTCATAGCCGCTCCTAATGCTGTTTAGCACCAGCCCCCCAACGATAGCTTTGGGATTCTACCCAAATGTAATGATTGCAACAGTGAAACACGAAGAACATAGTACAGTTGTGTACACTTACCATAAATGTACATGTTCGAGTGTATTCACTGTTGCAGTCCAGGTTACCCTCCCGCCATCCCACTGTCATTCTGGAGTTTATCTTTCCTTCTCTATCTTCTACAGCCTATGTGGTGTATTTGCTTGTAGATGAAGGTAAAGTTTATATTGTTGCATGTATATATATTTATATATATATATATATATATATATATATATATTTTTTTTTTTTGCTACCTTTTTGGGGGCACCTGACATCGGGAGCAAGAAAAACTAAAGAAAATGGCATCAGCTGCATGTTTTATACCCCTGATGACCTGATGTCATGGAAGAGGAGAGAGCAACCAATGCAGGACCCAAGACTTTGGAATTCAGGCTGACTGAGGGCAACCTGCCAGCAGATTACCCAAATGTAATGACTGCAACAGTGAATACACTCTAACATCTACATTTATGGTAAGTGTACACAACTGTACTTTCTCCAGTTTGATTCTCAGCTGGAGTACCTTCTGTGTGGAGTCTGCATGTCCTCCCTGTAGTCATATGGGTTTCCTCTGGCTGCTCCGGTTTCTTCCCACACTCCAAAGATATGCAGCAAGTGGATTGGACACCCTATACTGCCCTTGGAGCAAGTGGGTGTACAAGTAGGGGTATGGATGAACTACTGCGGCAGGGTTAGCCACCTGGCAGTGTACACTTTGGCTTGAGATAATTATGACATTTTTGTGCAAAAATGGGAAAAGGGGTTGTGGGTGAATGGATGGAGATATATATATATATATATATATATATATATATATATATATATATATATATATGTGTGTGTGTGTGTGTATATATATATATATATATATATATATATATATATATATATATATGTGTGTGTGTTTACTGTCAAAATCTGGAAATGCACTTTTTTGTTTAATCATGCCGCCGAAATAAAATATCGAAAATAAAAGTGTTCTTATGCCAATATTTTGAATCATGTTAAAGCTGATCTTCAATAACCGTTGTTTTGGAAAAAATTACCATTGAACTGCATTTGCTGTCCGAATATCAGTATTATGCATTTGCTAATTTTACTTTCAATTTAACAAAAGTTTGAAGCCATTCATTCAATGTTACAGTCTGAATTTTGATGGTAAACCAAAACCATATATGTATTTATTATATATATATATATATATATATATATATATATATATATATATATATATATATATATATATAGGGTTTATATCATGTAGTTGAAGTGCTGTAACTTCAACTGACATATGTTCGAACATATATGTCCGAAGTTACGGAACTTCGCTTCCCTATAAAAAATTAAAACACAACGGAAAAATGTAAAACTTGTTTTATGCAGGGGGGGCAAGCCCCCTGCACCCTCCACACCCCCCGCTACTTAAATATACCAACTCCGAGATCGCACCACACTGAAGTGAATGGAAACCTCCACTTACGGAGATTTCCATTCACACGCTCGAACATTTACAAATTCGAACATATGGTTTCGACCATATGTCGTTCGAAATTGTAAATGTTTGACTACGTGATATAGAACCATATATATTTACACACACACACACACACACACACACACACACACACACACACACACACACACACACACACACACACACACACACTCTATCACACTTCTGCATTTGTATTCACAGGTATTGTGGCTTCTTAAATGAATGGGTTTAGTAGGTCAGTCTGTTAGTAACTGTAGCAAGAAGCTTGCATAAACTCTTTGCTATAGTTTTGACTTCCATGAGATTATTTTCTTTTTGAACTTCATCTTCTAGGAAGAGCTGTTTATTTGTTTTTCCGCTTCAGTTTTGGGTTGGAGGCACTAGTCTGATGATTTCCCAGGGTGCTAGATAAGCAGGCTATAGCTCTGGTACACATTCCATTTTGTAGACCCGTAGACCTAGTGTTTGGCTTTATAGAAGGCATTGGAAACCTATTCACTGTAATTTTTGGCTGTGACTATGTTGGCAACATCCTCAGAGATGGAATAGGTGGTGCCTTTTGAGATCAGCTTCATGCATAGGTGTGATACTTCTAAGATTCTTAATATAAAGAATGTTTTATGGCTATCTTAATATTTACCTCAAAACTAGTTTTAAAATTTTTGACCTTATGTCGGAATTGGAGTTCTACTCTTTAGTGTAAGAAGCATTTTTTCCTTTTTTTCTTTTTATTGTAGAGTTTGATTATGTATGAGCATGTGGATCCACCATAAGACCTAAACTTTGTTCCAGAAAAGTGGACAATATCACCGTTTGATCTGATAACAGTGATGTCTCTCCAGTTCATCACCTAGAAGACAGTTAATTTGGTTGCAATTACTTCATCTAGTATAATTTCATAACTCCAAGCTCTCAGTTGTGAAGAGCCTTTCTTGTGTATCTGTATGGAATGAGTTATTCTGTCCAGTAATCGCTCCTTCATGTCAGCGGTGGTGACAGAGGTGTCCTTGAACATTTCTATATTAGACGATCGAACTTTCAAAAGTTCGACTGTCATATACTCAATACCATATAATTAAATTTTTGAAAGTTTGAGCTGGAGATCTTCATACAGAGCGGAATGGAAGAGTTCCCTTTTCTGCACTGTATTGCGATCTTGAAGTTGGTATATTTAAAGAGTGGGGGGGTGTGGAGGGTTCAGGGAGGCTTGCCCCTGCTTAAAATGTTCAGGTAGGTTATTTGTGTAGTTTATTTTTTTTATTAGCTTTTCGAACTTTTAAAAGTTCGATCATATGGTGTCGACCATATGACAGTCGAACTTTTGAAAGTTCGATTATTTAATATAGACCCTCCGTGAACCAATCCATTCAATGGTTTGTTTTCCTTCCTATTCTTCAAAACAAGGAGAAAAGAGTTCTGCATTCATTTGGTGTACACAGGAAATTTAAGATACGGTCTTGACAGGGCCAAGGGAACCAGGACATTAGACCAATTGTTTCTATTCTTTCCCCTGGGGAAAAGGGATTATCAGTGTCCATGCAGATAATTTTCAAATGGCCTGTTCACTGCATTGTGAGTTTCATGGTAAACCTTCAGAGGAGAACCTTAGATTTCACTCCACCTGGTCTACAGCTGCTGCGCCAGCTTTCCTGAATGGGGAGGAGTTACCAGGACATATGAGAGGTGGTTTTCTTTACATTCTCATGGCACTATTGGCTGCATATGATGTCCAGTGCTTGGGCTGGATTTGCTTCTGCTATTCATAAGGGCTCCTGTAGATCTCTTCTAGATCTTAGCTGACCTCCCATCCTTTGGGCTACAGTAGCTTTACAGATCTTCCTTTGTATGTTGACTGCAGTAATGATACACATGAAGAACATGGTACTCTTGTATAGGTAACTTACCATAATAGTAGATGCTCAGGTGTGACTATTACTGCAGTACTAGTTTCCCCTCCCTCCCTCCATCACCTATGTTGAGCAACTCAGAGCGAGGCGGGGTACTTCCCTTCCCTCTTTTCCATGTTCTAAACACTCCCACAGCCTGCCTCCCTTTTTTGTCCAGGCTTTCTTTGAAGAAAGGCATTCCTACTCCTCCAGGCTGGCCTTGAGAGGGCTAATAACAGGAAGGTCTCTTCCTAGGGGAAAACCACAGACATAACAATAAATATTAGGTAGTTGATATTTCCCTAAAAATCATTCCAAAGCTGATGTTAAACTGCTGTGCCAGTGATGTCTAGTCTTCAGAAAGAAGTCTAGTAGCATGTATTTACATTAAAAGTAGTCTGATTCTGTGGCTGGTTCCAGAGTCAGGGTGGAAGCTTTGCAGCTATTGTTAGGCAGTGGAGAGTGCATTTAAACAGTGACCTCTATTCATGGATACAAACAAATCAACCTGTCTGCAACTTAAGATTTAACATTGTCACTGTTTCCTCACTAGTGGATAGTCTGCAATATAAAATAAGCTTGAAACATTTGCAGCTACAAATATGTTTGCATTTGAAATGGGTACCCCACAAAATGAAATGCTAATGTGCAGAATTAACATTTTCAGTCACATGAACTGTACTCCAAGGACGCAGTGCATATGTGTAATTATGGGTATGTGTTTATGTGTTACATCCTCTGAACATCTCTGATGTCTTACATCTCTCCACATAGGCCAAAACCTTCAAGGATTCCTCTTTACACAATGGCATTTTTTAATAAAGGTAAGCAGTACTTTTGACTCTGAATAATAGTGATACACCATCAGCAAGGAAGTGGGTAAGTTATACATTTATCCAAGGTACAGGGCTCCACTTTAGGTCCTCGTAAACAATCAATACCTTCCTCTCTGAGGGAAATATGAGTATCCCATCCCTTGCTGTACTGTATAATCCAGCTGCACCATGATTTGGAAAAAAAGGCCGGATTCAAGCTGTTGTAATGGGTGTTAAAGTGTGCTTAAGAACAGACAACATTTTAAATGTAGAATGGGTGCAATTGAATTTGAAGCAAAAGTCTAAATGGAATTTTACTTAAAGCTTACAGGTTTAAAATAGTTTCAGCTACGTTTACATGCCACAGTTACATCAGATAGTGCAGTTCATCTAATTTCACATTCTGTTGTAGTCAAGCATTACCCAGAAATATCAAGTAACAGAAGGCCTACTTCAAATGAAAACGTTATTTTAACTTTAATGTACTAAGATGCTCAAACCGAGTTCAGTAGCTTCTGTGGTGTAACACCTCCAATAAAATTATATTAATATGCTAGACGTCTGTTAACAGGAACTTTTTGTGGATTTTTTTTTTCCAAAATGAAGTACTGGCTTTGCATTTAATTTTTTCTTGTTTACATATGCATAACAATATATGCATATCTAATTTTACAAAATACTCCCTAGCAAGCACTATTTTCATCTGGTCTGTGTTTCTAAAATGTCTGAATGTCCAAAATACACCATTGTGATAGCTTAGTTTTGCTGGCCACCCAGTAATATGGCTAGATGAGGTTTCTAGAAGATTCCCCCTATTTTCCTACTTATCAAACATGACCTGAAGGAAGTGAATGAAGAGCAAGAAAAATTCTGTCATTGATGAATAGAAGAAAAACAGACCCCATCCTATGTTCTGATAAGCTGCCTCCCTCATTACTGCTTAGTGATTTAAATTGCAACAGTGCATCATATGCTCATCTCTTAAGACTCAGAAATTGTCATTCTAATAAAATGCAATATTTTGGGGGGGATTCATCTCATAACTCAGTATAACTGTATGTGTAATTTATTTTTTTTCCTCTTTAAAACTTTCACAGGCTTCTTTGACATATGATGCTTTAATGCAAATGGAATACCTAGATATGGTATTAAATGAATCCTCGAGACTGTACCCCAATGGTGGGCGTGTAGAAAGAGTTGCCAAGACATCTGTTGAAATAAATGGTGTGACCATTCCCAAGGGAACTGTCATCATGGTACCACTTTATGCCTTACACCGTGTCCCAGAATACTGGCCAGAGCCAGAAGAATTCAGGCCTGAAAGGTAAGGGAGTTATGTAAGATTCTTTGTATTTATAGCATCTATGTGACCACTAATCAAATAACTCTGCAGCATCAATGAACTATTAGATAAATATTAGCTCTATAAACATTTTTTGTGTTTATTTATTTTAAATTTGTTAACCATCTTTTCAGCCACAACCCAAGACAAATGCTGCTATCCAATGAAGGAAATGCAATGTAGTACATACATAATATAACCTGAATTACATGTTCACTTACAATAGGAAGTATAAAAGTCTACAAGCAAGCTGCAGCTAAAACTCGATATGCAAGCCGAATGAGACAAATGATCTATACTGAAGAAGTGTGTGAAAGTGGTACTCAAGGTAAGAAGAACTTAGAAGGAGTGCTTTACGCAAGAAGTGGATAAGAGACTGTAGAAGGTGAGGGGGTAGTCATTAGTAAAGGCTTAGCAAGAGAGAAAGGAATGCAGTTAATTGTAGAAGTGGCTGCGTTTTGATGAAATATGACAAGTATGTGGAATAAGTTGGATAGTGAAGAGATAAGTGAGGAAACAGGAAATGCCAAGTAGAGGTAGGGAGAGTAAGAGAGTAAGGGGCAGGGGGGCCTGGACAGTGTAGGGGAAGGGAAGTGGAAGAAGGAGTGCAGAGGCTGATGCTAGTGTAAAGAAAAGCTGTTACAATTACAAAGTGTTCCAGTTATGCTACTACATTACATCTCATGAAGATAGCTCTGTGAGGGCTCTTTAGTCTGGAATATAGAGGAAGGTGATAGTGAAATTTGCTACTACCTATGTGACAATGACATTAATTTCTATCCTGTTGGTGTTTATTTATTTTTTCTTGGATGTCTTGTAAGCAATCTCACTTCTAAAGGTCTTTGGAAGATTATTGAGGTTAGCTAGAATCACCTTCTAGAAGTTGTTTTCACCAAATGATTTTTATAAAACTAGACCTGTGCAAGGTGATTCACCCATCAAAATTACTGCATAGGACAAAATGAGAGATTTTTACTGAACGTTTGTTAGATACTGAGGGAAAAACCTGTTACAGAGAAGATTGTGAGTAAGGCAAGATAGAAGTAAGTTGGTTCGGCAATGACAGAAAGGGCATTTCCTGAAAATGAGTTATGTTTTATCCTTATTTTCAGCATGGTGTCCATTTATTGAAATACAGAAACTTAAATCATCCTATTCTTTTCAGAAGGGTACCCTCCTGGACAGAAGGGTATTTTGTGAAAATGAGTCATGTTTTAACTTTATTTTAGCACTGCATGTCCATTGATCGAAATACAGAAACTTAAGTCATCCTCTTTCTTTCAGTGGGGTTCTCCTCAGATGTTTTCAGGTAAATATTTTGTCTTCTTTGCCATAAAATTCAGTTTGTGTGGATTGTCAAAACTTCAGTATGAATGATAATCATACAGATAGTCGTGCAGAGTATGTTTTTTGTCTGAGCCTCCTTGGAACACTTTTATTTTTGAGCCTCTTTGAAACAACTGTAGAGTTATGTTTTGAGCCTACCTAAAACACTTTCTGGTATATGGAGGTATCTCTAGAACACACAGTAGCAGACAAGAGGAAAAAGTCCAACAGATATGAATGACAAAGGTTTCAAAATATGCAGTAGAAACTGAATACAAGAAATGGATGTACGAACAAATACTGCTGTTTTCTTAATTATGGAAAGTATCACAACTTGGACAATTGGATGGGAAACTGGAAATTCATCCCTGGTTTGGTACATATGTCTCTAATGAACACAGGTAACCTGTAAATGTTTCATCTCCCAGGCCCATGCTTACCCTTATCATGGGTATTAGAATGTGTCAGAGATTTGGGTTGCATGGCTAGGCTTAAAAAGGCCCTTGTGGGCGTTAGTCTAGTAAACACCTATGAATCTATTAGAATTCAGAAACACATCACCTGAAGCAAAAGAGTAGTCTCTCTTGCCTGGAAGCTAGAACATGTAAGGATCATATGATATAGGTTCACAATATAGTGTCAGGAAGATACAAAGGGTTCAACTTGAACATAAAGGGTAAAGGAAGAAGGGAAGGCTACAGGAAGCAGATGTAACTGTTCTATAGATCTTCATGTAAAGATTGGAACATAGTAGAGGAATGGATAATGGTATAAAAGTCATAGATGTGCTCTAGAGTGCATGAGATAGACAGCCAAACAAACAGGGAGTAACTGGGTGAAGAAATAATGGTAGAATTCTGATTGCATTACAATGGCAAATCAGAAAGGCACAATGTTTCCTGCTGACAAACACATTAAGTTAATCATACAGCTATAATGTGCTAATATGACAGAACATGTACAAAGATGGTGAGGATATCTTGCCATAAGAGTAAATAATATTGCTGAGTTTAAAGCTCCACAGTCAGTGTAGTTTACTGTTATATTAAAAGTCAAAATGAAATCTTATGATTTTTTCAAATTAAGTGATACTTTCTTGAGGTAAATGCACTTAGGCAGTTATTCATTTGCAAAGCACTTCCTTAAATTTTAAAGATAATTTGTTATGCAAATCTATCTGCTCAGCTTTATAGGTTCATAGGTTCATAGGAAGGTACTAGGCTATCTGCCCGAAGGCATTTATAAGCCTAGCCGGAATGTGTTGGCTTTCGCCACCCCCTTAGATTAGTTCCCTGTGCCTGTGTCCAGCAGAGCCATTGAAGTGATCCCTGGGTAAACTTTCTGTTTCCCATCCACTCGTCAAGGTTTCTCTTGAAGAGGGTTTAGCGAGCAGCTCTGCCTAATGTAGATTGGAATCTTGTTTCAGAGCATGGGAAGTCTCTGGGACAGGAATCTATCCCTCCAGCACGTCCTATTTATTGATGTGGTGAGGTTAAGATCCCTGGAGCGTGTGGCTCGAGAGGATATGGTTTTCTTTAGGTGGAGCATGTCCATCAATTCTGGGTTGGACATGACCTTGTATGTCAGGCAGAGATCACCTCTGAGTAGGCGGTATGCAACTGAGTACAGCTGGAGTTTCTTCAGTCGAGCTGCACAGAGCATCTGCTTGAGGCCAGTGATCCTCTTGGTGAGGTACTTCTGTGGTTTTTCAAGTTGTTGCAGGTGTCTTGTAAGGTACATCCCGAATCAGGCTTTGTACTCTATGATGGGTCTGATGAGTGATGCATAGATTCGATCTGGATGCAAACCCTTTTAATGATTAGGTGGGCCACATAGAAGGATTTTCTAATGACTTTGGCAATGTGATAATCAAAGGAGAGGTTACTATCTACTTGGGTCCCCAGATCCCTTATTACGTCTTACGTATTTAGGGGCTACCACCTATGTGGTAGTTTGTGGGCACTTTGTTTTTTCCAAAGGGGATGACTATGCACTTTTTGGCATTTAGCTTGAGGCCATGGTTTTGACACCAGGTATCTGTCTCAGTGAGACCCTTTTGGAGGATGTCTGTGTCATCTGGAGAGTCAATTATAGCCCCTAGTTTGCAGTCATCTGTGAACTTGGTCAGCCATAGTCCTCCTGTGCTTGCCTGTATCTCTGAGAAGTATATGCCGAACAGGAGGGGTCCTAGGACTGAGCCCTGGGGAACGCCACTTGTAACCGGTTTAGAGTCAGACCTAGCTCCCGCAACTCTTACCATGTAGGTTCTGTCCATGAGCCAGTTGGCAACCCATCTTGTGATGTAGGGGTTTATGTTTAGGCTGGTGAGCTTGTCTATAATACCTGAGTGGGGGATGGTGTCAAAGGCCTTTGCAAGGTCTAGGTAGGTTGTGTGGATCTCCTTTCCCTCATCTATAGCCTTGGTAACTGTCTCAAAGAAGTTCACCAGGTTTAGGAAACATGATCTGCTCTTAACAAAGCCGAACTGGGTAGGGTCCAGTGTTTGGAGGTTTACAATGTCTCTGTTAATGAGATCCATGATGATGCACTCCATAGCTTTGTAGACCAAGCTAGTTAGGTTTATAGGGCGATAGTTCCTGAGGTTTGTTGTGGCTCCACCTTTGTGGAGTGGAATAACTGTTGTTGTGCACCACTCTGTGGGCACATAGCCTGGGGAGAGGCTGAGTTTAAACAGTGTGTTTAGGTGAGGAGTTAGTTCATCTTTGAGCTCGTGTAGGATGCAGCCTGGGATACCATCCGGACCTATTGATGCTGTGTTTTTGGCTTTGGAGAGGGCTGTTTTAACCTGAAGGTCTGTGATTTCAGGGGCACTACATTCTTCTGGTACAGTTATGGGCCCTTTTGAGGGTGAGAGGGGAGTGAAGTTTGCACTGAACCTGTCTGCCAGGATGTTGGCTATATCGGTCGGTTCAGTGTATTTTGTGCCATTCTGTGAGCAGATCTGAGAATTGCCACTTAGATTCTTGACATAGCTAAAGAATGCCTTTTGGTTATCATTGGAGTCCATGGCAATTTTTCGTTCAAAGCTAGCCTTGGATGATTTTATGGGGGAACATAGTTTCTTGCTGATACTAATCAGGGATGTCTTCCCTTCTTGGGATTTTACTCTTTTCTGTACTAGTTTCCTCCTCCTTCTATTGTATAGCTTGTTTGTGGTAGGGGTCCACCAGACTGGTTTCCTTTTCTTGGAGGAGTAAGTCTTGGTTTTGTTTGGGATAGCATGATCCATGCATTCTTGAAGGTGCCCATAGAGTGCATTAGTAAAGGATTTTGCAGCTTGGACAGCGTTATCCTTTAGCATGGGGGCTTTGAAACTTCCCACCTCGGTCTTAAGTAACGTGAAGTTTGCTTTTGAAAAGTTTTTCACTGTGGTTTCTTTGACCAGGGGTGGTGGTGGAATGTGGATATCCAGAGTGATTAGTTTATGGTCAGATCTAACCAGTGAGGGGTTGACCTCCGATGTGGAACACCGGTCGCCAATGTTGGTGATGACCAGGTCCAATATGTTGTCACCTCTGGTGGGGGTGTTGACCAGTTGATCCAGGATGTTTGAGTTGGGCAAGGGTGTTTGTACTTGAGTAGTTCTCCCAGTTAATGTTTGGGTAATTGAAATCACCCAATATCACGGTGTTTGGTAGGACCTTTATGTTTTCCAGTGTTTCCAGAAATGCGGAGTGGAAGTCCTGGGACATGGTGGGTGATCTGTAGCAAGCTATAATTTGAATAGCAGTTTTGTCCATTGTTAGTTGCACATGGATGATCTCTGAAGCATCTTGCTGTGTCACTAACAAGGAGGTGTGGGTATCCTTGATGAATATGGATACTCCCTCACCTTTTGTATTTCGGTCTGGGTTTTGTGGCCGAAATGTATGGTATGAGTTGTAGCCTAGTAGTGCTGGGGTGTTCTCTGGAGCCTTAAACCAGGTTTCTGTTACTCCACATATATCGATTTTCTCCATACTGAGGAGTGCCTCGAGTGTGTGCATTTTGAGGTTTAGACTTCTAGCACTGAGTAGCATTACCATCAGTTTTTTGTTAATTGTGCTATTTACAGTGGTGGATTTGTCTTTTGAGCCTTGCCTAAAAAAGGTACTATGGGGGTGGCAAGAGCCTTGGCCAGTATTCAAAAGCCTAAGGGTGACAGGTGCAAGCCATCTCTAGCAAAGCAGCGTGGCTTATCGAGCATGTCATCCCAGGCTGACAGACACTGGATCCCCTTAGAATGACACTAGAAGCTTAGCCAATTGTTGAAATTGATATTTTTTTCTCTATACCATGGTATCATTCTTGGTGAGGGCAGGATGCTCCTCAGGGTCAGAGTCATACCAGCATGGGCTACATGATCAGAGAGCTCCTCCATGTCTCTTTTCATGTAGTCCAGGGAGGTACGGCTAAGGTCATTCACACCAACATGGACAATGACAGAGTCATATTTGTACTTGTTCTGGAGTGACCTGAGTGCTTGTGTTATGTGGCAGATCCTGGCATCCGGCAGACAGCTAACAGTAACCTTCTCCTTGTTCAGCCTAGTGAGTGGGATGTCAGTATGCCTGACTATAGAGTCACCTATTACTAGTGTGTTGGGTATGTTATTTTGCCTTAAGGGCTGTGATTGTGTGGCACACTGGTTTTGTGAAGTATGTATTTCATGGTTTGTGTTGGGGGGATAGAGGTTGCTTGGATGTCTGCTTTGGAGGTCTCTGTTGCTTCTGCAGATTTTTATTTAGAGCCTCCGAGTATGTTTTTGTGTATTTATGTGTGTTTTTTGCCAGTGCTGGTTTCATAGGTCTATGTGAGACTGGTGGTGTGATGCAAGTAATTCCCTTCTCCTCTTGACTGCCTGGTCCAGTCTTGGGTTGAGAAAGCTTAGCCTCCAGTTTGGCTGTATAATTGCATCTCTCGCATGTATTACTGTTTGGTGGAAGGAGGAGAGAGTTGTCTGTGTACATGAGGTAATTGTAACATTGCCTCAAAATGCCCAGATTCACCAGTTGGACCGAAAAGTACACCTGAAACTGCCCTTTGGACATGCCTGGATAGGTACGGTGAACTGTATTACTGATTGGCTGGTAAGGCGAATAGAGAGCCTTGTCCTTCTCTACAGTATGGGGGGGGGGGGGGTCGAGTGCTAAGGTTTATTAGCACTTGCTATGAGTTTTGAGCAAGTGCCGGCATGAGAAGTAAATGGTTTGAGTGCTTAAGTTGAAAGTTTGTCTAGTTCCAAGGGAAAAATTGAAGAGCAGACTTTGTGGAGCCAGGAATAGTTATACCCTAGCTAACCGGCGCTGCCCGGCGTGCAAAACACTGCAAATGTGGGTTTTATAGCAGGGAAATGAAAGCCCAAAATGGCCAATAAACTACTAATTTCTGGGCTGAAACCACTCCTATCTGGGATGCTCAAAGCTCCCTCTCTCACAGTGAACAGAGAAACTTCCTTCTATCCAAGTAAGGTATGGGCAAACACAGAAACTTGTAACACAGCCCTGAATTCAGCACTACCCTGAAAACTGGACTAGCTTAGAAATGCAGGAAAACAAGTATTTTTTTTTTCAGAAAATAAAGCAGATACAATCAAAAAACACTTTAAATGCACAGAAATGGCTATCACACTTGAGTGTGTAGCCTACAACAGTTAAACAGGTAATTTAAACACAAAAATGACTTTGTTAAAGTGCAGGCAGTAAAATAAGTACAATATGTAGCTGAAACAAGCTTTTTAAATCACAGACACTCTAGAAAATTGGCGTTTTAGGTGGAATTAGCTAAAGGCAGCAAGAAAATGCAGAAAAATGATACTTAATCACTCCAAAGTCTCTTATATAGTACTTATATAAGAAGTGTAGCTTGAGCACACTAAGTGACAAAAGTAGAATAGAGGAAAAGTACATGTACAATTATATACACGCTGAAGGCACACATTTATTGCATCATGTTCATTGAAAATAAAACAATCTGACTGGGTAAGTTCATATCATCTGTGACAGTTTCTCAAACAAAAATAGTAGAGATTTGTGGACCTCATCTTAAAAAATTGCAGCCATTTACTGAGGAAAAGTAAGCGACAACCATTTCCTTTACCTCAGTAATATCTCTGCATATTTAAAATGATAATTTTTGTAAGGGTTACTCTTGTTTGTCTGTTTTTTCACAATAAGCACCTGCTGCCGTTGCGTCTAAACGTAACAGTTAGTCTCATAAAGCTTTGTGTAGATAGGAGTGACATCCTTTTAACAGAATACCGAGCAATGCTTTACACAGCTAAAAGCTGCCTGCTAAGAATAGTTGGAAGTTTGATACTAAAATATTTATCAACCTGACAAAAGCATTAAATAAAAACAAATCAAACAGCCTTGAGCCAGCCAAAGAAAGCATTGACTGCACTACACAGGCAAAATCAGCATTAGATATTAAATGGTACATAGTCATCAAGAACTTTTGAATGCCACACACTTGGAGTGATTTTTCACTGAAAGGCACATGTAGTGGTAAATTGCTTTGACTATGGTGTCCAGGGTCCTGGGTTTGAGCCTTGCAGAGGCTGTTTATTTCCTCCCTTCCCCTTTACAAAAAAAAATGTCTAAGCTTGTTTCCTGCCTTTCCTGTAAGTCATATAGTCCAGATACAAATTTGCTGTATCCAGGACTGTTTGTAAGCTTCTGAGCCCCCAAGCCTTTCTGTGTTGGAGGGAAGCCTTCTAGCTTAATTTTGTTTCTTAGAACTAGACTGTTTTCTAGTCTCAGCTCTCAAATCTGTTTCCTTGAGGTCAGCACTTGTTCAGAACTCGTTGTAAGCACTAAATAAGCTACAAATTACTACAACACTCAACCTTCCTCACTAGTTTAGAGGAAAACAGTTTTTAGTACTTAATAAATAAGCAGCTATCCAGGCATGTCTAAGGGTCAGCTCCCGGTGTTTTCTCCTGTCTACCTGATAAATCTGGGCATCTTGGGACAATGCAGCAATTGCCTTATGTACACAGACAACCCTCTCCTCCTACCACCCAACACTACAACCTGTGAGAGATGCACTCATATAGCCAAACTGGAAGCAAAGCTCTCTTCACCCAAGACTGGACTAGACAGTCAAGAGGAGAAGGTAAACACTTTCACCACACCACACTCATCACATAGTCCCTCAAAACCTACACCACCAAAACACACACATAGAAACACAAAACACACACCTACATTCGCGGAGGCTCTCAAAACAAATCTACCCAAGCAACAGGGACCTCCAAAGCAGAAACGTAAGCAACCTCCAGACCTCAATGCAACCCAAATGACACATAGCCCACAAACTCAGTGTGCCACTCAACCACAGCCCATAAGGCATAACAACATACCCAATACTCTAGTCAAAGGTGACTCTATAGTCAAACACACTGATGTTCCACTCACCAAGCTAAACAAGGAGAAAGTTACTGTCAGCTGCCTGTCAGGTGCCAGGATCCGCCACATAATGCATGCACTCAGGTCACTCCACAACAAGTACAAATATGACTCTGTCATTGTCCATGTTGGTGTGAATGACCTGAGATGTACCTCCCTGGACTACATGAAAAGAGACATAGAGGAGCTGTCCGATCTTGTAGCCCAGGAAGGTATGACCCTAGCCCTGAGTAGCATCCTGCCATCACCCAGAATGATACCACAGTACCAAAGACAAAATGATTGACTTCAACAATTGGCTAAGCTTCTGGTGTCATTCTAAGGGGATCCAGTACCTGTCTGCCTGGGATGACATGATCGACAAACCACGATGCTTTGCCAGAGATGGCCTGCACCTGTCACCCTTGGGATTCCGGGTACTGCCTAAGGCTCTTGCCACCCCTATAGTGCCTTTTTTAGGCAAGATTCAAATGACAAATTCACCACCATAACAGGTACAAGCAAGCAAAATCTGAGGGTAATGCTACTTAATGCTAGAAGTCTAAACCTCAAAATGCACTCACTCGAAGCACTCCTTAAAATGGAGAACATCGACATCTGTGCGGTGACAGAGACCTGGTTCAAGGCTCCAGAGAGCACACCTGCATTACCAGGCTATAATTCATACCACACCTTTCGGCCACCTAACCTGAACAGAAGCACTAAAGACGGAGGCATGTCCATATTCATTAAGGATATCCACACCTCCAGGCTAATTGCTCAGCATAATGCATCCAAGATTATCCAAGTGCAACTAACTCTGGGCATGACCGCAATCCAAATTGTAGCTTGCTACAGATCCCCCACCATGACCCAGGATTCCCACTCCTCATTTCTTGATACACTGGAAAATATTAGGGTACAACCTAACACCCTAATAATGAGTGATTTCAACTACCCCACCATTAACTGGGAAAACTACTCATGTACCAACTCTTGTGCTCAATGTTTTC
Source organism: Protopterus annectens (assembly GCF_019279795.1). Taxonomy (NCBI): domain Eukaryota; kingdom Metazoa; phylum Chordata; order Ceratodontiformes; family Protopteridae; genus Protopterus; species Protopterus annectens. The sequence continues at coordinate 400,879,990 of NC_056746.1, read as the reverse complement.
TGGAATTCATAAATTTCAACACCTTGGATCAATTTATCCACACCCCCACCAGGGGCAGCAATATCCTAGAAATGGTCATTACCAACATGGGCAACCGGTGTTCCACACCAGAGGTCAATTCCTCATTGGTCAGATCCGACCACAAGCAAATCACCCTAGACATCCACATCCCACCCCCCCACCCCCCCACCCCAATTAGGGAAACCACCATAAAAAATTTCTCCAAAGCCAACTTCACACTTCTTAAGACAGAAGTGGAAAACTTCACAATACCCATGCTGACGGACAATAGAGATACGACTACTGAATCCTATACAAATGCACTTTATAAGCAATTACACAAGTGCATGGATCGTGCAATCCCTAACAGAACCAAGATGCTATCCTCCAAAAAAAAGGAAGCCAATCTGGTGGTCCCCTGCCATAAACAAACTCTACAACAGAAGAAAGAAACTGTTGCAAAAAAGAGTAAAATCCCATGATTGGAGGAACTCTGTGGTCAGCCTCAGTAAGAATCTGAGATCCATCATAAAATCCTCCAAAGCTAGTTACGAAAACAAAATCGCCACTGATTCTAAAGACAACCACAAAGCATTCTATAGCTATGTCAAGAATCTCAATGGCAACACTCAGATCTGCTTGGAGTTACAGCACAATGGCACTAAATATACAAAACTAACTGATATTGCCAACATCCTGGCAGATAGGTTCAGTGCTAACTTTACCCCTCTTTCACCCCCTAAAGGGCCCATTTCTATACTGGAAGAATGTTAAGTTCCTGTAATCACGGCTGCACAGGTAAAAAACACACTCTCCAAAGCCAAGAACACAGCATCCATGGAACCTGACAACATCCCAGGTTGTGTTCTACATGAACTACAGAACAAACTGGCACCCCGCCTAAGTACCATGTTCAATCATAGCCTCACCTCAGGCTTTGTGCCCACTGAATGGCACACAGCAATGGTTATCCCATTCCTCAAAGGGGGAGCCACCACGGACCCCAGGAACTACTGCCCCATTAACCTGATGAGCCTGGTCTGCAAGGCTATGGAGCGTATCATCATGGAACTTATAAACAATGACATTGGTAATCTCCAAACTCTGGACCCTACCCAGTTCAGGTTTGTAAAAGGTAGATCATGTCTCCTAAACCTGATAGACTTCTTTGAAGCAGTCACCAAAGCCGTAGATGAGGGTAAGGTGGTTTACAAAGCCTATCTAGATCTCGCCAAGGCTTTCAACACCATCCCCCACTCTGGAATTATAGATAAACTCACTAAACTAGGTATAAATCCCTATGTTACAAGATGGGTTGCCACCTGGCTCACTGACAGAACCCACACTGTGAAAGTAGCAAACTCTAAATCCAATTTCAGACCAGTGACAAGTGGAGTACCACAGGGTTCAGTCCTAGGTCCTCTCCTGTTTGGTATCTACTTCTCTGAAGTAAAGGCTAACACAGAAGGTCTTAGGCTAACAAAGTTCACTGATGACTGCAAACTAGGAGCCATAATCAAAACTCCTAACAATATGGACATCCTACAAAAGGGCCTCACTGAGACAGATGCCTGATGTCAAAGCCATGGCCTCAAGCTCAATGTCAAAAAGTGCATTGTCATCCCTTTTGGTAAAAAACTCTGTACCCATGAACTACCACATAGGCAGTAGTCTACTTAACACCGAAAATGTGATAAGAGACCTTGGGACACAGGTGGACAGTAGTCTCTCCTTTGATAATCACATCACCACAGTAGTCAGGAAATCCTTCTATGTGACACACCTCATCACAAAAGGTTTCTCATCCAGGAAAAAAGAGGTAATTGTTCCCCTCTACTCATCACTCATTAGACTCATTATAAAGTACAACACCCCTTTTGGTGTGTACCTCACAAGACATCTACAACAACTGGAAAGGCCACAGAAATACCTCACAAAGAGGATTACTGGCCTCAAACAGATGCCCTACGCACACCGTCTCAAAAAACTCCAGCTTTACTCTGTCGCATATCGTCTACTCAGAGGCAATCTCTGCCTAACATACAAAGCTATGTCAAACCCAGAGCTGTTGTACATGCTCCACTTAAAGAAATCCCAATCACTCCGAGCTACACACTCTAGGGACCTAAACCTTGTCACTACAATAAACAGAAAATGCTGGAGGGATAGATTCCTGTCCCAGAGACTTCCCATACTCTGGAACAAACTACCCATCTATATCAAACAAAGCTCCTCATTAGCACTCTTCAAGAAAAATCTTGATGATTGGATGGGAGATAGGAAATTCACCCCGGGGATCACTTCTGTGGCTCTGCTTGACAGGGGCACAGGAAAATAATTTTCTTGGGTGGCAAAAGCCAGGGTACCATTTGGCTAGGCTTATATAGGCCCTAGGGCCAATAGCCTAGTACCTACGTATGAACCTATGAACCTATAAAAAGGCATGATCTATAATATTTTCTTTAATGAACTGTCAGAATAGTTGATAAATCTACTATGCACTAGAAACTGCCAGTAGGCCCTAAACACTGTACTTCTGCTTACACTCTAACATGGTTTGTATATTATAGGTTGCTACTAGAAAATTAATCAGATAGATGATTTTCAGCCAAGCAACTTCCATTCCCTCGACTTGATACCCCCCTTCCAAGAGGATTTGTGGGGTAAGACTGGCAATGTATTTTTGGTTATTCATTCAGTCGTCCAGGTTGAGTTTGAAGAGTGTGAGGAAACTTTGCTTAATATAAAGAGGGAGTCTGTTTCAGAGGAAAATAATCATTTGAGTGAGTTACCACTCAGTCAGTACTTTTGAATTATGTTACTGTGAAGTTTAAGTCTTTAGTGCAAGTGTTTATAGAGTTATCAGTGTTTTATGACTATGAAGGAGGTTGCTTAAGACAGGGTCATTTGAAGCTTTGTAGATGAGGCAGAGGTCACCCCTAAGGATGTATGAAAAACAAAAGAGAGCTAGAGTTTGAAGATATTCTACTTGGGCAATGTAACTCAGTCTGTTCATTTTCTTTATGAGGAAGCCTTGGTGTCTTTTCTGTTGGGTCAAACGTCTGAACAGGTACATGACGTCTGAACAGGTACATGCTAAAGGGAAGATTGTATTAAATTATGGGCTTAACAGAGGAGGAGTAGAGAGGTACAATGACATCCTTCGACTGGAGGTAATAACTTTAGTAATTTGCATGGCCAGACAATGACATCCTTCGACTGGAGGTAATAACTTTAGTAATTTGCATGGCCAGACAGAATGTTTTCCTAATAGCCATGGCTATATGGGCGTCAAAAGAGCACTCTTTGTCAACAAACATGTCCAGGTCTCTTCCAACTGTCCATTTTGGGGGGGGGGGATTACCATTACTGTTGTAGGACCAAGGTGTTCCTGCTTCCACAGGGATATGGTACTATACGTTTTGGTGTTTAGCTTAAAACCATGGTTTTGGCACTATTTGTTTTGCATGCTAGACCTTGTAGGATTTGGAAGTCCCCAGGGGAGCTGGACAACTCCAAGTTTACAGATATTGGCAAATCTGGACAGCCAAAGGTCCTTGGGATCAGCTTGGACATCAAAGAAGTACACCTCAAACAGGGTCAGCCCCAGTGCAGAGGCACTGGAGACACTGCTGGTAACAAGCCTTTTAAAATAAAGTGTAACCCTGACCTTGATTTGCTAGGCCTTGTCTCTGAACCAGTTTGCTATCCATCGAGTAACATAAGGCCTTATATTTAGTTTGATAAGTTTATCCATGATGTGTGAGTGAGCAATGTGTCAAGAGCTTAAACTTGAAGGTAAGCAGTGTATACCAACTTGCCCACATTCTGGGATTCAATTATTTTTTTCAAAAAATCTCATTGAGGTTAAGCAGATAGCATCTACCCTTCACAAACCCAAACTCATTTGGTTCGATGGACATCAGGCTGCCAATATCCATGGTTATAAGGTTCATAATAATAATGTATTTCATTATCTTGTAGATAAGACTTGTGAGACTTATAGGTCTATAGTTACCAGTATCCATGGTGGGGCATCCTTTGTGTAGTAGAATGATCACAATTCTCCAAACCTTAAGCACAAAGCCAGATGGCAGATTGAGTTTGAAAAGATTGAGGAATGGATCATTAAGACAGTGTTTCATACAAGCAAGGAAGCATCCCCAGGACATTGTTGAGGATATGACCTAAAATAACTCTTATTTTAACTTTATTTTTTAGCATTAAATGTCCATTCATCAAAATACAAAAACTTAAATAATCCTATTTAAGTGTCATACAGGCAAGGAAGCACCCTGCAGCATTGTTGAGAGTATGTCAAGGCAGTTTGTATTTGTTCTAGGGTGATGTTTGAGGTAGAGGCTAACAAGAGATCAAGGGTACATAGGCTAGGTGGAGATAAAGGGGGACAAGTTTGAATTAAATTTGTCTGCTAATTGGTCAGCTGTGTCTCTGGAACAGATCAGGTAGAGCTGTTATGTATCAGCAATGACCATCGCTGTTCCTAAGGTTATTGATACAGATGAAGATGGATTTGTGATTGTCTTTGACCAAGGAGAACATTGTGAATTCATATTTGGCCTTGGAATATTTGACTTTGTTTCTAAACTCTGTTAAATTTTTTTTAATTTAATTTTTAGGTGTGAGGTTTTCAGTTTGTTACTAAGGGAGAGGAGTTATTCTTCTCTTGTTGTACAGCTTGTTAATGCTATTGTTCTAACAAAGAGGTTTATTCCCAAACATGGCTTGGCACTGAATTTCTTGAACTGGGACTGAAATCTTGATGCAGATATAGAGGTGAGAGTAGAATTCCATGAATGCAGCAGGGTTTGCTCTTCAGAGCGAGGGAGACTATTGAAGATCCACCAGTCATCATAGAGTTGGAGTAAATTTGCCTTGGTGAAATCTGTTAAGGTGGTAGAGTCTGAATTTTTGGGCGAGTTCTAATAATGATGGCCATTGCTTGTTGATCAGACCTAACCAAGTAGTGTGCAATTACAAGTGCAGATCATAATATTGGTATGGTTATAATGATCTAGTCCAATATATTTCATCATTTTGTAAGACTTGGTATATTCCGCCATAGCAAGTTTGGATTAATGAAGTCAGGGAAGCACGGAGCACTTTTATTTGTAGTAATCTATGTATCCCAGTTAATATAGAGATAATCAAAATGTCCAAGTTTAATAGTGTTTTGTTCAACAGTAAGGGACTCCCGCTTACTTAGATATGACTCATGGGTTTTGGGTGACATAGAGAGGGTTCCATAGTTGGCCAGGAAAAGGTAGGGAGTTTTATTTATAGTTTCTAGGATGTGACAGAGTTTGTGGTCATTATCCAACTGTCTAGAAGTGAAGGACTTGCAGAGATATATGGACATACCACCACCACCTGTTATACAGTGATACCTTCAGCGGAGGATGCAAACATATCATTAGAGTTGAACCCTGGTAGGGAAGATGTGCTATCACTGCATTAAAATCCTGCTTCAGTAATGATGTAGATTTGTATATTTTCCATGGTTAGGAAGGCTTCTAAGAAGGGCAGTTTCTCATTTAGGCTTTTTGCTTTGAGTAGCACTACCCTTGTATTATCCTGGTCTAATGTGTCCAGATTGGCAAATGGAGCAGGTTGACACTGCCTTAAAAAGGCAATATGTGGGTAGAGAAAGTCCTGAGCAATATAAAAAAGCTCTAAGATGAAAGGTGTAGGCCATCCTTGGTGAGGCAGGTAAGGACAACCATCTCCGTCCAGGCTGCCACACATTGGATCCCCTATAATTGTACAAGTAGCTGAGCCAGTTGTTGAAGTCAGTCATCTTGGGTTTATAGTGAGACGTAATTCTCAGTGAAGGGCAGATGCTGCTCAAGACTAACATTATGCCAGCCTTGGATTTACGCTGTATAAGGTCCATCGTTTCTGTCTTCATGTGATCTAGGGATCTGATGGCGCAGTGGTGCAGCAGTTAGTGTTGTCACCTCATAGCAAGAGGTTCGCTGGTTTGATTCTCGGCTGGGATGTCAAGACATGCATCTGTTGCATTTCTCCCTGGGCCTCCACTAAAAATGGGCTATATTCACAACAGTTAGCAGTGTACTGTAAAGTGCAAATCAAGACTATATCCAGTCTGTAGCTAAAAAATCAGAGTTAGGCATATACCTAGCCACTGGGCCCACTTAAGTCTCAGCCTGGGGAAAACAAAATAGTTAGATGACATTATATACAGAGTGACTGACAAAATGCAATATATACATGTATTATATACAAAGTGAATATCATAGCTGACAAGAGGGAATAAAAACTCTAGATAAATGACAATATATAGAATGTGCATGAAAAAAAACACAATACATAGATGCATTATATAGAGAGTGGACATAAGAGTTGGCATGCTGAAAGAATCTCTATCAGATACAGAGTCAGAGCAAGGTATGTAGATGGAAGAAGGAAATGACGAGGTTGTTATATGACCAGAGAGATAGCAGTTGCATTTTCCTCTTGACACGTTCTTTTATTTGTGAATGGAAAATGTGGTAAGAGGAATGATCTTTAAGAAAAGAAGGAAAAATTCCCACAGTTTGGGACCAAGAAACCCTGGCTGTGCAGAAAAACCTAGTTTGGGGGCTTTGGGGCTGAGGACATGAGTGTTTAAGATGTCTATGGTTGTATGTTGGTGCACCTCTGAATAGTCTGCAAGCTAGTGGAGGGAAGGTCTCATTCTTGATAAGTTTAAATAGTTGGGAGGCAAGTAGAAAATCAGCACATTTCACAGGTAGCCACTTAGGCTTTTCAATAGATTTGTACTGCTGTTCATTTCTTGGGGATGTAGCTCTCAATCTGTTGTTGCAAGAAATCTGGACACAGCCTAAAATAATGGGCGGACAAAGGCCCAGAAATAGGGACAGATTTTTAATACTGTTCTTATAAGCTTAGAAAGTAACTAGAACACAAGGATTTGTGCTGACATGTATTTTCTGAAGGATAAGACATCTGAAATTCAAATGTATGTCATTATTTAGTGATTTCAATCATCAGTGATTAGGCAGAAAATCAAAAATTTTATAAGGAACAGACCAAAAATATAATCCAAAAATCTGGACATTCTTCAGAAATCTGGACAGTTGAGAGGTATGCTTGGGGGGAGAGAGTGATGAATCTGTAAATGGCATTTGAAATTAACTGAATGGTGTATACATTTCTTTTAGAAGCTGCAGCAATTAGCGAAAGACAATATTCTAGTGGAGCCAGTAAAATACCTTTACCTATGGCATTTCTACAGGGTCTGATGGAAAAGGTGAGATCCTATTAGCCCAGAATAGAACAGGGTTGATGTTTTTATGTGTAGTCCCAGTGGAGTTCGTAGATTAGTACTAGGCTAACTGTCCTTGTGGGTCATTTTATGCCTAGCCAATTATCCCATGTAAGAATTAAACCCTGCATCTTGTGTCTGTAAGGTAAACACCTTAACCATTATGCCAGCCTCCCAAATCCCTAAGTATTTGAAAGAAGGGACATTTTCAGTAATGCTAATAAGATGATTGAGGATATTTAGAGGCCTGGAAATAGGATTCCTATTATATAATCGAAGACACAATCCTTCGAATGCATCTTGATCGAACTTGAAAGCATGAAACAGAAAAATAGCGAAACGGCATATAAGTGATTTCTTTCCTGGGAAATAAATCGCTTGGCCGCCTCTGTTACTTTGCCATTTTTGTCACTGTAGTGCGATCTCGGACATGGTATATTTAAGTAGGGAGGGTGAAGCCCCCACTTTATGTAATGTTTTGAAGTTTTTATTTTTATTTTTTTGTTGTTGAACAGCGATTTTTTTTCCCTGGGGAAAAAAATCGCTGTTCTGAGTGTTTGGGATTGGGGTCGATAAATCAGCGTTCGCTTTTTTTAACTGTTCACTGATTTAATATAGACCCTGGCAATGGAAGTGTGCCAAAAAACATTGTTTTTGTTTTGAGGAGTTTAGTAATAATTGTTTATCACTGACCCATTGAATAAGGGCATGAAAATCAGCCTGAAGTTCGAGTTCAAGAAAAGCAACAGAATAGTTGGTGCAGAATAGGACCATGTCATCAGCATAAAGCAGGAAAGGAAGATGGGTAAGTCAAATGGAAGTTTGTTAATGTAGACAGAAAAGAAGAAGATGTGCCAGAGCAGATCCTTGAGGAATACCTCTCTGCAGAAGGACTGATACAGAAGTTGTTGAATTGAAATTAACTGAGAAGTGGTGGATAGAAAGAGAGTTTTGAACCAGGGCATTGTGTCATCACTAATATCTATTTCAATGAGATGGACTTGGACAACTGAGTGATTGACAAGTTCAAAGGTTCTGGTGAGGTCAATAAAAATTGCTCCAGTAATTAGGTCTTTGTTAATTCCAAGAAGAATGTTGTCGCTGAGTGTCCAGATTTAAATAATTATATAGCATTTGCTAATCAAGTAGATGCAAATAGACCTAAAATGTTTGATGATAGCAGTGGGTATTTCAGTATGTCTAGGGTGAGTAGATTTATATGCAGTCTTGTTAATTGTGTAATAAAGTACACGTTCCCTTAACAGCATGACAGAGTTGGGAATCATCACCACTGTACAGCATAACTGCTTAGATTTGGGAATCTGTCATTTAATCAGGAGTCAAATCACCAAAACATTTGTCAAGTTTATTCCCTTTCTCAGAAGTTGAGTGAACCTACATTTTTTTAAGTGAGGGAGACTGAATCTCCCACATGATGTGAAGGAGAATACAGACCCCTGCAAACCACAGAGAAGCTCCACTTAGTAGGGAGCAACCCACACAAAGCAGCAGCAGGGTTGCCACCTTTTCATGTAGTATCAAGTTGCTTCATATTCAAAATAGGGGTTTAATATAGCTGTAAAAGAAAACTTAGAAAACATATTTTGTTCTAAAATCTCAGAACATTTGTTATTTCTCACTTTTTTCCACAGGGCACAACTGAACTAACTGGAACTGTCCTATGTAAAGAGAGACAGTTGTGAACCCTGCAAAAACAGTATTTTGATGAGTTGACTCCTAATGAAAAAAGCATAAATTACCTTTTGTAGTATGGCATCAGATGTGGCAAATCTTCCTCACTGCAGTCAGCCATCAGGAATGCATTCATGGTGAAATCTACTATTTCACATTTTGCAGGAGTGATTACTGTTAATATTCTTTTTTCTGTGATATTTGTTAAATTGATCACTGCTGCAGTAGCCTTGGCTATATGAGTTATATCCTGCCAAGGCTATAACAACTGGCCAGCTTCCAAAGCTTCAGGTCACCTTCTACACCCCCAAACTGAAGGCAACTTCAAGCTGAGCTGAATAAAAGATAAGTTTGGGCGCGAGACCCTTCAGACCCTTACTGATGGCGAAGACTATGTGCCTCTGAGGCTTTCAAGGATCAAAGGTCGGCTTGTGCTTTCCTTTGCTGGGCAGATAAGTTCCCCTTTGAGGAAAACACTTCCATTTTCTTAATTTTGTTTATGTTTTATTATCTTGCTGTTCAGGCTGGTTATGTTAAAGCTGAGAGTGTCTCAAGACTCTAACATACATTTAAATGGAGCTTTCGTTTTTTCTGAGTTTAAAAGTGGTGTAAAGTAACTGAAATTTTTTTTTCTGTGGAGGAATTATGTTTATTTTCCCTTTGTCAAGCTGGTATGGTGTTTTAAAGCACATTGTATTATGCTTTTATGTCAAAAAAAGTGACTTTCGTGGACTGGTAGTGTGCACCAACAATTTCCTGCTAGTCTTCCCTATGAAAGAGACACAGTTTTCAGCTTGACCATGGAACAGATCACCAGTGCCATGGTCAGTCCTTCTTTCAGCCAAAAAAAGAACAAAATTAAGCAAACAGCTTTTGCTGCAACAGCAGGCAGGTGCAGCTGGGTGCCTCTGCTGTGGCCTTTTGTTTTACTTCAGGCCACTCATCTTTTACCCAGGATACCAATGGTGTAGCACCTACAGCCACAATGGACTGGGGGTTGGCCATGTCCTCTGTGGCTGTTGAGGTCCTGTCAGTGGGCAAGGGGAAGCCATTCTTGTTGGTCCTGGGAGAGGGAACAAGGAAGTTTTCCCTATTGTGTCAAAATGCCATGCCCATCCCTAGGGAAGATTTTGCTGCCATTTGTAACACGACTTGTCACATTGTTTCTGTCAAAAAAGAGACAGAAAACCAAGCACGTATCTTCTCCTCCTCAATTGTCTTTGGATAGGAGTAGTTTACTAGGTCTGGCTCAGGGTTTAGTTCAGGCAACTGATCCATCTTGTAAAGTAGTTTCTGGTAAAACAAAGGGATTCTTCTTTTCCTGAAGAGATTCAAGTTTCTGCATCTGAGCAGGAAGATGCAGGGATATATACATTTTTGCCCTTAGATTTCTGATTCAGACTCAGAGGAGAGCTCAGTTTCTGATTCTCCCTGTGTGTGTGTGGAGGGTCTCTTTCTCTGAGACTAATGCTAGAATCTGCTGGTGTTTTCAGTGGGAGAGCACTGTGGTTTTCCCAGTCCCTCAGAAAATACAATGAGCTGTTACTGAAGGAATTTCCAGAACATACACATATTCCTCCTGCTGTGTCTGCTTTTGAGGATGTGTGTGTTAATGATTACAATTTTCCTGAAAGTCAGATAGCTGCCCCTAAAAAGGCAGATAGGGTGTATAAAGTTCCTCAGTCTTTTACATTTTTATACTCTGTTCCCAAACCTGACCCAGCAGCTTTAGCTTTAGTTGATACCACTGCTGCTAAGTACTTAGTTAATTCCAATCCTACTATTTCTAGTAAGGATTGGGAATTTACTGATAGATATGGGAAAAGTGTATACTTCTGCAACTTTGATTTTCAGAATTTTGAATTGATAGGCTCATATGTTAAAGTCTGTTCTGACAAATTGTGAAAGTATGAGGAATGTTTTATCTGCAGTTTCTTCTTGTTTAGAAAAATCTGTTTTAAATAAGTTTTTTCTGTTGTGCAGGTCATTACTCATTGTTGGCAGTGTGTGTATGACTCCGTTGATACTACTACTACCAGGGCTATGGGCACTGGTACAGTTTTGAGGAGGCTTGCATGGCTGCATTCTCAGAACCTCCCAGATGATGTTAAAAATGAGATTTTAAATTCTCCCTTGGATTGAGATCTGGTATTTGGCCTCTCTGCTGCAGAGGTGACCAAAAACTGAGATGAAATGAACAAGTTAATCCAGGGAATCTCTAAGATTTTTAAGCCGTCATTTTCCAAAATTTCCAAGTTATTCTCTATCTCCTCATGAAATTTTGGCAAAAAAGCAGAATAAACAGTCTCAAAAAATACAAGTAAACAGGCGTTTAAGCAAAAATGGCAATAGGTTTCCAAAAAGAAGTCTTAAACCTCCCAAATTCAAGGACAGTACAAAAAGTCTAAATGACTATTCAAGTGACCTTGTGAACCTTTCCCACCCTGGCCCCTTTTTCTTCCAGAAAGTCTGAGTCTCCATTTTTCTCCTTTGCAACAGATAGTTCTGAAAGTCATTCATCAAAGTTACAAATGACAGTGGGAGGAAATCCTCATTCTCCAGATAAAACTATTTTGCTTCCACCAGGATTGATATAACCAGTTCCTCCTTCCAAGTTGGGGAAGGGTTTTTATTCAAGGATGTTCTTAGTGCCAAAGAAAAATCGTGGAGACTACTTCTGGATCTTTCTTTCCTAAACCTATTTGTGATGGTGCCGAAATTCAAAATATTGTCACTTCACAACCTGCTACCTCTTCTTCCTCTTTCAGGTTTCCTGGCAACATTAAACTTAAAAATCACATCCCTATTCATCCAGACTTCAGATGTTTCTTAAGGTTTTGGGTGTCTGTATCACATTATCAGTTCTTCACCTTACCCTTTGGGCTATCCACTACCCCAGGAGTGTTCACAAAGTATCAAGCTCCACTCATAGCTCATTGCAAGCTACAGAATATCCACGATTTTCCATATGTAGATGACTTTCTTATTTTTACAGTGTGTTTTTCAAAGCGTAAAGAAGCTCTCTCTTGGGTGAGAAATCTCTTACAAAAGCTGGGATTCCAAGAGAACATTCAAAAGTCTTTCTTGACTCCTTCAGCCAAGATTGTGTTCCTGGGATGTCAACCAGTCACCTCAGTTCAAAGAGCTTTTCTTCCACAGGAAAAAATAGATCTTTATCTAGAGTTATTTATAAGGTTTTCCAGTCAGACTTTTGTCATTGTGAGGGAATATCCCAGGATTTTGGGTCTCATAGCATCTATGATTCCCACGATACCTCTGGCAAGACTCTACATGAGAAAGATACAGTGGTATCTGAAATCTCTTTGGTCCAAGCATCAACACCCTTTATCTTTTCAAATCCCAATGCTGGGCTTTGTCAAAAGAGAAATCTTTTGGTGGAGACAACAGATAACTTTAAATCCAGGTTTTCCCTTCTCCCTCCCTGATCCTAAACAGTCAGTCATCACAGATGCTTTGGATTTGCTTGGGGAGTAGTTTCAGGAGGGATTAAAGTGAAGGGGGTGTGGGACACCTTGGACAGATACTAGCACATAAATATCAAGGAGATGTTTGCCCTAATCAAGACATTCGACTCTCTGAACCATCTTTGGACCCTGAGGCCTCTTCCAGTGGTTACAAACAATACCACCAGCATGTGGTATATCAACAAGCAAGGGGGAACCTTGTCATACCCCCTCTGCAGACTAGCCATGTTAGCTTGGGATATAGTTTCACAACAGAATCTCACTCTACAGGCATCCTGCATTCTGTCAGTGCAAAACTGTGTGGCAGACAAACTGAGCAGGTCAAGGGAAGACCCTCACAAATGAAAACTAGATCAGGGAGGGTCTTCCAAGATTTTATACACCTGTGGGAAGGTTCTCAAGTAGATCTCTTTGCCTCCCCTCTGAACAATCAACTGTCAAAATTCTGTTTCAGAACTCCATGCAAGGCCTGGAAGACAGATGCCTTTTCCTTTCCTTGGACAGGAATATTCCAGTATGCTTTTCCACCCTTTCCACTAATATCCAGGGTACTTCTGAAGATTCAGAATAAATCCTCTAAGATCATTGTGGTGACTTCTTTTGGACATGGTCAATTACCACAACCTTGCTCACAGACTGGATTTATTCACACCCAAACCAAAGAGTAAAAAGGTCACACAGACAGACTAGTAAAAACTACAAGAAAAACCTAGCCAAGCTACAGTTTTCACTGTGTGATACCTTAAACCTCCTGTAATAGAGGCCCATGGAATATATGCAAATGACCCCTTAAGGACATCAAGTGTTTGGTTTCTGAGTGTCCATTACTTTGCTCTTTTATTTTAAGTCTTTGTGGATGCATTCAGGCCAATAAAGCCATACCCCACTAGCTATGAATATGCATGATTAGGCCTTCTTCTGACCTCGTCAGCACAGCATAAGTGGACTACAGGGGGTTTAAGGTATCACGCAGTGAAAACTCTAGCTTGACTAGGATCTACTCACACAAAAAAATGGGTTGTGTTTGATACACCCTGACATCAATCAACTTCAATTGACTGCCTGGATGATATGGTCTTAATTCCTTTTAGGCACCTGTTTTCTGAGGACGTGCAGCAGCTACCACTGGAGGCAAGAAAGTTTGCTACTAGAAAATCATATATTAGCTAATTGAAAAGGTTTTCTAGTTAGTGCCAACGATATAACCAGCACCCATTTAGGGGTAGTTGTTTTCCAGTTCTGTATCATTTGTGTGAGTTACTATCTTGTGGCCGTTCTTATTCCTATAGCAAGGTTCATTTATTGGTCATTTCAGCATGTCTGCCCATAGATCCTCCCTCAATACAGTCTCATTTCAAAATGTTCGTGAAAGGGGTTTTACATAAGAGGCCTCCAAGAAAACTGTTGGCCCCTCCTTGGGATCTTAATTTTATGTTAGAGAAGCTAACACTTGTGCCATTTGAACCAGCTAACCTGGCTGACTTGCGGTTCTTAGCATGGAAAACAGTTTTGCTGATTGCTCTGAACCACAAGAAGGATGCCTGAGCTACAAGCTCTTATAGTGACTTGACCCTATCTTATTTTTCATAGGGGCAGGGTTTCTTTGAGAACTAATCCTTCTTTTCTGCTTAAAGTGGTGGCTGAGTTTACTTTAAGCCAAACTATCCATCTCCCCATTTTTTTTCCTGAACCTAAAAATGAGGATGAAAGGATACTGCTTACCTTGGATGTCCACAGACAACTCAGGCACTATCTTGACAGAACTAAATCTTTCAGCTCTTTGGATTAATTGTTCATATCTTATGAAGGTAAGAAGAAGGCACACCCAGTGTCAAAACAGACTACTTCCAAATGGTTATCTAAGGCTATTACCTTTTGTTATACTCACCTTAACAAAACTATTCCAGGCAGGTTTATGGCCCACTCTACCAGGGCTTTGGCTTCATGTATGGCTTTTTGGAAAGGATTGGATTCTAGAAGTGTTCTAGAAGCTGCTACTTGGTCCATTGTACATATTTTAACAACACAATATAAGTTTGATTATTCTGTAGGTAGAGATCAAGCTTTGTTAGGACCATTCACTGGGGGCTCCAAGACTCCTCTCCTTCCACTTCCCAAATGTAGTTAGCTAAGGTAATCTACCCATACAGCTGAGGCTACTATGGCACTGATCAATATGATGAACATAGTACAGCTGTGTAAATAAAACTTACCATGACAGTAGATGTTCAAATGATCACTGTTGCAGTAGCCACTCTGTCCCTCCATCCCCTTGTTTTTTTTTTTTTTTTTTTATGCCAGGGTGTGGACATATATTTTTTGTTGTTCTTTAGCATTGTCCTTTCAGGGCTCAGCCTCCATCTCTGCTGGCAGGAAAGTTCTGAAGGTCTGCACACCCAAACTTGTCTTTTAGTCAGCTCATCTTGAGCTGCCTGACAATTTGGGTATGTGGAAGGTGCCCTGAAGCTTTGGAAGCTGGCTGGCTGTTATATCTTTGGCAGGATATAACCCATATAGCTAAGGCTACTACATTAGTGATCATTTGCGGATTTAATGTTATGGTAAATTTTACTTATACAATTGTACTTTCTCCAACAGGGATTCTAGAATGCTAATTATAGGAAAAATATAATATTCATCTTGGCTTCTAGCTGCTGTTTGGACTGAATAGTTGGCACATGTTTCAGCTACACTGTCACCAATTTTTTTCCATACACGACATTTTGCTTTTCATGTCTAGGATTCTCACATTTTTATATTCCTGATATTTTTGTTCCATTTATGTTTCTTGTTTTTGTCTATGCCTGTGTTAAATAGGTCCAACTGCAGCTCCTAAAGGGAAATTTTAGACTGCATTAAGTTACAAGAAGCAAGAAGTCTTAATATGTCATCTAATAGAATAATTAAACCATGAATTCAACTTCCAGTCTTCATTCAGTACTCCTATTTAACTGAAATATTTCTTGCTAGCTGCATGTCACATGGAGGGCAATAAATTTTAATGAAGGACTTTGCTTGGATGAAGGTTTTTGAGGTCTGTCACTATTGTATGCATATTATGTATATATGAGTTCCTTAGTTGAAAAAAAACTTTAAAATATGTTTCTTGGGAATTCCACGTTCAGTATTTCTCACCAAAAGATTCAACATGTGATGATTATAGGTTCATAGATTCATAGGTTCATACTAGGCTATCTGCCCTAGGGTATTTATAAGCCTAGCCAGAGTGTGTTTGGCTTTCGCCACCCATTTTAAATTAATTTTGCTATGCCCTTTTTCGAGATTAGTATACTGTGCCTCTGTCTAACAGTGACACAGAAGTGATATCCAGGATAAACCTACGATCTCCCATCCACTCATCAAGATTCCTCTTGAAGAGAGTCAATGAGGGACTCTGCCTAACCTGGACTGGGATTTTATTCCAGAGTGAAGGGAGCCTCTGGGTTATGAATCTGTCCCTCCAGCATGTCCTATTTATTTCAGTGCTGAGGTTCAAGTCTCTCGAGCGCGTAGCTCGATGGGATTTGGATTTTCTGAGGTGCAGCATGTCCATTAATTCCAGTTTGGACATGGCTTTATAAGTCAGGCACAGATCGCCTCTGAGCAGGCAGTATGCCACTGAGTAGAGCTGGAGTTTCTTTAACCGGGCAGCATATGGCATCTGTTTGAGCCCTTTGATCCTCTTGGTGAGGTACTTTTGGGGTCTTTCCAGTTGCTGCAGGTGTCTGTTAAGGTACATCCCAAAATGGGGCATTGTACTCAATTATGGGCCTGATGAGGGATGAGTAAAGAGGCACGATGACCTCCCCTGATCTAGATGTGAATCCCTTCATGATTAGGTGGGCTATATAAAATGTTTTTCTAACCACTTTGGCCACGTGGTTGTCAAATGAGAGATTGCTATCAACTTGGGTCCCCAGGTCTCTAATTACTTCTTCTGTACTTAATGGATTACCACCTATGTGGTAATCTGTGGGCACTTTGTTTTTGCCAAAGGGGATGACTATACACTTTTTGGTATTTAGCTTGAGGCCATGTCTCTGGCACCAGTTGTCTGTTTCTATGAGGCCCTTTTGGAGGATGCTTGTGTTGGCTGGAGAGTCGATTATGGTGCCCAGTTTGCAGTCATCTGTGAACTTGGTCAGTCACAGTCCTTCCGTGTTGGCCTGTACCTCCGAGAAATATATACCGAACAAGAAAGGTCCCAGGACTGAGCCTTGTGGGACACCACTTGTAACTGGTTTGGGGTCTAACATGGCTCCAGTAATTCTAACCATGTGGGTTCTGTCCTTGAGCCAGTTTGCAACCCATCTAGTGACATAGGGGTTTATATTTAAGTTGGTGAGCTTATCTTTTCTAATAATGCCCAAGTGGGGTATTGTATCAAAGGCTTTTGTGAAGTCCAGGTAGGCTGTGTGGACCACCTTCCCCTCGTCAATGGCCTTAGTGACTGTTTCAAAGAAATCAACCAGGTTTAAGAGGCAGGATCTGCCCTTAACAAAGCCGAACTGGGTAGGATCCAGTGTCTGTAGGTCCCCAATATCTTTATTTATGAGGTCCATGATGATCCTTTCCATAGCTTTGCAGACAAAGCTAGTCAGGCTTATGGGGCAATAGTTTCTAGGATTCGTTGAGGCACCACCTTTGTGGAGAGGGACCACTGTTGCTGTACGCCACTCTTTGGGTACATATCCTGTAGTAAGGCTGAGATTGAACAGTAGTTTTATGTTTGGGTTTAGCTCTTCTTGGAGTTCATGTAAGACGCAGCCCAGGACACTGTCTGGTCACATTGATGCTGTGTTTTTTGCTTTGGAGAGGGCGGCTCTTACCTAAGCATCTGAGATGTCAGGGGGGCAGCACTCTGCTGAGATAGATATTTGCCCTTTTGGTGGTGGGGGGGGGAGTTTGCGCTGAACCTGTCAGCTAGGATGTTGGCAATGTCTGTGGGTTTGGTGTATTTTTTGTCATTTTGGACTAATTCTGAGCATATTTGGGAATTCACACCCAGGTTCCTAACATAACTAAAGAAAGCCTTGTGATTATCCTTAGTGTCCTGTGCAATTTTTCTCTCAAAGCTGGCCTTAAACGATTTTATGAGTGCCCATAGTTTTTTGCTAATACTGATCAGAGATGCCTTCCCTTTTTGGGATTTTGTTCTATCATGTAGTAGCTTCCTCCTTCTATTGTATAGTTTGTTTATGGCTGGGGTCCACCAGACAGGACGTCTGCCTTTGGAGGATTGGGTCTTGGTTTTATTTGGGATTGCATGATCCATGCATTCCTGAAGGTGTTCATAGAATGCATTTATAAAGGATTCTGCGGTCCGGGCTGTATTTTCCACAGGCCCTGGGGCTTTGAAGGATTCCACCTCGGTTTTGAGGAGTGTGAAATTTGCTTTAGAGAAGTTTTTCACTGTGGTTTTCTGGGCAGGGGGTGGGGTCGGGATGTGAATATCCAGTGAGATTAGTTTATGGTCTGATCTTACCAGTGAGGGATACACTTCTGGTCTGGAGCATAGAGTCCCCATGTTGGTTATGATCAGGTCCAGTATGTTTTCCCCTCTTGTGGGAGTGGTAACAAGTTGTTCCACAGCATTTGAGTTTATAAATTCTAGGAACCTTTGGGCTAGGATGTTGGAGCTAGAGTAATGCTCCCAGTCTATGTTTGGGTAGTCGAAGTCGCCCAATATAATGGTGTTTGGAGAGACCTTCATATTTTCCAGTGTTCTCAGGAAGGCTGAGTGGGGTTCCTGGGTTTGGGAGGGAGGTCTGTAGCAGGCTGTAAACTGGAAGGCAGTTTTACCCACTGTTAGTTGCACATGGATAGTCTCTGATGCTTCGTGCTGTGCCACCAACCTGGAGGTGTGGGTATCTTTGACGAATATTGATACTCCCCCTCCTTTTGTGGTTCGGTCCAAGTTTTGGGGCCGAAAAGCATAGTATGAGGTATAACCTGGTAGTGCTGGGGTGCTCTTGGGAGCCTTGAACCATGTTTCTGTTACTGCACAGATATCGATGTTCTCCATGCTAAGGAAAGTTTCGAGGGCTTGTGTTATGTGGCGGATCCTAGCGCCCGACAGGCAGCTCACCATGACCTTCTCCTTGTTCAGCCTGGTGAGCAGGACGTCAGTGTGCCTGACGATAGAGTCACCTATTACAAGTGTATCAGGTGTGTTGTTTAGCCTTAAGGGCTGTGACTGTTCGGCACACTGGCTTTGTGAGCAATGTGTTGCATGTGTTTTGTTTTGGGGTAGCGGTTGCTTGGGTGTCTGCTTTGGAGGTCTCTGCTGCTTAGGCAGATTTTTATTTAGAGCCTCCAAGTATGTTTTTGTGTGTTTATGTGTTTGGTTTGCTGTCGTGGTAGGTCTATGTGAGACTGGAATTGTAGTGAGTGTGGTTTCCTTCTCCTCCTGACTGGTTATGCCAGTACTGAGTTGAGAGAGCTTAGCCTCCAGTTTGGTTATATGGTTGCATCTCTCACATGTTGGAATTTGTTGGGAGGAGGAGAGGGTTGTCTGTGTACATGAGGCAGTTGTAACATTGCCTCAAGATTCCCAGATTCACCAGCTGGACTGGAGAGGAGATTGGCAAATGACCTGTGGACATGCTAGAATAGTATTGGGAATTCCTTTATAATTGAAAAAAAGGGCCAATGGGGAACAAGGTACTCAAGGGGAGTTTGTGAGGGTGTAGTGCTTTTAATTTTTTAGTGCTGACTTATATAATTGCTTTAGTGAGCAAGTGCCAGGTAACTTAAATGCAATGTGTTACAGGTAACTTAAATGCAAAAAACAACACATAGCAACTTTCTTTCAAGTGAAACAAGGAAATAAGTACAGTAAGCAATGCAGATATCACTAGGGATCCACAGAAGTGCTGAAAAGCCGCGTTTTAGGTGGAATTAGTGTTTCAGGGAAATAACAAGCAAACAAACAACAAGCATACAAACAAAGCTAGATTCAGCAGGCCTGGATCTAGTCTATGCTACAGCAAACAAGGTATACCAATTTCAGTAAGAAACAGTTCAAATATGCAGGCACTATAAGCCTTTAACCAGAAATTCCCAGCTCAGAAGGGCAGAGTCCAGCCTCTCCTCCCACAAGAGTGTAGACCACGAACCCTCTTAATGTAAAATAACTGGCCTGAAGCCCAAGTGCTTAAACCAGAACTAATACACTTTTAGAATAATAGACACTGAGCTCTCAGTCAGCAGTTCCCAACTTAGAAGGATGTAAGCTACCTGTCCTGCCACCACAGTGCAGGCCACAAACCTTCCTAATGTAAAACAACTGGTCTGAAGCCCAAGTGCTTAATCCAAAAGACTTAGAATGATAGCTACACTTTAATCAAGTTACTACCAAGCAGTAATAAATACAATTGAATACTTTAAAGAATGCATGGATTAGTGATCAAGTTATACAAACAAAGCTAGATTCAGCAGGCCCGGATCTAGTCTATGCTACAGCAAACAAGGTGTACCAATTTCAGTAAGAAGCAATTGAAATATGCAGGCACTATAAGTCTTTAACCAGAAATTCCCAGCTCAGAAGGGCAGAGTCCAGCCTCTCCTCCCACAAGAGTGCAGACCACGAACCCTGTTAATGTAAAATAACTGGCCTGAAGCCCAAGTGCTTAACCCATTTTAACATCAAGCTGTAGTAACTACAGAGGGATTAAACTGATCAGTCACAGCATGAAGTTATGGGAAAGAGTAGTGAAAGCTAGGTTAAGAAGGAGGTGATGATTAGTGATCAGCAGTATGGTTTCATGCCAGGAAAGCGCACTACAGATGCAATGTTTGCTCTGAGTGTTGATGTAGATGTACAGAGAAGGTCAGAAGGAGTTGCATTGTGTCTTTGTGGATTTAGAGAAAGCATATGACAGGGTGCCTAGAGAGGAGGTGTGGTATTGTATGAGGAAGTTGGGAGTGTCAGAGAAGTATGTAAGAGTGGTGCAGGATATGTACGAGGGTAGTATGACAGCGGTGAGGTCTGCGGTGGGAGTGACGGATGCATTTAAGGTGGAGGTGGAATTACATCAAGGATCAGCTCTGAGCCCTTTCTTATTTGCAATGGTGATGGACAGGTTGACACACGAGATCAGACAGGAGTTCCCATGGACTATAATGTTTGCAGATGACATTGTGATCTGTAGTGAGAGTAGGGACCAGGTTGAGGAGACCCTGGAGAGGTGGAGATATGCTTTAGAGAGGAGAGGAATGAAGGTCAGCAGGGCTAAAACAGAATATATGTGTGTAAATGAGAGGGAGGATAGAGGAATGGTGAGGATGTAGGGAGTAGAGGTGGTGAAGGTGGATGAGTTTAAGTACTTGGGATCAACAGTTCAGAGTAATGGTGAGTGTGGAAGAGAGGTTAAGAGGAGAGTACAGGCAGGATGGTGTGGGTGGAGAAGAGTGTCAGGAGTGATTTGTGACAGACGAGTACCCGTAAGAGTGAAAGGGAAGGTCTACAAGAGGGTAGTGAGACCAGCTATGTTATATGGGTTGGAGACAGCGGCATTGACAAAAAGGCAGGAGTCAGAGCATGACGTGGCAGAGATGAAGATTTGCACTGGGTGTGACGAGGATGGACAGGATTAGGAATAAGTTTATTAGAGGGTCAGGTTAGAAGGTTTGTAGACAAAACCAGAGACGCAAGATTACGTTGGTTTGGACATGTGCTGAGGAGGGATGCAGAGTATATTGGGAAAAGGATGCTAAGGATGAATCTGCCAGGTAACCAGAAAAAAGGCAGGCCTAAGATAAGGTTTATGGATGTGGTGAGAGAGGACATGCAGGTGGTTGGTGTGACAGAGCAAGATGCAGAGGACAGGAAGAAATGGAAACAGTTGATCTGCTGTGGCAACCCCTAATGGGAGCAGCCAAAAGTATGTTGGATACAACTTTCTTTAAATACTGTGTTTACTGCCTCATCTCATAAACCATGGCTCAGTTACCCTGAAAATCTCTGCAATAAAATCATTTCCCACAGTGGTTAAGACATCATCTTCAAGAGATGGCACTGACAAATGATACTACCACTGTTCACAGCTAGTGGCTCTAAGCCCACCAGGCATTATCTGGTCCAAATGACTGGCTAAAACATTACCAAAGTTAACAGACTACATTTAATTTGACAGATGACTAGAAGTCTTAATATTACTATGAACATTTTGCCTTCACTACCAAGCCACTGCCAAAGTTAAGAACCTACATTTAATCTGATCTATGTTCTCCTGAGCTCTGTCAGTCACTATATTCTGGCCACAACTTTTAAATATGCTGCCTGTGCTGACCCACTTCATGAACATTTCATTCAGTTTCAGCAGTTGTCTCCATAAGGGTGACTTTACAACGTAACTGCAGCATAACTGTTTGGGACCAAATTCCATAATGACACTTCTTAGTTCAACAGGAGGGTCCTGAGCAATGTATTCTGAAACTCTGTCCCAGAAGTATTAGTGATTGCCCAACTTATGAATGTGCGTACTATTTTGCAAGTGGTAGGTCATACCTTTGCCATTCTTTATGGGTTTGCCACAGACTTTACAAGATGTTATCCAATGTGACCTGTAACTCCTCCTCTGAAAGTGACGTCTGACACGGATGTGTACTGTACTCTTCTACATAACATTACAAGTTGCACATTGCACAAACTTTTATAATTCATGGTAAATAGCCATGAAGGTATTATTCTGACTCCTCTTATATTTCCTGTTTTCATACTACCCAAAAAGCAGTTTCATAACTGTGCATTGATAGTTCCTTTTTATGCAAAATGACCTGGTACATGTAGATATTCATTTGAAAGTCCTTTGAAGGTCATATGAACTTTTGTATATGGAAAGGTGTGTGTGCGTGTGCGTGCGTGTGTGTGTGTGTGTGTGTGTGTGTGTGTGTGTGTGTGTGTGTGTGTGTGTGTGTGTGTGTGTGTGTAGGGTTGTAGGTTTGTATTCACTTAGCTAGCAAAACATCAAGACCGTAATATACAAATGCCACTTTTGTATTCCAGATTTAGTAAAGAAAACAAAGCAATGATGGACCCGTATGCCTTTTTGCCATTTGGAGCAGGCCCTCGGAACTGCATTGGAATGCGATTTACACTTCTCAGCATGAAAGTAGCCCTTGTCAAAATGCTGCAGCACTTCTCCTTTGCACCTTGCAAGGACACACCAGTAAGTAGTAATCATGTGAAATAATACCTGATTTCACTAAGAAAATGATTTCTAGTTTAGGGGCATCTGGGTATGTGTTTGTAACGTCATATACATGTCAAATTCACATAACATTAGCATAACTATTAGTATATGATGCTAACAGAAAGTCGAGTAACTCACAGAAGCATTAATATTTATTGTCTATCTATCTAGTCAATGCTGAAGTGGAAGGACATTTAATTTCATTTATCCATTTTATTCTTAAAGGTCAGTCAAGAAATATCCTGTTGTAAAGATTTCAAGTCATACAAGGGCATAGATGTGTCACAAATCATGTATAAATATAAATATGACTAAGTATAAATAGTGTTTGAAAAGTTTTATCATCAATCAGTCATTGGACACGATTTGTAAAATACTTCTAAAAAGGCAAAAAGAATTGAACTTGCATTTACTGAAACATTTGTCGTAACACAAAACAAATCTGAATACAGATTTGTTTTGTGAAGGTGCTTCATGTTATTTAAGCAGTATAAATACATTTTACTGTTGAATCCTTGCAAATAAGTAAATAATTTGAAATATGAATAAGTGAAAGAAAGGCATGTGGGAACATCCATACATATTTCAGAGCTATTAAATAAAACTCAAGCTCCAAAGTACAAATTCAGCTGTAATTTTAAGATGTAAACTAATTTTAAGCACTGCATGTTTCTGCACACAATCAAACAGACCTGCAATCAAATGGAATGATGTACTGTTTCAAATTCTTAAAATGTGTGACAGAAAAATACATGAAATATTTTACTAAGTAATTTAATTTTTATAAGAAAATATAATTTACTGACATGACTTTAAAAGAAGAAAGAATTGCTTTCTTTTCCTATAAAGGTTTGCTAAAATAATTTGAAGGTCTTTTACAACATGTGACACTTGAACCTTTTATGTCATTATATGTTAAAATTACATAAGTAAGCTGGCTTTGTAGCAGAAAGGGACGTTCCCTGGTTGTTGTAGCCTCAGTGAACCAGGCACTGAAAGAGATGTCCATATAGGTGTTGAGGTGTGGCTATGAGGGTGGGTGTTCGGGTGTGAGTCTGTGTTTGTGGATGTGTCTTTCT
This sequence comes from Protopterus annectens, assembly GCF_019279795.1. Taxonomy (NCBI): domain Eukaryota; kingdom Metazoa; phylum Chordata; order Ceratodontiformes; family Protopteridae; genus Protopterus; species Protopterus annectens. The sequence continues at coordinate 400,856,229 of NC_056746.1, read as the reverse complement.
GTCTATAGATTAGCATGCACCTCAGCAATTGTATTGTAGGTCCTGCTTTGGCATATGCCGTCTGGCCACCATGGTTCGGGCTTAAGAGAATACAAAAAATGAGAGAACTCCCACCAATTACAACTGAGATGCTTGACATTTGCCACACTCTCAGTGTTCTTAAATATAGAGGAGAATAAATGAGCCAAGCCTACTAGAGGTGAGTGCTCAAGGAATACTGGAGAGTGAGAGAGTAAAACCAAGCTGTTTCATAAGCAAAGTCATTAAATCAGTTACTGACATCTCCACCTAATTGATAACACTAGTAAGATAATGTATTGTGTTATTTGTTCCTATTATTCTTGTTTCTATGTAGGAAAATCTGAACGCAAATTAAAAAACAGAATGAGTGAGCACCTTAGTGACATTCATCTAGGGAAAGAAACAAATGCTTTAGCAAAACATATTATTGCTAGTCCTGGGCATGTTTTCAATTTTTTTGTTTTACAAACATTAATTATGTCAGAACGTGCAGGTGCCTGGCCCTTTTTACTTGAGAAAGCAGAGTTGCTACGTTTAAATGCACAATTTTGGCCAGGGTTAAATTATGCAGAGAATATAAAATGTCTGCTTAAATTAAGAGCTTTAAATAGATAGAATGTATCATTTTTTTTCTCTTTAGCTGAATTTTAGCCTTAGAATGTTACTATTGTGTATAACATTGTTACATTCTTTTTATGAATGAAAAGAAAAAGGGGGGTGTTCCTTTTACTATGCCTTTTTTACTTTGCTTGGTTTTGTCAGGCTATTTCATGCAATAAGGGTGTGTTCTGAATTTTAGCTATGATTGGTTTAAGAGTATTTAAGAAGACTACTGGCAGTTTGTTCATTTATCTGAAGTTCCTATTTATAGGCCAGTGGAACGAAAGCACTTATCTTTTTGGATTATTTTTAAGTGCTGTGTTGCTTTTTTATGTACTGCATTTGGCTGAAGAAGTTTTTAGCTGGACTACGTGGAATTCAAGCATTTTGGAGTGTGGAAGCCTTCTTTTCCCTGCTTTTTGGATTATTCATGCTGGTTTGGTGTTTTTCCTGTTTACTGAAAGAGATTTCCATATAGGTGTTTGGGTGTGGCTATGAGGGTGGGTGTTCAGGTGTGGGTGTGTGTTTATGAATGTGTCTTTCTGTCTATAGATGAGCATACACCACAGCAATTGCATTGCAGGGCCTGCTTTGGCATATGCCGTCTGACCACCATGGTTCGGGCTTAAGAGAATACAAAAAAATGAGAGAATTCTCACCAATTAACAATTGAGATACATGACATTTGCCACCCTCTCAGTGTTCTCAAATATAGAGGGGAATAAATGAGCCAAGTCAACTACAGGTGATTGCTGAAGGATTACTGGAGAGTGAGAGAGAAAAACAAAGCTGCTTCATAAGCAAAGTCATTAAATCAGTTACTGACATCTCCAGAAATCAATGTCTCACTGTTTTGTTTATTTAAGTGAAGACATTGACTCCATAAAACTTCTTGTTATAAATACAAACCAGCTTTCAGTAAATGCAACATTTTTTTCCAATTTAGTTAATACTGAAACATTGTCTTCTGAATGCTTAATGGATTTTAAAAGACCTGGATACCTGAAACAGTGTAAACATTGCAAGAGAGAAAAAAGAAATAACAGGTTAAGCCTAGATCCATATGAATCACCTCTTATAATAAACAACACTTTTCCTTGATATTTCTCAAGTTATTTCAGTACAGTAAACACTACTAGCGAGACAATTTCTTACCTAGCTGATCAAACCACCTCGGAAATCAGCATTACTTAAGTACTCAGGAATTTGATTCATTTTGTCAAATGTTTCTGGTCATTCCAAGGTACATTACACTTGGTACATGATGGTCATTATCATCATCATCATCAACAACTCCTTTTTGCCCACAGCATGGGGTCAGGCTACAATGTCAACTGTCACTACATCTTTTGAATCAGAACATAGCCTTTTTGCCCACAGCATGGGGTCAGGCTACAATGTCAACTGTCACTACATATTTTGAATCAGAACATAGCCTTCTTTGACAGTCATGCCTGACTGTAGTAGGTCTTCTCTCACAGAATTCATCCTTCTTGTGGCTGGATGTCCTCATCTCTTCTTGCCTTCTTCCTGTTTCTCACAAATCTTCTTTACCAAATCATCTTCTACTTTCCTGCACATCTTGCCAAACCACAATATTTTTTTTCTCCTTGACATTCTGTGCAAGTGGGGCGATGAAGTCTTATTTTTTTCATCTGTCCCACAATATTCATCCTACTACCCATCTCAAACACTTCATGTCCATCACCTCAAGCTTCCTCAGCTGCTCTGCTTTCACTGCCCAGGTGTCTGTGTTGTGCAGAAGCAATGGTTATACTATTGCTTTGTACACTTCACTCTTCAGCTTCTCTGTTAGGTGTAGTATATGATTAAAAGAATGCCACTTTGTGCCAGCTGGCTGCAGTACATCTGAGTCTAGTTTAGACTTTTTCATTTAGACTTCCCTTCTATTCATTCACCCTCATTTATTTATTTTTTTTGCCACTTTGGATAATCTGTGTGGTCATTTGATAAAGGGAGACCTTTTAGTGATGCTTCCAGGCTTTCTATAGTGTGTGTGTGTGTGTGTGTGTGTGTGTGTGTGTGTGTGTGTGTGTGTGTGTGTGTGTGTGTGTATGTGGGGGTGGGCATTCAGTGACTATGCTCTGATGTACAGGGACCCAATAAGAAGCACCATGGTAAAATATCTACAACCATCTTACTCATTGATAGGATATGTGCAATACCAGTCTCTAATGGTTACTAATATTCTGTGGTAGTATATTCAAAACATATATTTTCTTAGTTAAAACCCAATCTAAAATATTTTTTTATTGTAGTATGACAGTGTGAAACCAAACCTACTTCCTTAAAGACTTCAAACTTGATAGTTTGAGTAGCTTCCGTATGTAAGTAACCTAGCAGTATTTATTATATCCCCTTTTAAATACTTTGGTTGATGCCTACATCTGTTTTTTTTTTCTTTTTCTTTTTTTTTATTCCTAAATGGTTATGTAAAGTTGCACTTCAGCTCTTAAATAGACACTTCACTTATTAATAAACAAATCACACCTACTTTATCAGTTAGAATACCACATCGTCCAGGTCAGTGCAATCCATCTGACCTCAAAATTCAGTGCCATTTGGAATTATAACATTAAATAGTATTTTCACACGACTCCATCAAACTGTTTCTAAAAATTCATTTCATACAAAGTTTTTTCAAGCCAAGGCACTACAGTGAATTTATATTCACAAATGTTACCATCTGTTGCATATGTGCCTCTACTACTACTACTAATAATAATAATAATAAAACAATAATGCATATTACTACATTCATTTATACAACTATTAATAATTTAACTCTCTATATCACTTTCTGTTTTGAAAAACAAAACATTCAATTGATTCTAATATTTGTACCCTAGCCTTGAAAGAAGTCTGATCAGCAATATTTTGCTTTTTTACTGCTTCCAAAAATAGTATAATACATTTAATAAGTATGAAACTGCAGTATTTATTTTTAGTGACTAAACCTGGTCTAAAGTCCTTAATTAATCCAACCCTCATTATTTTCTCTTAATAAAACTGCATAATTATTTCCAACTGCTATGCATATTTTGAGTGTACCTCTAAAACAGGGGCCTTGGCCTGTCTCCCTATTCCAGGTACCAGAAATATAATTAAATAATTAACTTATGTATTAATTCATTCTCTATTACTGTGCTTCAGGGTCACAAGGGTAATCTGTCACCTCACAACTCTCTGACACTGATATGTCTAATTAGGAAGCCAAATGTGAGTACAAGGCAGAGAAACTAATGCAGGATATAATGAGAGTTTATACCAGCCTGCACAGAAGTAATCATGAGGCTGCACAAAAGCAATCACATGTGACACTCATACCAATGTCCAGCTTCAAGGACTGATGGTATGCTTTTCAGATGTGGGAGGAAATCAGAGCACCAAGTAAAACCCTATGCATCCACAGGGCACCCCAGCTGAGATCAAACTGGAGAACCAAGTGCAGTGAGGCAGCAACACTAATTGCTGGCTACATGTGTCAACACTGAAAGATCATTTATGCAAAAAAGAAAAATTATTTAAAGGCACATAGTTATGAAAGCAATGTAAAGAAACAATTATTTAGATAAAAATAGTAAAATGTAGCTAAGCCCTATTAAAATTTCCCAGCCCCTTAACAATATTGTTTGGGTTTCTACAAGTTCAGCATATATTTTTTTCCCAAAAAAAGTGACTTTATTTTTTATTTATTTATTTAACATTTGTTAACTGGGGATATCCGACTTGGCTGTTAACCCATTTTCAGCTGAGGCCCGGGTAGTAAAGCTCCACATGTAATTATATAGTAAACAAGACAATGCAATTCAAAACAGTACAACAAAGCAATAGCAAATGTTATATACAATAGTACTTATTTGATCACATGAATCTGAGATGAACATTTTGGGATTACAGTAATGTGATTGGCTTGGTTTGTTAGCAGAACTATTACACATTGCAGGGATTACATGAATATGAGATAAACATTTTGGGATTACAGTAATGTGATTGGCTTGGTTTGTCAGCAGAACTATTACACATTGCAGAGATTACATGAATCTGAGATGAACATTTTGGGATTACAGTAATGTGATTGGCTTGGTTTGTCAACAGAACTATTATACACTGCAGTTTTTAAGTGAATGAGAGAAAAAAGGGTGAAAACTGATTAAAGTATAAGGAACAGCTAAGCAGAAAGTAGGGAGCTGTGAAGGTAGGAGAGGTGGGTTGAATAGAACAGAATGTCTAGAGGTAAAATTGTTTAGTAAGTAGGTGAGTGGTTAGGAAAAAAGGAAACAATTTAATTTAGCTGGGGGTGGAACATGAGCAAAGCCACTTGTCAGCTAGGTGAACTCTGAGAAGTTGTTTGAACTTTGTTGGGCAGGCAGTAGTTAGGATGTATTGGGGGATGGAGTTTCAGGCCCTGGAAATTTGATTGTAGTAAAGAGAATCACCAAAGCTTTTGTTAGATTTAGTCACCTTTAATAGGGTTTTGTCAGCTGATCTTAGTGTTCTGTTATTTGAGTAGGGTTGTACGAGGTTGTGGAGAGCAGGACAGTTGTCAGGAATGTTAGTAATGGCATGGGCAATAGCAAGTTTTTGAGGGTTATGATGAAGCACAGTGCAGTGATGGGCGCTATGTGATAAGTTTGTGGTGAATCTAGTGATTTTGTGGTAGTAGGCTTCCAGTCTGGTTAAATCACTTTTTTGAGGTTAGTAAATATCGGGCAGGGTATAACAAGGTGGAGGAAATGTGTGTTCTAGCAATGGATTGTCTGGTAGTGTTGGTTAGGAATGGTTTGGCTGTGTAGAGAGACTCATGTTTGATGTGGGTTTTCTTAACAAGTATAACATGTTTATCAAATCTTAAGCTGCTAGCTATGGTGACATCAAGTAGTATGATGTGAGGTGGGTTCTATTTTGGTTCTCTTGGTTGACTAGATGAGGAAGGGTGGCACTTGGCAGTTGGACATTTTGTTGGAGAAGAATATTAATTTGGTTTTATTTGGGCTTAGAAGGAGTTGATAGATGGAGAGGTAAGATTCTATGCCTGAGAAGGCTTTCTGGGTTATGTCTTGAAGTTGTGGAAGTGAGGGTGTGGCGCATATTAGAGTAGAGTCATCTATGTATTGGATTATGTTTGCTAGGTTAGTTGCAGTATAAAGTTTGTTGGTGAAGATTGTAAAGAGTAGTCGGCCCAAAACTGAACCTTGGGGAACACCTACTGTAACTGGTAAAGAGTGCGGAGAGATTATTCTGCCACTTGCTTTTGGTCACAGAGGTAATTGTGAAACCAGAAGAAAGCTGTAGGGGATAGGTTTAAGTGGGATAGCTCATTGACGAGTTTTTCGTGGGATACAGTATCGAATGCGTTTGACATATCAAGGAAGATGGAGGCAATTTGTTGTCCTTCATTCAGTTGATTAACTGTATTTGTGAAGCTTAAGAAGGCAGTTGTGGTGCTGTACGTGGACCAAAATCCATGTTGGGATGTGGTTATCATATTATTATTGGTTAGATAGTTCATGAGCTAGGAATGTATGCATTTTTTTAGTATTTTTGAGAGGGGTGAGAGAATGGCTATTGGTCTATAGTTGGAGAATTCTGTTGAGGTGCCACCTTTGTGTAGAGGAATGATGTAGGACGTTTTCCAGAGTTTGGGGATGTATTGCTCACTGATTGATTGGTTGATCAATAGTGAAACAAGGTAGGCAATCGCATTATCTGCTAACTTTAGGTATGTGTGGGGTAGTTGGTCTGTGGCGAGGGCGGTGGGCTCTAATTTATTTAGTAGTTTTTTTATGGTACTTGTTTGGACAGGTTTTAGGGGAAAATAATTGGTATTGGGTGATAGAATGGAATTAGTAAAGAATGTGAACTGAACTGGGTGGCTATACTGTCTTTAGTGTTTCTGTTGGTGGGCAATGGAGTAAGAGATTGACCTGGTTCTAGGAGTTTTTTAATGGAGCTCCAGAATTTCTGGGGATTAGTGTGGCGAGTTTGCTGTATTGTGGAATAGCAGTTTTTTTTTTTTTTTGTCATTTGTGGCCTGTTTTTTGGATTTGTTTCTTAAATGACGGTAGGTTTCAAGGGAGCTTTGGGTTTTGTTACTTTGGTCTTGGACCATGCTTTGTCTCTTTGTTTGAGTAATTGTTTAGTTTCTCTGGTTAACCATGGAGTGTTGTTGGATTTGACTCAGGCTTTTCTTAGGCTAAACTATTTAGTATTTCAAGGAATTTGGTGTTGAAGTATTCTACAGCTTGGTCTAGATGGAGATGTGTTAAAGGGGACCAGTTGCATAGCTGCAGGAGTGTATTGAAAGTAGTGGCTAAGAAGTGTTTATGACTTGTTTATATATTGTGTTTTTTGTGGTGTTTGGATGATGCTTGAGTAGATAGGTGGGACGGTGGTCACTTAGGCTGTCTGGAAGACATCCTGAATGATGGACTAGAGAAGGGTTATTAGTTAAGATCCAGTCTAGTATTGACTGCCCGCTACTGTGCTTGTCAATTCTAGTTGTTTCTTTGGATGTTTATGAAGTTAGAAGGGCAGTCTGAGGAGCAAGTAGGCCAGTCTGTATTGAAATCACCTAATATTATGGTTTCTTGGTTAAATGTGGAGGATGACCAAGAAAGTAGGTCTTCGATTATGGATGGGTTGTTTCTAGGTGGGGGGATATAGACTGATATTATCATGACATGCTTTTTTGGGTTTAACTCAAGGTGGCAGGTTAGTATTTTACTGTTGTTGAGGATTTGGGGATAGGATTGTATGTGTTTGAGTTTAGGTGTATCCTTGTATAATATAGCTATGCCCCCACCTAATTTTTTAACCTGTCTAGTCTGTGAATGTTGTAACCTGGGGTAATATTTCATTGTCTTTTTAATGGGGGGGGGGGTTAGCCAAGTTTTTAATATTGCTACATCAGGGGTGTAGAGGGATATGAAAGCATGGAGTTAATGTGTTTTATTTATGAGGCTTATTAGATTTGTATTTATGATTAGGATGCTGGTGTGTTTTGTCATAGTGTGGTGGTGATGTGGTGTTTAGAGTCTGAGGTATTTGTTGTGTTGGTTTAGGGCCTGGGTTTGTGTGGATGTCCCCACTTAATTTCAGTTGTGGTTTCCTATTTTGTTATGGGTGTGGGTATTTAGGTGTTAGCTTAGCATATTTATGGGCTTGGTATACTGAATACTGTAGCATTAGGTATCTATATGTAAATGGGCTTGTATTGGATGAGTTGAAGAGATGTGGTGCTATGGGAATATTTGTGATTATGGAGTGAGGTGGGGTGAGGAAGGGATGGTTTCGGTAGACATTGTTTGAAATTGTGAGGTTGTGATAAGCAGTAAGATGGAGAAGGGAAGTAAGGAAAGCTAAGGACTGAGATATGTAAGAGCAACATGGTGATATATAGGTGTATGGATTAGAAGAGTGGATAATGAGGTTTTAATAAGTGAGTAGTGTTGGGTGTGTATGAATTAAATATAGTTATTTGATGTTAGAGTATGTGGAATTTGGTTTGGAGGGTTTGAACCTGTGATAGGTTACGTAAGTGAGCCAGGAGTGTTGTCTTAGGTTTCAATTAGAAATGATGATGCAGGTTAAATTGTGTTTATTTATGGTGTAAGAAATGGCTGTTATTGGTTAATGAGTATAAAGGGTGGAGTTATGGCTAGTGTATATGTAATTGAAAAGGGGGTGGGTTGGAATGGGGGTAGGGTAGGGGAGCAGAGTGAGCCCAAGTGTAGTGAGGGCAACCAGAGCTACACCCGAGCTGAAAAGACTCACAAAAACAAGCAGTAAGACAAGTATTGACCATACAAAAGGGTGATGTGTTGAACTGTGAGTTTAAGTTTAAGTTAGGGAACTAAGAGTCTGTAGATTTGCTTGAGTACTATGTAGGTAGTCAAGGCTAAGGAAGACAGAGAAGCAGGTTGCACTAATTTTTGGGCAACAATAGATAAATTGATAAAGGTAGACTTGATTGAGTGGAGTTACATGGGGTAGTGACTTGGGAATAGGAGGGGCGCTACAAGTTCTGGTGGAAGCTGAGGCTGGTCAGATGCAATTTTAGGCAATGTAAAAGTAGAACATATTTAATAGTTTAAGAGATAAGGGAATTGATGATAGTGCAGTACAGTTGTGGTTCCTAGATAGCGCTCTTTCAGTAACCATAGATCATAGGGCTTGCAGTGGGTGATTTGGGGCAGAACCAACTAAGATAAATTACTAGAGTGTCTAAAAGAGGAAGAAGTTGCTATTTGCTGAGTAAAACATTAATGTAACAGCTTAAAGTTAAAGTATACTGTCAGAGGTATACAGAGATAATTATAGGTACAAGTAATATATTTGAGTAGAAGACCAGAGGAAACCAGAAAAGTTACTGTGGGGCAAAATAGATAGTAAAAGAATAGGAAGTGGAAGTAGAGTAGGAAGGGAAGGAGAGTTTAAGAATGAATAATTTCACGTCAGCAAGTAAAATATTTCATTTCTAAGTCATCAACTGTAACAGTTAAGCAAATAACAATGGTAAAAGAGTCTTCACAGGTAGCTGATGCTATGAACAATAACTAGCAGCAATGCAGGTCAGGAAAAGATATTCACAGAAAATTAACTGTTTCTAAAAATTAGCACACCTTACCAAAGCTCTAAGTCTGAAATAGAATAACTTGAACAGAAGTATGTGAAGTTATCTGCACAATTAATTAATTGATGCTTTAAGATATCAAACTGTATTGGTGTTTAACAATAATGTAGTCATATGGCAAGCCTAACGCTAGTGTTACAGTTTGGTGTGGATAAATATCTAGTTAATAAATGCCTTTGGAATTTAACTATGTTAACATTCCGACATGAATCTGAACTTTAGGGCTAATGGTATTATAACATGAGAGACAGAATTGCAGCAACCATAGCTGACACATCTCTTCTGTTCCAGGGTACACGGTTAAAGTTTAATGCCCCAAAATTCACACACAGAGTAGTACAATGGGCCAGGCATCTTTTTTTTTTTTTTTTTTTTTTGCAGTCTTCCATCTTACAAGCAGGATTTGACAGATTTCTCCTCAGTATTTACATCCGATGACTTTGGCATCAGTTATCATTTGGTGGCCTTCTCCTTAGTTCTGCCTGTTGTAAATACCTAAATCTCTCCCATCGCTTAGTTGATCTATTCTCACAACATAACTGTCCTGAAATGTTAAGGTGAGGATATTTTTACATCTGCCATGTGAAACATGGTGATTTTAGAGATTTCAAAGAGCTCTGTTAGTAAGCTACCTCACGTGTCCATGTTTGACCTACAAATCTTAGTGCACACTTGAAATGGTTCAGTTATGTTTTCCTCACAGTGGACATGCAATGCATCCCAGCCTGTCTGTCATTTGGGAAGACTCATTCTACACAGCAATCCAATAAAGGTTGAGTAATACTTTGCAGAGAAAGTGTCTAGTACCAGGCAGTCTGTCACCTCACAATCCCCAGTAGACACTATGTCAAGTTTGGAAACCCCACCAAGTCTCACCTGGAATGAATGTATTGCACTTATTGTTTGGATACAAATTTTTCCAACTTTGATGTCTTGGGTCCTTTAATTTTACAGCATGTTGTGAGAGAGACTTTTCCAAACCACCTTTAAAGAAACCTTGGTGAACCCTTTACTTAAGATCAGTTTAAATGCAAATAACTAAAGACGCTGTTGTCCATTTTCAGGTCTTCCCCTTTTTTGGGCAGATTCAATACCTACCTAGATAAATTCAGATTCCACTAAAACCAGTCTTGTAACTAAAAGGGCAAATATGCATAGATCTCAAATTCCTCATATCAGTTTTTCCTGGCTGTATGGCATGGACTGTACTCCCATTGAACTAGGTTATACCTGTGAGTCTACATGCTGTTGTAGCCAGCCAGGAGGAATGAGTGAACAGCTGAGGTCAAATTATCCACCCATCGGAAGGGATATGATTTGGTCCACTGCATAACTGCTAACCAGTAGGGATCAGTTAATGTTGAAATAGCAGGATAATCTGAAGATAAGCCTGGATATCAGTGGATTAGCACAGTAGCTTAATATTTGATGTGCTCATTAGAACACACACACACACACACACACACACACACACACACACACACACACACACACTGCAGCTTTGAAGTAGCATGGAAGGGATATAGGTATAAAATACTCTCCCACTAGGAATATAGCCCAGTGATAGACAGCTCTCAGTCCTTTTCAATGGCTACTAAGCTGGTAGGAAAATGAAACAAAACAACTGAGTTGTCCCCATGAGTATGATGGTTGATATGCATGAGGAAGAGGAGAACAAAAAATAAATAAAACAGAAATAGAAAACAAAGTTCTGTGTCCAAGATAAAAAAAAATGGGTTGCTGCTAATTTGAAGACTCATAAACAACAAGCTTCAGCTATTATCAGATTTTCTTTTTATCATCTAAACTAAATTATACAATAAAGGGTGACTGCCATTTACAAATCTGCACGCTAACTGGACAGTCCAGAGTACCCGTTGTAAAATGAGCATATCCAAATAGAAAGAATATGGGGCACTAAAATGTATTTGAGCGACCTTCTGTGTGGATATACTCCATTATAATACTACTCAAATACAAAAAAAATAAAAAATAAACACCACAAACATTCTGCTAATTTGCAAGCTGTTGCAGTGTATGCCAGCCTGACTCAGAACATACAGACATACTTTGAGAACAATGCAGAACAAATAAATGAATAAAATCAGGAACATCGCTGCCACCAACACTCTGAAGTCTTTTAAAGTTAATTTCTTTCAGCTGCTAAGTGAACATTTTAAACAGTGTTGAGGGAAATGTTTCCTATTGAAGTAACTGCATATTGAGTAAGTAGTGCAATACAGTTGACAAAAAAAACTGCATACCTCATAACGCCTCCTGAAATGGTGATTTCATTCAGTCTTCAATGATTTGCCAGAAAACATATATTTTATGAAGAACAGACCAAAAATATGACACAATATTTGGGTACCCTGTGGAAATATACACACTCAACAGTCCTTAAAAAAAAAAAAAAGAAAAAAAAAGAAGGCAGAGATAGCAATGCTGTGAGATTTTAACTTCAGTCCTCAATGATTTGCCAGAAAACATATCTTTTATGAGGAATAAACCAAAAATATGACACAATATCTGGGCTCTCTGCAGAAATATATACACTCAACACTCCTTAACAAAAAAAAAAGAAAAATATTGCAGAGGTAGCAATGCAGTATGCAACCATTCACTCCTGGAGACAGATCATGCCCAATGTATGTCTGGGATACCCCACACTATCAGAAGCTGGCAGAAGAACACTAAAGTCCTTTTATACAATGACATTATTAAAAAAAGGTAATACTGTTTTTCTTAAATAATGTCACTGTATAATAGCAATAATCCACTCCTGTGTGCTGGCAATACCGGATTTATCCAGCGTCTATATCGTATTATTGTTTGTTCAAAATATCGAACGGCTACAATATCGAAAATGCCGTTCATCGAAACTGTTCTTGTGGGGAGCTGCCCCACACCCCCCGCTAATTATATATACCAACTCCAAGATTGCACTACAGTGAGGAAAGGGCAAATTTTCTGATCCTCACTGTACGGCGATCTTACAAAAAACTTTTCGCTGAACGGCATTTTCAACATTGTAGCCGTTCGATATTTTGAACGTACGACAATATGATATAGACCCATTTATCCATGGTTGGCTTGGTTTAATCACTCAGGCTTTACCCTTATGATGAAATCATACCAACCATGCATAAATCCTGCATTAAACTGACAGTTGTGGATTATAGCTAAACTATATAGAAACTTTAAAAAGTTTACAGACCGACTCTAGTACAAAAATATTATGTTCACAAAGGACTGAATTTTAATAATGATTTGAAAAAATTTGAACTAGTTTGGCAGATAACATTAAATGCTGGGCACCAACCATGACTGAATGAAAAATCAAAACCAACAGCTGACACCCAAGACAGGGCAAATGACGAAAAATCACTTAAAATTAAACTTCAAACCACTGCAAAAACGAATCCACAGGAAGCCAATGTGTTGAAGAAAACCCCTTTAATCGAGACTGAGACTTAGCGCTTTCACCAAACAAACTGTGGCATCATCAGAGTCAGTACTTCAAATCTAAAAACAACATGTTTAAATAGTATAACAATTGAATTCAATAATTAAACAATTAAACAATTCATTCACTTAATTAAACTTGTTACATCTTAAAAACACCAAACACCACTGGATAAATTCTCAATGTCTTAAAATCCTAAAACGTATTACTATCATTCAACCTATTCTTATAATATTATTAAGATTGTTAAAAATAATATTAATATTAATATAGTTGTTTTATTATTATTTTTGTTTTTGAGTTTTTATCACACTTATACAGTAAAAATTAAAACACTCAAGGGGACTCTGGAATAACAAAACAAAACAAAACAGAACAGATACCATAAAATAAATCAAATTGAAAAATATTTTTTGACCTTTATATCACATATGATTTTTGTCTCAAAATAGGTTTTAAAGATATGCTATCATTCAGACCAGGCTGTTTTGTTGCATTTAATCTAAGTTGCCATTCAGCTTCACGAAGAGCAACCTTGTTACTAATGTCCCCACCTTGGTCCATCACCACCCGGTCAATAATAAAAAAACAAAAACTTTTTAAAGCTACTACACTTGATCGAGTGGAGATAAAGTGCATTGTGACCATCTTTGTTCTTTACAGATCTAACATGTTCCAACACTCTGTCCCTTAATCTACGGGTCGTCATTCCAACATAAAATGCCTCACAAGAAGTGCATGAAGCAATGTTTATGATATTTTTACTGTTACAATTGCATGTCCCTGGACATGCCAATGTCCGCCCATATTTAGCCACACAAATGTAAGGCCCTTCCACTACAAATCTACATGCCCTACATAATCCACATTTCTTCATCATGGACCTAACTGGTTTGGGAACCCTCTCTAAAATGCTCTTCAAGTTGTGTCCTTTGCTGAAGCCAATTTTAGGTTGATGCCCTAAAATAGCCTTTAATTCAACACTCAAACTGTAGTCCCGCAAATTCTTCATAACAATACACATCTCAGTGGCTTTCTCACTGAAATGCAGAACCAATGCCGGGTCATTTCCAGTCATCTCCCTTGTCTTCGTTTCACAAAAATTAGTTCCGTTAGAATTCCCCACAAAGCCCTCATCATCCCCAAACTTCTTCAAAATAGGGGAATAGACCACTCTCCTCTTTTTGTATACCTCCTTCTTAATTTTCAATAATAATTTCAAGGGGTATCCACGATCCAAGAGCATCCCTATTAGTTTGTAAATCTCCTTCCTAAACATTTCTTCATCACTGACCAACCTTGACGTTCGAACCATCTGACCCTTTGCCACCCCTTTCTTCTGGTGAAAGGGGTGACAACTGTCAAAGTGGAGTAAGGAATTAGAATAGTTTTCTTTTCTAAAAATCGTGCTTGCTAGACCATCCCCAACCTTAGTAATAGTGATATCCAAAAAATTAATACTTTTTTCACTCTATGTATGGGGGAATTTTAAAAATTCTGTGGTCCCATTCAGGTAGTTCACAAATTCAACTGCCTCATTTTCCTCTCCACTCCATAAAATAAGTAAATCATCCAAAAATCTATTGTAGAGGACAATTTTAGAGTTGTAATCAGAGGTAAACACAAATGTCTTTTCCCAAGCCAACAAAACTAGATTCGCAAAGGTTGGGGCACACTTGGCACCCATTGCCACACCTGAACACTGTTTAAAATACTCCCCCTCAAATCTCATGAAGTTGTTGTGTAAAACTATCTCCAAGTCGTAAATCAGATTTATTCTACCCTTGTCAATCCTGTCACTGATGTTAAGACTTTCATAAAACATCTCCAAGCCTTGATCTTGTGGAATCACAGAAAACAAGTTGACTATATCAATGGTGAGAAAACTGTACATGCTACTTTTAACTTTTAGTTTACCCAACCTTTCCAAACAGTGCCAAGAATCTTTTAGGATGTGGTGTATATCTTCTAAGGCTGGTTTCGAAACCACATCCACAAAAGAAGCCAAGGGTTCAGTCTTGGAACCCCTAGCAGCCACTATCGGCCTAAATGCCAAAGGGTCAATCCCTTTGTGCACCTTAGGTATACCAAAGATGCTCGGCATGGTGGGGTACTTGACCTGCAAATAGTCAAACTCGTCTTCGTTAATCATGCCCTGAAATAAGGCATCTAACAAGAATAAGTCAATCTTTTTATACACTGTGTTTACTTCATTTAGAGAAACCCTACAATAAACAGTTTCATCATTCAATAAATTCATCATTGCAGTAAGATAGTCCATTTTGTACATCACCACCATCCCCCCACCTTTGTCCGGCTTCATACATCTAATATTGTTCGCTGTTTTTAAGTCAATCAAAACCTGCCTTTCTCCTTCATCAATGTTGTCCTCTTGGAGATATTTTTGCGAGCAAATTCTCCTAAATTCCCATTCAATCATCCTCTCCAAATTCAAAATTTCAACATTGTGAGGAGGAACAAACAAACTTTTCCTTCTCAAGGACATTGTTCCACCATCAAGACCCCCAATGTTGACTATCTGTTTCTCATTGAAATATAATTTAAGGTTCAATCGTCTAAAATATAACCTAAGGTTGGTCAGAACCTGGGCAATGTCAAGCTTAAAATTCGGAACAAAATTTATCCCTTTGCTAAACAATTTATAATAATTGTCAGTGAGAATTGTTTCAGTGTAGTTGTAAATAATAAAGTCAAGTTTCTTAACAACAGTACAACCCAGTCCAGTGGCATTTTCAAGATAACAAGCTTCATCACAGTTTTCAAAAGAAAGCCTTTCCCTACTAATAATAGCCGTATCAACATTCCTGTCTCCAAAACATTCATTGGTCGAAACACAAATGGTTTGCCGGTTGTCTACCATAGAACCCTGAATCAATTGGGCCTGTATATCCAACATCCCACCTCCAGTGTTGTCGTCCAGGGTCCTATTACTGGTGAACCCAGCTAAACCATCGGTGTCTAAATAAAACTCACTTTCACCATCCTGAACAATATGCATAGACACTTCATGACAATCATCAAAATTAACAAAATTAACAAAATTGATGTTGTTCTTGTTCAATGCAACACTCAATTCCTCGAATTCAACCCTTTCCCCCTCCCCCTCCCCCCAAATGACCCCTTGAAACATTTTGTGACGGATTTCGATTCCTGTTGGAAATCCTCTCTGACCTCCGAATCTCGTTCGGCTGGTCTAAAAAATCTTCCACAATCTCATTCTCTCAGTCCTGCACATTGAGTTCATTCTCATTTGTAACACCAAAACCCTCCCTGTGAACCATAGTGTCTTTGTTAAGTTTTCGTCCTGGAGGGTAAGCGTTTTGGTTCACATAATCAGCTGTATCCCTTAACAGCTTTTTCTGCTTGATACTTTTACTTTTGTTAACAAAAGACTCAATGTTAACCAAGACCCTGTTGAACCAGGCTTGGTACTGAAAAAACAAAAGATCCATGGTGATACTAGAGTAAAGTCTAGAGATTTCCTTCTTTAATTCTAACAACTTCACCCAGTTGTTCTGAATAATAATGACCAATAATCCGAGACCAGTATGATCAAACAATTTAACCATTTTAGTAAAAAATTCAGTACCTGGTTCAATTCCCATCGGAAGCTTCCAGATACAAATTATATATACCAACTCCAAGATTGCACTACAGTGAGGAAAGGGCAAATTTTCTGATCCTCACTGTACGGCGATCTTACAAAAAACTTTTCGCTGAATGGCATTTTCAACATTGTAGCCGTTCGATATTTTGAACGTACAACAATATGATATAGACCCATTTATCCATGGTTGGCTTGGTTTAATCACTCAGGCTTTACCCTTATGATGAAATCATACCAACCATGCGTAAATCCTGCATTAAACTGACAGTTGTGGATTATAGCTAAAAAGTTTACAGACCGACTCTAGTACAAAAATATTATGTTCACAAAGGACTGAATTTTAATAATGATTTGAAAAAATTTGAACTAGTTTGGCAGATAACATTAAATGCTGGGCACCAACCATGACTGAATGAACATTTGAATATCAAATGTATTTTAAAGTCACATTTCACTACGTAACAGTCCATATATATGAGCATAGAATGTTTTGTTATTGTGTACACTATTTTAAGAGGTCAATTGTAGTGTCTTAATCAGTCTTTGATAATGTAATCCTATTTTTTTCTGTTTGTTTGTTTTTTTGTTTACAAAGGGAATTTTAGTTAATCAGTATTTATAACTGTTTATTTTCATCATCTAACATATGTTTACTGATCTCATTTGTGTTGTTTCTTTCTTTCTTTTTAAACAGATCCCTATGGAAATTGACACTAAGGCCTTCATGACACCCAAAAAGCCTGTCTTTCTTAAAGTTACACCCAGATCTACTGCTGAGTAAAAATGTCAGTGGCTTTCAATAAGTTTACTACAGAATTCCTTCCAGAGAACTAAGAACCATAACTTTGGATGCCTTACAGATTTTATTCACTCTGATGCTGAGTTCTCTGTTATGGGGATGTAGTTTTCCAATTACACTACTATGAAAATAAATGGAAATTAAACATTCATATTATCAGTAAACCCTTCTACAGTACAGTACTTTTCTAAGTGTCAATGCTGGTAAGATAATTACAGACAGTGCCAGATCTTTTGGCATTAGAGGAAAGGAATGCTGCAACTAAGTGAGAATATTTTCATATCTAAAATCCTCTCACAATTACCCTTTGCCTTTCATTTTAACAGCAGTCCTACACCTGTTGAAACTACTAGCATTATGGAAAGGTGCACACAAAATTTGTGTGTGTGTGTGGGGGGGGTGTAAGCAGAGACCAAAATTTCTGGAAGGCTTTGGAAGAAAGTAACTTTCTGAAACTGCTAACATTAAATAATCATGGTGAAAAGTATGTTTTATAAGCACACAGAAGACACTGCATCACCTAACATGGATGGGTTAGGTTCATATTCTCTACCAGTCAGAATCTGGCGTACAAACTGGGAGAATCCTGCATTTAATGATGACTGCATACCTTTGTGAATGCATACCATTATAGTATGACATTACACACAGATACACAACGCTGCTCAAACTGGGAGATTCCTGCATTTAATGATGACTGCATACCTTTGTGAATGCATACCATTACGGTATGACATCACACACAGATACATAACGCTGCTCGCTCCCTAAGTGCAGCATTTTTTTTTGCCACTTGTACAGTTTAGTTTGGATTATGATCTTTTACCATCATCATTTAAGTTTCTACATGCATCATGCATACACATAGACAGCATTCTCAGTGCCCATGTGGCTATAAAGTTACTGGTCAAGGCCTGCATCAATATTGCTGTTACTGTCTTAGGAAGAGCTATGATGTATGTGAAATCAGTGTTTCAACACCTCCACTCAGATGTGCCATATTGAAGAAGTTCACAAGGGGAAAGCCATGAGGGTCTGTCATGCAGCCCAATACATAATTCACAACATAATCTCAATGGCATATAAATCAAAAAGCAGGTCACAGACTAGCCCAACAGAAAACAACCCTGGAGTTAAACTAGACTCCAGGTCTCTGAAGGTTTTGAACTCATCCTTGTCTAGTGAGTGTTGGAGTCCATGTCAGTCCTTAGTTATGGGGAACAGCATGACAACTGAGGAGAAACACTTTGGACTCCTACCTTGGGAGGTGTATGCAGAGATGTTGCTGACATTCATCTTTCAGTTGACTAGGTGGAGCTTTAGGCCAAATAACCTGATTCCCCAGAGTTACCTCATGAGTCTTGAAATCACAGACTGGTAGAACTCAGCGTTGAGTTCTCCCCTCCTTGGAACCAAGGCTAGGTATGATAATGATTACTTGTGTCATCCAACACGTGTCAGGATTTAGGTATTAAACAAATGTTTGCCTGGTGGAAGTCTGAGTCATGGATGCAAAATTACATTTTTAGGAAATATGGCCTGACACTTCTTGAGCATGATAGGTGCTGCTGCCTATCAAAGACTCCAAAACTTTGGATAGGTGTAGTAAGGGAGAGTGTAGTTATTTGCTACACTGGGGCTAAGAGACAATTATTTATCTTCTCTAAGTTCTATTCCCACAGTGCGGGAAAGGCTCTGGAACAGTGTGAGGACATCCATAAATCCGGGCACAAGGGCAACCTTCTTGACCTGTCTGTGACTTCTAAAACTAGTTTCCACATTGTGCACTGTAACTTTGTGCAGGTGTTTTAGCTAGTTCTGAAGGCTCAGGGGTGTAACCGCATAGGATGCATTATTTAGGTAATCATCCCTTAAGGAGGCTATTGCTGCAGGCTCAGGGGTATAACTAAACAGGATGCATGGTTTAGGTTATCGTCCCTTAAGAAGGCTAGGGCTACAGGCTAATGAGGTGTAGCTGCCCAGGATGTATTGCTTAGGTTATCCTCCCTTAAGGAGACTAGGGCTGCTGGCTCAGAGGTGTAGCTGCATAAGATGCATTATTTAGGTTAGGTTATCGTACCTTAAGAAGGCTAGGGCTGCAGATTCAGGTGTTTCACACCATAACATACACTGTTTAGGTTATCCTCCCTTAAGGAGACTAGGGTTGCAGGCTCAGGGATGTAGCTGTACGGGATGCTTGGTTTAGGTTATCATACCTTAAGAAGGCTAGGGCTGCAGATTCAGGTGTTTCGCTGCACAACATACACTGTTCAGTTATCCTCCCTTAAGGAGGCTAGGGTTGCAGGCTCAAGAATGTAGCTGTATGGGATGCTTGGTTTAGGTTATCCTTGCTTAAGGAGGTTAGGATTGCAGGTACAAAGGTGTGCCTGCACAGAATACATGGCTTTAGATATACTCCCTAAAGGAGGAGTTCGGAAACAAGATCATAAATGTCCACATAAAAAGGGATGTGTTAGTGTTCTTTCACCAGCCCACTAAGAACCTAGTCCATGACATTTGGAGGAAGAAACAGACCCTTACCTCAGTCGAATGAGAGCCTAAATGAACCTCCTATCTCTGACCTCTTTTATTTCCAAAGTAATAAAATACAAAAAAGGAAACAGCCTCACATTTTAAGTAGCACAGAGTTTTGCCCCCCTGTCCTAAGATTTCAAAGAACATGACCCTGCCAGTAGCTCTGTTGCAGTACTGACTTTAATCTGTGACTGCCAGTGGAGGTCAGTTCTGAGTTGGCCTCAGCTTGGAGATCCATCACAAAAACTAGACAACTCTATATGGGGGTCACTTCTGGCCAGGTCCTTAAACTCACTAGCCTTCCCTTAGAAAGCAATCTGAAGGTGGATTAGAACACCTTGAGAAAGTGCTAGGGACAAGCACAGGCTTTAGTGATCAAAGGGGCTGTAGAGGGATGCCCTAATTTTCGGAAAGGGGTGGAGGGTTTACTTCCACATTCTACTAGTCATAAAGGGAATGGGCAAATTGTTTTCTGTTCTGCACCACAGCAACTGAAACCATATTGATGCATTCATTTTGAAATGACCACCCTGCAGATTCATGCCCTTGCACCAACAGGGTGTTATCACTGAACATAATAGACACTATCTAGCACATCAGGATTTAGCATCCACACAGGATATTCCCTGAATTTGCATTGTTTAGTCATCACTTCCAGTACAAAATATTGCCATTTGAGCTTTCTTCAGTGGCCTTGTTCTTTGAAATTTGGGCAACAGTGACAAACATTTTGCATGAGAAAAATCTCTAAACATTTCCTTACCTGGATAATTGGCCTATGGTGGACCCATCTAGAGAATCACTGAAAGCATTAGTGCTGGGGTTGTTCATGTTGCTTCAGTTTTTTTAGGATTGTGATATAAATTCTCTCTTACTGCTGCTCAGAGGCCTACTTTGACAGTAATAGAACTAGACAGTCTAATGTCATTTTTTAGCACCTGGAGATCAAGGCTGAGAGTGAAGTTTGGAGTTCAAGTTTTGATGCTATGGAATTCCACAGTTCAACCACTGCCTCCTTTTTTCTCTCATGCCTGCCAACCAGTTGTCTTGATCCCATTTATTCCCCCATTGCTTTGGTGGTTTCCATGTCAGGGATGAAATACAAGCGAAACAGAATGTCATCATTCAGAAAACTATGGGAGGTGGGCTTTATGTTTAAACCTCAGTGTCCCTGCATCAGCCTCACGTACAAGTGAGCCTAGATTATATCCCTGCTACATCACCCTGATAATTGTACATGCTTTTGTGTACAAGTGAAGCTGCGACTA
Organism: Protopterus annectens; assembly: GCF_019279795.1. Taxonomy (NCBI): domain Eukaryota; kingdom Metazoa; phylum Chordata; order Ceratodontiformes; family Protopteridae; genus Protopterus; species Protopterus annectens. The sequence goes on along the minus strand of NC_056746.1, from coordinate 400,835,256 downwards.
CCATGAGATGCATAGCTTAGTGGTTGCTTATATATAAGTCTTTGTAATGCATGCTACAACACCCCCCAATGGCTGTCAGCCATGCAGTGGGTTAGGGTATCTCCCTTCCCATGATAGGAGAGCTACTGTCAACTACTCACTCCCATATTTATCCATTGGCTCCTCCAGGGCATGGTTTGCAAAAAAGTTTACAGGTGGGGGTTTAACCCTCTGTCCCACATAGCTAGTGGGTTTTACAAGGCTCATTGTGCATTTGCATGACTGATGACTGTGAGATATCAGTGGCTTCAGATACCATGGGTTCACAGACCTGCCCTGAGTGTGAAACTATTGCTTTGCATTGGTGTAGTCAACACTTACTACCAACCTCTTGATAGGTCTTCCTTTTCTGTAACTGAATCCATCACAGAATCTGGTAACAGACACTTTATTTGCTGGTTGCAGAGTTCATCTTAGCTCCTACATATTGCAATTTGTGTGGTCAATCCTACGGTAGAAGCAGCACATCTAACAGAGGTACGAGCTAAAATGGAAGGATATCCTCCTGGTGTTAAGAGCCCCTGCTAATCTAGTCAGACAACCAGTTCAAAAATGATAGAGTTATACCCATTTTAAAGGGGAGCTGATGCTCACCTGGCAGTAGGCTGCATACAAAAGCATGCCTTTTAGCTACTCCCATTACTGGGGAAGTGAACAAGCTGGCAAACTTTCCAAGCTGCTTCTCCAATCTTCTCCTGAAGTTGAAGATTCAAAAGCCATGCCTGAGCCAAGTATTATGGAAGAGGTTAGTTCACAGACTGAGCTCATCTTTACCTCATAGGAAAATGTTGTCTAGCCCATTACCTGCTTAGTTCATCAGGACAAGGGTGGATGGTGGTGATAGATGTGTTCTCCCTCCTCTTGATTGGGGGAAGCCTGTAAGCATTCCCACCAATCTTTCTGGTCCCAAATCAAATCCCTAGTGACAGAAGAAACTGTTCCAATCCAAGCCATGAATGTCTCCATCTCTTGGAAGGGCTCTTTATTTAAACCATTTAATCCAAATGGGGTCCTCTGGGGGGGGGGTCTCTGACATTGTAGCTGCTAAGAAAGCTTTCCCTCAACAGGCCCATGCCTGCAAGTGGAAAAGTTTTAGTTTGAGCAATTCTGTACATCATACCACCTTATCTGGTCAAATTACAGCTGATCTGATACATCACAGGCACCTTTATGATTTTGGCCTCAATTATTCCACACCCAGAGTATATGCATCTGTTATTTCTCCACATTATGGCCTTTGGGGAGGGGGCAGAGCTGTACCCCAGGATTGGCTGGTCATGCAGATCCTTAAAGGAGTGCTGCATCTTCATCCTTTCTGGAAATTGGTGCAGGAGATTAAAGAGCTAACAAGCTGTTTCTTGTAGTCCTAGATTCAATTCCCTCAGCGCCCATTGTCCACTTGTGTCTCTGATTGAGTCACTTAACCAGACAGCGTTCTCAGCAGTGTCTGAAAACTGTCCATAAAGATCAGTGTTCTAACTGCATCAACAAATACAAATAAAATACAAATAAAAAATATATCCTCCATTGAAGAACCCCTCATCTCCATCAAACACAAACCTCATGATTGTTAAGCCTGATCTTTCTGCTTTGAGTCTATGAGCTTGGTAGCATTGAAATTCATTTGTTGATAAATGATTTTCTTAGTAACTATCACCACTATATGTAGGATTACAGAGCTTCAGGTCTTTCAATACAAGAGTTTGTATCTGATTTTTCACAAGGAATGGATGCCCCTTGGCCATAACCTACATTTTATCCCAAAAGTAACTTCTCTGTTGCCCTTGAACCATTCTATTCATCTTGTTTTCTTAGCAGGAACAGCCTGAGAAGAGTGCCTTTCATACCTTGAATGTCTATGGTTGGCTCATGTATTACCAGGAAACGTTGCAAGTTTAGGAAGATGAAACTGTTTGTTTATCTTTGCAAATGTGAAGCAAGGACATTAGGACTGCAGCTACATTCTGTTTTGCCATGAGGCAGTAAATCACCTGCTGGTTATGGCTTTGCTCAAACCCCACTCTACTTGGGGAGTGGATGCATAGAGCACTTGCTTAAAGAATGTGACCACTGCAGACATTTGTACCACAGAGACATGGTTACAGGTGCACACTTTCACTAACAGTTGCAGTCTGGGATTGAGGTCTGCTTTGGTAAGACAGCATGTCAGGACTTGGCTTTCTGTGCTTTGTTTCTGTGTGATGCTGCAGCTCATTCCACTTTGGTTGAAGAACTCACCTAAAACTTGGAGTCATCAAGGAAAGTTCTTAGGTTCATAGGTGTTTACTAGGCAAATGACCACAAGGGCCTTTTTAAGCCTAGCCATGCATCCCAAATCTCTGACAAGTTATGATACCTTTGATAAGTATAAACATGGGCCTGGGAGATGAACCATTTACAAGTTACCTCTGTCCATTAGGGACACAGGTGCCAAACCAGGGATGCATTTCCCGTTCCCCATCCAGCTGTCCAAGTTACACTTGAAGTGGGTTAGGGAGGAACATTTCTCCACATGGATGGGGAGCCTGCTCCACAGAAGGGGTAGCCTCTGGGATACATACCTGTCTGTCCTGCAAGTCCTATTTATATCACAGACAAGGTTTAAGTCTTAATTTTAGATAACACATACTCTCATAGAACACAATATGGTATGAATGTATCATCCTTGATGGGTCAGGTATACTCTCCCACTATGTTCAAAGAATCTCCTCCATCCAGCCTCTGCTGCTTCAGCTCCTTGCAAGTCAGGCACATTAGTCTGTAACAGTGTACAGGTACAATGTATTACATTGTTACATCTTAGTTTGCAGGAAGATGCTTATTACTGACTAGAAGTTGAACTGGTGCACCCTGGAAAAAGTACATTTGTGTTTGTAGCACATGAAATAATTCTCTGCACTAGAATAGGTCTAATGTCATCCTCAAACATGGGATCTTTTGTTTCTTTTTTTTACTCATTTCTGATTGTTATAGAAGATGAATGCAACCAATGACTCATTAAAGTTCTGAGTTCTCATAGAGATCAATATCCTGTAAGAAAATACAACAAAAAATATGTGAACAACCAAGAATAACAGCCCAGCACTGCTGGATTTACCCTACTAACATGGTGAGGACAGGGAAATAACAAGTCATTGGGGAGGTGGGGTGGGGTGGTTACCCAAAAGGAGCACAAAAATAGAATGGGTCAACAGAAAAATACCCCGTTTTTCCAACAATACTCTCAACCTCTTAAGACAAGAAATCTGGACAGAGTCTAAATAATAGGGAGTAAAGGCCTAAAAATAGGGACAGATTTTAAATATTGCTCTTACTAACTTAGAAATTTGCTAGAATAACAGGAATTGCGTTAGCATGCATTTTCTGAAGGATATGAAGACATATGTACCACAGATACGTAGTTATAGGTATGTCATTATTGTGTGATTTTTCCAAAAACTCGCAAATTTTATGAGGAAAATGTGAAGCAAAAATCTGGACATTTTGCAAAAATTCGGACTGTAGAGAAGTATAATGAAAGGATGTCCATCTTGTTTCCTTATAATGTGTAACTTAAGAAAATTGTTATAAATCAAGTTTTTTTCCTCCCAAAATATTTTACCTAGGGCTATTTAATATTTTTATCTGAATTAAGCCTTTAATTTTATTTCAGTTATATTTGCCCTGGACACACTAAATGTAAACTGGTTTTAAATCAGGTTGGAAGCAGAGTCATTATCGTAGATCTTTTTGCAGACTAGTGAAAGGGAAACTATAAATTACTGTATTTATCAGCAGTCATTTGTTTCAAATGTTTCTGGAAAGCTGATGTGAATCTGCAAAAAACAAAAAAAAATTGTGGCTATGTAAAGATTTTAGTTTTGAAAATGGCATGAAATTGATCAAAGATACCTATGTTTGCAGTATGATGACATTGCTAAGATTAGCAGACCTCCCACTATTCATTGCCTTATAGTGCTAACAATATCTGTAGAGTAACAGAAGTCTTTTTGAAAGCCACTGTAAAAGTAAACAGAATGTGTAGAATTCATTTAAAGCAGTTTTTAAGAAGCAGTGTCTGGAACTTTGTTTTATGAGCAAAACTGAAATGTAAACAACTTATATTTTAGTAAGTTTGTATTAAAATAACCCTTTTAAAATGCAGTTCTTGACATCTGTTGTTTCTGTGGTTTCTGATAACGGTCATAATAGTTGTTGTGACTTTCGGCTTTTTCCTGGTTAGGGGTCACCACAGCGGAATTCCGGTCCGCTAATGATTGGCAGTTGATTTTTTCGTACCGAGTTACCAGCCCTGACGCACAACCTTCAACGAAGGTACGCCCATTCACACGTCTCCACGCAGAAGACACTCTAACTGAGAGTCGAACCAGACAGCGTCTTACTGTGAGGCAACAAAGCTACCGCAGCACCACCACCGTGGATATAACAGTCATAATAGTAATGACATAATTTGAAATGCATTTTTTTACATTTAGATTGGTCTGCTTAAAATGCAAATTTAAAATCAGTTTTCACCAGACTACTCTCATTGCAAACCAACATGATTAAAAGTACAAAAAATGAACACTGAAGTCAAGAAATTATGTTTTCTAACAAAGTTAGCTCATATTCATATGCCCATTTCAGAAAATAGATGATAGCTGGTCAGACAGTGTACACATGGATATGTAATATACTTTAAACTGAAGCATGAAGAAACTTTTAACTTTTTTCTTATTATAATTTCATTACCTCATCATGCAGTAACATTTATATTAGGCCATGTTGTTGTTGTTGTGTCTTTCGGCTTTTCCCAGTTAGGGGTCACCACAGCGGAACTCCGGTCTGCTAATGATTGGCAGTAGATTTTTACGTGCCAAGTTGCCAGCCCTGACGCACAACCTTCAACGAAGGTACACCCATTCACGCATGTCTCCACACAGAAGACACTCTAGCTGAGAATCGAACAGAACAACGTCTTACTGTGAGGCGACAACGCTACCGCAGCACCACCTAGGCCATATTATGATAAAATTATAATGAAGCAGCATTGCTTGCATGTTGTATATAAATATTATGCCACGGTGAGTGCTCCGGCAGCTGTAAAATAAACTAAGACACTATAGAGGAAACATCCAAAGATTCCAATGGTAGCTTGGCCTATTTTTTCTTTCTATAAAATTGGTTGGTGCATATAGAAGGCCATATCTGTATGTTGCTGTCAGTACTGGCTGCCACCTCTTTGTCAGTCTCTGTTCACCACTAGTCTAAGCACTTTGCCTTTAGCATATTTTGGGCACTATGTGATTATTGTGATGTATATACTGATTGTCCCTCATCCTGTCAGCAAGCTTTGACAAATTATATGACAAGCCAGCTTAAAAAATGGCGTGATCTAATACCTCACTATACTTGAATATACAATCACTTACTAAGACAGCTAAATAATTTAAAGGTGAAAAGGAATGAATTTTATTCACCATTTTTATTATTAAAATTGCACCTTTTAGTAATGCATGTCTGTGCATACTGCAGCCAAACCAGGGTAACAGGTACTTTTTACCCTGCTTCTTTATGAAGAATGAAGTCAAAATCCTAGTTACCACCACAAGCCAGTGCATTTCTTTGTGCCGGTCCCAAGCCCGGATAAATGGGGAGGGTTGCATCAGGAAGGGCATCCGGCATAAAAATTCTGCCACATAACTTATGGCGCGAAAATTTCATATTTCCATACCGGATCGGTCAAGGCCTGGGTTAACAACGACCACCACCAGTACTGTTAGCCAACAGGGTGCTGGTGGAAATTGGGCTAGTGTTGGCCGAAGGAGAAGAGGAGGGCAAAGGCATGCCCGAAGGCAGGAAGAGAGGAGGAAGGTTAGGAGTGTAGCAGTGAGGGTAGGAATTTTGAATGTTGGCAGTATGACTGGTATAGGAAGAGAGCTAGCTGATATGATGGAGAGAAGGAAGGTTGATATATTGTGCGTGCAAGAGACCAGATGGAAGGGAAGTAAGTGCCAGGTGTTTAGGAAACAGGTTCAAATTGTTCTATCATGGTGTGGATGGCAGAAGAAATGAGGTAGGCGTTATACTAAAGGAACAATATGCCAAGAGTGTTTTAGATGTGAAGAGAGTGTCTGACAGAGTGATGTTTATGAAGCTAGAAATTAATGGTGTAATGATGAATGTTGTTAGTGCATATGCTCCACAAGTTGGGTGTGCGATGGATGAGAAAGAGAAATTTTGGAGCGAGTTGGATGAAGTTGTGGTGAGTGTACCCAAGGGTGAGAGACTAGTGATTAGAGCGGACTTTAATGGGCGTGTTGATGAAGTGAACAGAGGGGATGAGGAAGTGATGGGTAGGAATGGTGTTAAGGAGAGGAATGCAGAAGGTCAGATGATTGTGGATTTTGCAAAAAGGATGGACATGGCTGTGGTGAATACGTATTTTAAGAAGAGGGAGGAGCATAGGGTGATGTACAAGAGTGGAGGAAGATGCACACAGGTGGATTATATCTTATGTAGGAGGGCCAGTCTGAAGGAGATTGGAGACTGTAAAGTGGTGGCAGGGGAAAGTGTAGTTAAGCAGCATAGAATGGTGGTCTGTAGGATGACGGTGATCAAGAAGAAAAGTAGGAGTGTGAAAGCAGTGCCAAGGATTAAATAGTGGAAGTTAAAAAAGGGTGATTGTGAAGTGGAGTTTAGGGAAGAGTTAAGACAGGCACTGGGAGGCAGTGGAGAGTTACCAAATACCTGGGTAACTACAGCAGAACTAGTAAGGGAGACTGCTAGAAAGGTGCTTGGTGTGACATCTGGACAGAGGAAGGAGGACAAGGAGACCTGGTGGTGGAATGAGGAAGTACAGGAGAGTATACAGAGGAAGAGGCTGGCGAAGAAGAATTGGGATTGTCAAGGAGATGAAGAAAGCAGACATGAGTATAAGGAGATGAGGCGCATGGCAAAGAAAGAGGTGGCGAAAGCTAAGGATAAGGCGTATGGAGAGTTGTATGAGAGACTGGACAGTAAAGAGGGAGAAAAGGACCTGTACCGATTGGCTAGAGAGAGGGACAGAGCTGGGAAAGATGTGCAGCAAGTAAGGGTGATAAAGGATAGTGAGGGAAAGGTATTCACAAGAGAGGAGAGTGTGTTGAGTAGATGGAAAGAATATTTTGAGAGGCTGATGAATGAAGAGAATGAGAAAGAGAGAAGGTTGGATGATGTGGGGATAGTGAATCAGGAAGTGAAACAGATTAGCAAGGAGGAAGTAAGGACAGCTATGAAGAGGATGAACAATGGAAAGTCTGTTGGCCCAGATGACATCCCAATGGAGGCATGGAGGTGCTTAGGAGAAATGGCAGTAGAATTTTTAACTAGATTGTTTAATGAAATTTTGGAAAGTCAGAGGATGCCTGAGGAGTGGAGAAAAAGTGTTTTGGTACCTATCTTTAAGAATAAGGGTGATGTGCAGAGCTGCAGTAACTACAGAGGGATACAATTGATCAGTCACAGCTTGAGGTTATGGGAGAGAGTAGTAGAAGCTAGGTTAAGAAGGAAGGTGATGATTAGTGATCAGCAGTATGGTTTCATGCCAGGAAAGAGCACTACAGATGCGATGTTTGCTCAGAGAGTGTTATTGGAGAAATACAGAGAAGGTCAGAAGGAGTTGCATTGTGTCTTTGTGGACTTGGAGAAAGCATATGACAGGATGCCTAGAGAAGAGTTGTGGTATTGTATGAGGAAGTCCGCAGTGGCAGAGAAGTATGTAAGAGTGGTACAGGATATGTACGAGGGTAGTGTGACAGTGGTGAGGACTGCAGTGGGAGTGACAGATCTGTTTAAGGTGGAGGTGGGATTACATCAAGGATCAGCTCTGAGTCCTTTCTTATTTGCAGTGGTGATGGACAGGTTGACAGATGAGATCAGACAGGAGGCCCCGTGGACTATGATGTTTGCAGATGACATTGTGATCTGTAGTGAGAGTAGGAATCAGGTTGAGGAGACTCTGGAGAGGTGAAGATATGCTCTAGAGAGCAGAGGACTGAGGGTCAGCAGGGCTAAGACAGAATATATGTGTGTAAATGAGAGGGAGGGTAGAGGAATGGTGAGGATGCAGGGAATAGAGTTGGTAAAGGTGGACGAGTTTAAGTACTTGGGATCAACAGTTCAGAGTAATGGTGAATGTGGAAGAGAGGTGAAGAACAGAGTACAGGCAGGGTGGAATGGGTGGAGAAGAATGTCAGGAGTGATTTGTGACAGATGGGTACCAGTAAGAGTGAAAGGGAAGGTCTACAAGACAGTAGTGAGACCAGCTATGTTATATGGGTTGGAGACAGTGGCATTGACAAAAAGGCAGGAGTCAGAGCTGGATGTGGCAGAGTTAAAGATGTTAAGATTTGCACTCGGTGTGACTAGGATGGATAGGATTAGGAATCAGTATATTAGAGGGTCAGCTCATGTTGGACAGTTTGGAGACAAAGCAAGAGAGACGAGATTGCGTTGGTTTGGACATGTGCTGAGGAGGGATGATGGGTATATTGGGAAAAAGATGCTAAGGATGAAGCTGCCAGGTAAGAGGAAAAGAGGAAGGCCAAAGATAAGGTTTATGGACGTGGTGAGAGAGGACATGCAGGTGGTCGGTGTGACAGAGCAAGATGCAGAGGTTAGGAAGAATTAGAAAGAGATGATCCACTGTGGCGACCCCTAACGGGAAAAGCCGAAAGATGATGATGATGACCACCACTAAATCAACACATATGATAAATTTCAAATTCAATAATGAGGATCAACATTTGTTACTAAGGTGCTAGTACCATCTTTACCTGCATCTTCTGGGACACAACATTGTATACGTTTAAGTGAAACACTTTCACCTGATGCAAACAATGATAAATGAATTGTGAAATATAACAATTCTGTTCTTGTGACTGAACAAAAGACCCTGTCAAGCAATATAATTAATATGATGCTGCTAAGGTAAAAGCAATGATTTTGTGAACTTTTAAAGGTTTTATACTGCAAGCCTTTTACATTGAAGTGCTAATGATTTATGAGTTCCTGCTGGCTTCAGAACCTCTTCAATGCATCATAAAGCTCTGAAACATAGCTGCTGTTTTGGCTGTACTGGGCACCTATGCTACTCACCAGACTTACTATCCTATTCATGTTTTAAACTTATCCAGTGGTGTTCATGAGGACTAGTTTGCAGCGTGAACCATATCTTCCAGATTAAGTGAATTCATCTCTTTCCAAGTCCACAGTCGTTAGGGTATCAGACCTATTTCATATCCCATGATGCCCCAGTTTGACTTGATCATTTCCTGTCATTCTATCATCTATGCATGTATGTTGGGTTGTTGCGTATGAAAAGAAGTCACAAATGTGAACAATGTGATCTTGCTTTTTTGTTAACATGTTAAAAGTATTGCTGGATTGTGATCCTGGGTGAATCAAGTATTTCTGAAAAAGTAAATTTACCTGTAAAAGTCCTAGCAAAGACCTCTAATAAGTTAGATTTCAAAGTAGAGAGTGACGGTTCACTGAAGGTAGTAACTAGTCTTCCACTACCCAGGGAAGTAGAAGGGTCACTCTTGGAAGTGTGTGTGCAGCTGTGGAACACTTTCAGGGAAAAAATGTTTATGTATTTTAAATTTTGTTTGCTAGCTAATTCCTACTGACCAGAGGTCCTATTACAGGGTCAGTATACTTGAGTGTGCAATGGCTTACTAAGACTGAAGGGGTATCTATTTTATTTTTACTTTGTTGACTGTGTGGGTGGACTGGTCTGAGAAACTTTTCCATGAAACTGGTGCGAATGCAGTGTTACAGAGATACAGCAGAAATGAAAATCAGTCAGTTACACAAATGAGAATAAATCAGATACAGGCATCAAAAGAGTTATAATGCAATAAATAAATCCACTGTATTATACAGTATAATAAATATTGATAAAATTGTACTGAAGCAGCATTCTTGCATGTTGCAGTTGCATGATGGAGAGGGATCATTTGAAGCTTCTGCATATTTAGGTCTACAAGATGAGATGGAATGGAGCTTAGCCCTTGTCAGGGAGACTTGTACAACTTTGTTTTAAGATGCTGTGCAAGCTTTTTTCTTGAAAAGGGAATATTTTGTAATCTAAGTTCTATAGGAAGGTGGTTCCACTTAGCAGATATAATTTTGCTGTATTTTTTCTCCAGATAGGAGCTCAAAAGGCAGTCTGATTCAGACTGTACAAGGATACCTCGTCACCGATATGTAATTAACTATTTCATTGTACAGCACATATTGTCTATATGACAGTACACATCTTACACAGGTTTAGAAATGTAAACAGATGTTTGATAAATTGTAATGGATCTACTTTCATTAGATGAAGGTACGATTCACCAAATTGTACTTACCTGAGCTGAATCCACCGAAGTTACACTTCAATGAACAAATGGACTGCCAAATTCCTTTCACAGGGAAAGGAACCACTTGACCACCATGGTGAATTGTGCTCTCTCTTCCATGTAGTGCGATCTTGGAGTTGGTATATTAAAGTAGGGGGATGTGAGGGTGAAGACCCCCACATGGTTGGTGTGGGGGAGCAAAGTTCCTCACTTTGGTGGGCTTACTCTTTTTATCCATTTTGTTTGGTTTCTATGGTGGTCAAGTGGTTCCTTTCCCTGTGAAAGGAATTCGGCAGGCCGTTCGTTCATTGAAGTGTAGCTTCGGTGGATTCAGCTCAGGTAAGTACAATTTGGTGGATCATATTTTCATCTAATGAAAGTAGATCCATTGTAATATATATATATATATATATATATATATATATATATATATATATATATATATATATATATATATATATATATATTATATATATATATATATATATATATATATATATATAGTTCTCAAAATACAATCCATACAAATACATTATATAAATACATATACAGTACATAAAATAAGATATTTGGTATAACTATCAAATGATATTTTTGTGGCATGTTTAATGTATAATTATCAAAACAATGGGCCAGATGCCAAAAAGACCTATTTTCAATGTAAGTGGTCTTTTAGAATCAGGTCCAATGTTCTGAGGTAAGGTTGAAGTCCATAAACAATATTTAAATACAAAATTTAATTTAGGTTTAGCTAAGTAGCAAGTCTTCCTGGAACTTACTTAACTAGTAGCAGTTAAGGTAATTAATGTATTTATTTTGCATTTGTTTACCGGGAAAGTCTGACTGGGCACCACATCCCCTTTTCAACAGAGGACCAGTGAGAAAAGCTTTAAACAAGTACAAAGATTCATAAAAACAATTAATATTACAGGGTTTGAACAGAGTACATAGAATACAGTTGTTATACAGGATTTCACAAATGTTTAACAACTACAAAACCAAAAAAAACAGAGAAATTCATTAGACACCTTTTGTCTACGACTGACTTCAGTACATAAATTGTGCATTAAGCATGAAGGAGAATTAAATGAAGTACAGAACTAACTCCAAAAACAAACCACCCTGATGGAATCAGAAAATCAATAGGCTGTATAACAGGAGGAAGAAAATCATGGCAAAAATTAGGAGGTGCAGCACCCAGCAGGATAAAAGCATTCTCACCAAGCTAACAAAACAACTCTGAGGACAAATACAGTCTACCAAAGCCAAACTTGGGGTAAGTTTGGCCTCCCAGGCCAAGGACAACCACAAAGCATTCTTTAACTATGTCCACAACCTCAAAGGCAATACACAATTGTGTGCTCAGCTCATTGTAAATGGAGACAAATATACTGAGCCAGAAGATATAGCAAACCTCCTGTCTGATAAATTCAGCTCTAACTTTACTCCTCTCTCCCCCTCAGCCTTCCCTCAGGAAATATCATCAGGTATAACTCCCCTTACTATCACTAAGGAACAGGTCCTTAATGCTCTCTCTAAGACCAAGAACACTGCATAAATAGCATGAAACATGACCTATCAGGGCCTCTGGAATTACTATTTAACTGAAGCCTCCAAACAGACTTCGTGCCTCATGAATGGAGAAAGGAAACTGTCATCCCTCTGCACAAAGGTGGACCATCTACAGACCCTGGAAACTGCAAACCCATTAGTCTCACTAGTCTTATATGTAAAGCCATGGAAAGAATTATCATGGAGATGATCAACAGAGATGTAGTAAACCTCCAGACACTGGACCCAACCCAGTTTGGTTTCATCTAGGGCAGATCATGCCTACTCAACCTGGTGGACTTCTTTGAGAAGGTCACCAAAGCAATAGACGAGGGCAAAATCATTCACACCACCTACCTTGAGCTGGCCATGGCATGTGACACAATACCCCACTCAGTCATTGTTGATAAACTCAAGACGTTAGGTACAAACCCATATGTCACCCGGTGGATAGCCTACTGGCTCACAGACAGGACTCCGGAAGTTAGAATTGGGGAGTCCACCTCTACAAAGAGGCCAGTCACAAGTGGAGTCCCTCAGGGATCAGTCCTTGGACTGCTCCTTTTTGGCATTTACTTCTCAGAAGTCAAGGCCAATGTCAGTGGTCTGTGGCTGACTAAATTTGCAAATGAATGCAAATTAGAAGCTGTCATTGAATCTCACACTGACACAAATGTTCTCCAGGTAGGGCTGACACAGGCAAACAACTGGTGTCAGAGCCATGGACTAAATCTAATTGCCAAGAAATGCATAATAGTATCTATGGGAAGTCATCCATCCCATGTAACTATCATATTGACAACACACCTCTTAGAGTTGACCCATTAGTCAAGGACTTAGGAACACACATAGATAGTAATCTAGCCTTTGACCATCATGTGGCTACAGTGGTGAGGAAATCATTCTATGTTGTGCAACTTATAAACAAAGGTATGGCATCTAAGTCCAAGGAAGTCATTGTTCCACTGTATTTGGCATTCATCAGACCTGTCATTGAGTACAATGCCCCCTTTGGTATGTACCTAGCCAGGCATATTCAACAACTGGAATGTCCACAGAGGTTCCTCACTAAAAGAATACATGGCATAAGTAAATGTTGTATGCAGACTGCCTCAAGACCCTATCCCTGTATTCTGTCTCATACAAGCTTTTGAGGGGAAATTTATGCCTGGCATACAGGGCATTGTCAGACCCCACTCTGATGGACCTCTTGCATATCCACAAAAAAAAAATGACACCAGAATTACCCATTCTGAAGACTTAAACCTTGCTTGTAATATAAATGGGACCTGCTGGAGAGATAGGTATGTATCCCAGAGACTACCATATCTATGGAACAGGCTCGCCATCCATGTGAAGCAGAGTTCCTCAATAACCCAATTCAATTGCAACTTGGACAATTGGATAGGAAACCAGAAATTCATCCCTGGTTTGGCACCTATGTCTCTAACGGACACAGGTAACCTGTAAATGGTTCATCTCCCAGGCCCATACTTACACTTATGAAGGGTATCAGAACTTGTCAGAGATTTAGCATGCATGGCTAGGCTTAAAAAGGCCCTTGTGGTCATTAGCCCAGTAAACACCTATAAACCTATAAAAGGAGGCAGAAGCAGCAGCAGAGTATAACCTAAAAGGATACCAGTAAGACAGGATATGAATGTAATAAAACATAGATGTGAGTAGCATATGAATGAGTAGCCTGTGGAGTTTGGTAGGCAATAGTTACCGACAGACTCTATTTACATGAGATTACTATATACAATAAAGCATAATAGTAATGTTATGAATATATAGGTTCATAGGTAGGTACTTGGCTATCTGCCCGAAGGCATTTATAAGCCTAGCTAAAATGTGTTGGCTTATGTCGCCGCCTTAGATTAGTTCCCTGTGCCTCTGTCCAGCAGAGCCATTGAAGTGATCCCTGGGGTAAACTTTGTTTCCCATCCACTCGTCAAGGTTTCCCTTAAAGAGTGTTTGTGAGGAGCTCTGCCTAATGTAGACTGGAATCTTGTTCCATAGCAGGGGAAGTCTCTGGGACAGGAATCTATCCCTCCAGCACGTCCTATTTATTGTTGTGGTGAGGTTTAGATCCCTAGAGCATGTGGCTCGAGGGGATATGGTTTTCTTTAGGTGGAGCATATCCATCAATTCTGGGTTGGACATGGCCTTGTATGTCAAGCAGAGATCACCTCTGAGTAGGCGGTATGCAACCAAGTACTGCTGGAGTTTCTTCAGTCGAGCTGCATAGGGCATCTGTTTGAAGCCAGTGATCCTCTTGGTTAGGTACTTCTGTGGTCTTTCCAGCTGTTGTAGGTGTTTTGTAAGGTACATCCCAAATGGGGCATTGTACTCTATGATGGGACTGATGAGTGATGCATAGAGGGGCACAATGACCTCTTTTGATCTGGATGCAAACCCTTTTGTGATTAGGTGGGCCACATAGAAGGATTTTCTAACCACTTTGGCAATGTGATTATCAAAGGAGAGATTACTATCTACTTGGGTCCCCAGATCCCTTATTACGTTTTCTGTATTTAGGGGGCTACAATATGTGGTAGTTTGTGTGTACTTTGTTTTTTCAAAAGGGGATGTCTATGCATTTTTTGGCATTTAGCTAGAGGCCATGATTTTGACACCAGGTATCTGTCTCAGTGAGACCCTTTTGGAGGATACCTGTGTTAGCCAGAGAGTCAATTATAGCCCCTAGTTTGCAGTTGTTTGCGAACTTGGTCAGCCATAGTCCTCCTGTGCTTGCCTGTACCTCTGAAAAGTATATGCCGAACAGGAGGGGTCCTAGGACTGAGCCCTTGTAACCGGTTTAGAGTCAGACCTAGCTCCCGCAACTCTCACCATGTGGGTTCTGTCCGTGAGCCAATTGGCAACCCATCTTGTGACATAGGGGTTTATGTTCAGGCTGGTGAGCTTGTCTATAATACCTGAATGGGTAATGGTTTTGAAGGCCTTTGGGAGGTCTAGGTATGCTATGTGTACCACCATTCCATCATCTATAGCCTTGGTAACTGTCTCAAAGAAGTCCACCAGGTTTAGGAGGCATGATCTGCCCTTAACAAAGCCGAACTGGGTAGGGTCCAGTGTTTAGAGGTTCCCAATGTCTCTGTTAATGAGTTCCATGATGATGCGCTCCATAGCCTTGCAGACCAAGCTAGTCAGGTTTTTAGGGCAATAGTTCTCGGAGTCTGTTGTGGCTTCACCTTCGTGGAGTGAAATAACCATTGCTGTGCATCACTCTATGGGTACGTAGCCTGTGGAGAGGCTAAGTTTGAACAGTGTGTTTAGGTGAGGTGTTAGTTCGTCTTTGAGCTTGTGTAGGATGCAGCCTGGGACACCGTCTGGTCCCACTGATGCTGTGTTTTTGGCTTTGGAGAGGGCTGTTTTTACCTGTGTCTGTGATTTCAGGGGCTCTAAATTCTTCTGGTATGGTTATGGGCCCTTTTGGGGGTGAGAGGGGGTGAAGTTTGCACTGAACCTGTCCACCAGGATGTTGGCAATATCGGTTAGTTCAGTGTATTTTGTGCCATTCTGCATTAACTCCAGGCAGATCTGAGCATTGCCACTTAGATTCTTGACATAGCTAAAAATGCCTTGTGGTTATCTTTGGAGTCCTTGGCAATTTTTCTTTCGAAGCTCGCCTTGGACAATTTTATGAGGGATCATAGTTTCTGCTGATACTGATCAGGGATGTCTTCCCTTCTTGGGATTTTACTCTTTTCTGTACTAGTTTCCTCCTTCTATTGTATAGCTTGTTTATGGCAGGAGTCCACCTGACTGGTTTCCTTTTCTTGGAGGAGTGAGGTTTGGTTTTGCTTGGGATAGCATGATCCATGCATTCTTGTAGGTGCCTGTAGAATGCATTAGTAAAGGATTTTGCAGCTTGTACAGCATTATCCTTTAGCATGGGGGCTTTGAAACTTTCCATCTCAGTCTTAAGTAATGTGAAGTTTGCTTTTGAAATGTTTTTCACGGTGGTTTCCTTGTCCGGGAGCGGGGGCAGAATGTGGATATCCAAAGTGATTTGTTTATGGTCAGATCTAACCAGCGAGGGGTTGATCCCCAGTGTGGAACACCGGTCGCCCATGTTGGTGATGACCAGGTCTAATATGTTGTCACCTCTGGTGGGAGTGTTGACCAGTTGATCCAGGGTGTTTGAGTTTATAAATTCTAGGAAATGTTGGGCAAGGGAGTTATTACTTGAGTAGTTCTCCCAGTTAATGTTTGGGTAATTGAAATCACCTAATATTAGGGTGTTTGGTAGGACCTTTATGTTTCCCAGTGTTTCCAGAAACACGGAATGGGGATCCTGGGACATGGTGGGTGATCTGTAGCAAGCTACAATTTGAATTGCAGTTTTTCCCATTGTTAGTTGCATGTGGATGATCTCTGAAGCATCCTGCTGTGCCACTAACCTGGAGGTGTGGGTATCCTTGATGAATATGGATACTTTCCCACCTTTTGTATTTCAGTCCGGGTTCTGTGGCCGAAATGTATGGTATGAGTTGTAGCCTGGTAGTGCTGGGGTGCTCTCTGGAGCCTTAAACCAGGTTTCTGTTACTGCACATATATCGATTTTCTCCATACTGAGGAGTGCCGCAAGTGCGTGCATTTTCAGGTTTAGACTTCTGGCATTAAGAGAAAGTTTATACTAGGACAGATAAGGAGAGCAAGGAAGTACATGGGGTAATGTTAATTCAGGCAAGCTCTTATATCTTAACTTGAGTACTTACTTTTCTATATAATGTGCTCTTCAGGTTTTATTTTGAATATCTCCCAAGCTGTGGAACTCCTCATCTCCAGATATAATGTTTCACTCAATATTTTCTTTTTCCTTGGAACCACAAGTAACAAACTCTGCAACATCTTTATTGCTTGGCTAGTTTGTATTCAGTTTAGTATTTCACTTAAATGTCTGTAAGGGTTTTGGCAGTACTTACATACAGTTCCAAACTGTAGATCTTTTTTACAAATACATTTCCAGCCATGGACTAGAAGAGAGGATATTGTATTGAAGTTCACATACCTCTTTGGGCCCTGCTGCAGGCATGACAAGCTTGTGCATGTGGCGGTTATAAAGTATATACCACCTGGATGATAGAGGTAAGCACAGTACTATCTTGCACTAATCTTCTTCTTCTTCTTTTGGCTTTTCCCGGCTAGGGGTCACCACAGCGGATCATCTGTCTGCTCATGATTGGCAGTGGAGTTTTATGGTATCAAGTTGCCAGCCCGGCACCCAACCTTCCACAGAAGGCACACACACACACACACTCATACATGCACTCACACCTAGGGTCAATTTAGAGTATCCAATCCACCTACAGCATGTCTTTGGGATGTGGGAGGAAACACACACGACCACAGGGAGGACATGCAGACTCCACACAGAAGGCACCCCAGCCGAGGATCAAATTGGAGAGCCTCTTGCTGTGAGGTGGCAACGCTAACCACTGCACCACCGCTGCCACCCTACTGAGGAATAATGAACTAACAAACATTTCTTTGTGAGTGAGATCAGCTGTGGGGAGAGAACAGTTATTACCCAGTGTAGAAGGCCCATTTTTTTGTGGTGGGCAGTAGATTGTGTATATGATTATATTTTAGTTTAGGTGCACTCCCAGATATTTGTAACTAAAAAATGGTGAGACCAAACGTGTACCTTCCCATCCATCATAACTGATATCAGCTCTATGCACCACCACTAAACACCAGGGATGTGATATAAAATATATAAGACTGAAAAAAGCCAACTACAAAAGGAAGATAAAGGCTTCAAACGTTGTACTACTGCAACAGGAATCATCACCATGATCCCACTGCTCTAACTGAGAAAAGTTAGGGTAGCAAGTTTTTTTTTGTTTTTTTTTTTAAGATATGAGAATCTTGGGCATTATTCAATACCTGCAACAGTGCTTGGGTAATGAGGGAGAGGAACAGAAACATAAAACATACCTCATAATCTAGTAACAGCAATAACTGTAAACAAAGCCTGAATTGATGATGGGGCAAAGATACACAGTCTGGGACAGATTCTAATTATTCTTCCTACAAATTTAGAAAGTCACTAACATAACAGTCTTTGCACTACTATGCACTTACTAAAGGTTATGAAGTGTGAAAAACTAGTGCCAGGTATTAAGGACTGACTGTAATCATCCATGATTTACCAGGGCAGAAAAACTGAAACCTCAGGGACATTCTAACATGGGGTTAGGTAGCGGTATGTGGTGTGTGTGCGTATATGTGTAATCTAAATTGAAAGATTGAAATTCCAAAACTTTGAAATTCAGTCTGCCAAGGCCAGAATATCGAAGTTTTGGAACTTCAAAACTTTAATAAAAAAAAAAAAAAATGTAGCTGTTTTGCAGGGGGCCAAGCCCCCCTGGACCCCCCACACCCTAGCTAAATAAATATTACAACTCCAAGATCACACTACAGTGAGGAAAACTGTAAATTTCCCATTCCATGCTGTACAGCGATCTCCATTACAAATGTTCAAAGTTCCAAAACTTTGATATTCTGGTCTCAGCAGACTGAATTTTGAGGTTTTGGGATTTCAGCCTTTCAAAATAGATGTGTGTGTGTGTGTGTGTGTGTGTGTGTGTGTGTGTGTGTGTGTGTGTGTATATATGTGCATGCACATGAGACAGTGACATTAGGAACATTCTAACAACACAGGGACAAGTAGGTGTATGTAGGCTGTGTCTGTCTGTCTGAATGTCTGTATTGTGTATGGGAGAGTGAATGAGGTTATATATGCCTGTGGTAACGCATTATATCAGTCATCACTGTTAACTACCACAAAAAAGTACTGATTTGTATTCACAGTAATTAACAGCGGTTCAGAGACATGGAAATTAGCCAGTAATGAGGTCTTTCTTCATTGAGACTATTGTTTCTGAATACACTAATGTTGCATCATGGAAATAGGGCTTTCTTACCAAAGCCCTTACCCTGAACGGTAAGGTTCTTTTTGAATCCTCGGGAAAGTCTGAAACTCACGTGCCTGTCATTATTTAGTGATTGCAATGCATAATAATGTCAGAAAGCTATATAGTGAACACAAAACAAACCAAAATAATCCTAAACATCTTTACGTAAGACTTCTTGACAATATCAACAATAATGGGGGAGGGATGAAAGGTTCCACAAGGGACATAGTCTAAATATAGTTTGGGAATTATCTATTTGTTAACCAGGAAAGTCCACTTTACAAAGTGTCCATTTTCAGGGGTGACACAGGATTACTGTCTGAGTCACTTGCTTACAGTCAGAGAGAGGGCAAATAGAGGTGAGAGGATTCAAACCTTGTATTTTTGACCACATAAAGTAGTTTGTTAGCAACTTACAGCCTTGAGTCTCAGACAACTCTTAACTTATTTTCTGAGCTTTAAGAGCTATGAAACTCTAATGACTGACATTGACCGATTGTAATCCTCTGTGATCTATCAAAAAAAGAAGTTACTGGAGGTCTGGCACTTGGTGTGGAGGATTAAGGTCCTAAGATCTTAATGATTTGTCTTCTATATTTTGTTGGCCTGAATCTGTCCATAAAGACTTAAAAAAGAATAAGTAAAAAGTCATAGACCTTCAGAAGCCATATAACTGAAACAATGTCCTTAAGGAGTCATTTTCATATGGGCCTCTATTACAGGAGATTTAAGGTATCACACAGTGAAAACTCTAATTTGGCTAGGTTTTTTTTTTATAGGTACAATAGATTGGGAAACATTGCAGCTAATCTTTGGGTAGGCCTTAAAGTCCTTACGTTGGATACTTCTGAGTATAACAGTTTGGCTGGAGTTATTACAGTCTAAACAAAAATCTTTTGTTGACTACTGACAATGGAAGCCAGCTGGAGGGACTGTGCATCATGGGGAGCGATCGTACAAACCTGCAGTTTGGCATTAAGACTGTATGCTGCTTTTTGATGTTTGCTCTTTAGCAAATAGGAAATCATCCCTTCTGTTGGGGGAAGAGGTGTGCATCTTTGAACGTGGAGCATTTTCAGGGAGGCTTACTTTCCACGATAATTTGCTAAGCTAATTGGCCAGAAAGATTAATGTTTATATAAATTCTGTTTTGTGTGTTTTATGTTTATACACAAGAAATGAGGACAACCAGTGGTATATCACCTGATGGTACCACTGGATTATATGTAGTACTGGTAAATGAACCTACAAAATAGTTAAAATCCATTTCCACAAAGTTACCTGCACTGTTAGAGCTGTGGAGCTTACATTTGTAGAAAACTCCACTGAAACTTAGATAATGGAAGTATCAGCTGATATCATGGCGAATGTATGGTTACGTTTATAAGTAGTATTATATAGTTAGACAGATATGATAATGGGGTAGCTAGTGGAATCAGGGGGAAACAATCACTGAGGAGGTCCAGGTCTGTTTCAGGGATGGCGTAAGCAAGTTTATAATGTATATTTTATTTGTTAACTATTTGGTATTAATTTGTTGTAGAATCAGGGTAAATGCAAAAGGGTAACAATAAATAAATATATTCATTTGGCTGAAAATGAATTGTAGAAGAAGAATGTACTACGCTAGATATGAATTATATCAGATTTGTGTAATGGGAGTAGTGTATCTTGTCTATAGCAAAGTGTGTTTCTTTGTATGGGGAGACCCACAATACTTTATTGATATTTATAGCACATTCAAAAAATTTTCTTTGGTTTAAGACTAGCTCAGCATGACAGTGTCTATGAATCTGTTAACTTAAGATACAATTACATATTACAGCCTGCTTCAGACACATAATGGAAATCTGAGGAGTTCAAACTATCTCCACTCCTCTTTGGCTGTACCTTACAATTAAATGACTTCAGTCTGTAGACTGTTATTTAGACCTGGAACATGACTTAAAATACTCTTTTAACCAGCGCATCTAATTGATCAATAAAGCAAAAAATAATGCCCCTCTAAATGCATTTAGGAAGTCAGAATGTTTTCTTTGTGGCTCTCATTGATATGAAGTAACATTTAGAGAATCACAAAACTGCCATTGTAGCAACTTCATGGTGGCTGCCCTCAAAAATATCACCAGTATATTTGCAAATAAAATCTTGAACAAGTGCATGTGCACGCAACACACACAAACACCTTTCCTATTGCTGGACATGCATGAATAATACTAAGAAACCCACTCCCCAGTAGCCTAAACATTTAGGCCTCATTCTGGTCATTAATTAACCCATTCAATCTTTCTGCCTGACTTAACATAGCACCAGACATTACCCTACAAGGGAAGACCTTAACAGTAATCACATCTTATTTTCCGGCTACTTAGAAGTGGCAGGTGTGAATTACCTTTCACATATCACTAAAACTTTAAAAAGTGTAATGTCGTATTGGCTAGGAACCTTAACCTGAAAATGGACTCACTGGAGACCCTCCTTGCCCTGGAAGATGCTGATGTCTGTGCGGTCAAGGAAACTTGGTTCAGGCTGCAGAGAGCACCCTTGCCTTACCAGGCTATCCCTCATTCCAAACATTCAGACCCCAAAATGAGGTTGGGAAGACTAAGTGTGGTGGAGTCTCTATCTTCATTAAGGACAGGCACACCTCCAGACTGGTTTCCCAGCATGATGCACTGGAACTACTCTAGGTACAACTGACAGTTGGCAAGACACCCATCCAAGTTATAGCTAGCTATAGACCCCCCTCCATGACTCAGGACACCCACTCCTCTTACCTGGATCCACTTGACTCCATCAAGGTACCCCCTAACTGCCTTATCCTTGGTGACTTCAACTACCCCACCATACACTGGGTGAACTATTCTTGCACTAATGCACTCTCTCAATGATTCCTTGACTTCATCAATTCTAACGCACTAGACCAGCTTGTCTCATCCCCCACAAGGGGAGTTAACATTCTGGACTGGGTTCTCACCAACATAGGCGACCGCTGCACCACTCCCATAGTATGTTCTTCCCTGGTGAGATCAGATCATTGGACTGTCTCATTCGAAGTTTCTATCCCATCCAACCACCCACAGCCATAATAAAGGTAAAAAACTTCTCAACAGCTGACTACAACCTCCTAAGGAAGGGTATCTGTAGCTTCACACCACCACCCCCCTCAGAGGATGCAAACAACTATGCTGAACAGTACCCCAAAGCAGTATACAAGCACCTGTACAACTGGATGGACTCAGCCGTACCCAATAGAACTAAAACCTGCTCCTCAAAGAAACACAAACCTGTTTGGTGGACATCCTCTATCAACAGGCTTTACAACAAAAGGAAGAATCTGTTATACAAGGGTAAAAAGGAACAAATTCCAAATTGGAAAAACTCCCTCTTTAGCCTCAACAAGCAAATTAGATCACTACTGAAAACCTGAAACTAGCCTTCATAACAATGGGAAACCATAAAGTCTTCTTCAGTTATGTCAGGAACCGCTGTGGAAAAGCCCAGGTGTGTTCCAAATTGGAACTTAACAGTATCAGTTACACTGATCCTGTTGACTTAGCCAACCTGCTAGCAGATAGGTTCAGCGCAAACTCCCCCCCAAGGCTCTTTCGACATCCCAGATACTTGCCCTGCACCTCACATCTCCATATATCAAGTGTTACCGGCCCTATCCAAGGCAAAGAGCACAGCTTCCTTGGGACCTGATAGTATCCCAGGATGTATTCTGCACCATCTCCAGCAAGAACTGGCTTTGCCATTGAGCACCCTATTCAACCACAGCCTAAGTACAGACTTTATTCAAGCAGAGTGGAGAACTGCCATTGTCATCCCGTTGCACAAAGGTGGTGTCACTACTGACACTGGAAACTATCGCCCATTAGCTTGACAAGTCTGATCTGTAAAGCCATGGAGTATATTATTATGGATCTTATGAAAAAGAACATAGGCAATCTCCAAGCACTTGACCCTACCTAGTTCAGATTCATCAAGGGCAGTTCTTGCCTGTTGAACCTAGTTAACTTCTTTGAGACTGTCACCAAGGCCCTGGATGAGAGAAATTCAGTACATACAGCTTACCTTGACTTGGCCAAGGCATTTGACACAATCCCAGACTCGGGCATCATCAAAAAGCTAACACAACTTGGCATAAATCCATATCTCATCAGGTGGGTGGCTGACTGGCTCACTGACAGGACCCTCAAAGTCAAAATAGGCACCTCCACCTCTGATAGCAGCTCTGTCACTAGTGGAATTCCCCAGGGGATCTGTCCTGGGACCCCTACTGTTTGGCATCTATTTCTCAGAGGTCCAGGCAAAGACAAAATGCCTGTGGCTGACCAAGTTTGTGGACGACTGTAAGTTGGGTGCTGTCACTGACTCCCAAGATGATGTTAACATACTGCAAGAGGGTCTCACAGCAACTAATGACTGGTGCCAAAGTCATGGCCTCAAGCTAAATGCAAAAAAAAAGTATCATCATACCATTCGGCAAAAACACTACCCCTACTGATTACTACATCTACGGCAACCTCTAAGCACACAACCTGTGGTCAAAGACCTGGGCACTCAGGCTGACAACCTCACATTTGACCAACATGTAGCAGGAGTGGTCAGAAAAGCCTTTTACTTGGTTCATCTCATAAGTAAACGGACTGCATCCAGAAAAGAGATTATTGCCTCTCTATACTCCTCCCTCATTAGACCAATAATTCAGTATAATGCTTCATTTGGGATGTACCTCTCCAAACATCTGCACCAACTGGAAAGACCACTGAAATATCTCAAAGAGAATCCATGGCCTCCAGCACCTGTCCTATGCAGACAGGCTCAAATCACTATCACACTACTCTGTATCTTACAGGTTGCTCAGGGGTTATCTGTGTCTCGCCTATAAGGCAATCTGTGACCCTGCCCTACTAGAGATGCTCCATATCCGTAAGTCTAACTCCTCACGCACTACCCACTCAAAAGGCCTGAATCTAATATACGACATCAACAAAACCTGCTGGAGAGACAAGATTGTCTACCAGAGGCTGCCCCATCTCTGGATCACATCAAACAGAGCACCTTGCTTACCCTCTTCAAGCGCAACCTTGACGAGTGGATGGGAAACCACAAATTTGCCCCAGGGGTTCCACCTGTGTCCCTCGACAGGGGCAACAGGTGCTGACTGTGGTTTCTTTTTGGGGATAAACTCTTGGCTAGGCTTGCAGGGCCCCAGAGCCATTAGCCTAGTAACCTCCTATGATTTCTAAATGGAGCAGATCTTGTTGACTGAAAATGAATTAAAAATTAGTGAGACAGAGTTTATGAGTGATTAATTGGGGCCCTGTCCAAATTTTGTTATGGGGCCCAGTTAAGTTCTGGTTATGTCTCTGAATATACACTTACTTGAATGCAGTTCTAAACTGTTGCTTCCCACAGTAAAGAAATAGTACCATGACTCTGAAGTTGCACTATTCAGTAGCTGTTTGTGAGACTCTGTCTGTGGAAGTGTTGTACTCAGCGTGTAACTGAAAGATAAAGAGGCTGAAACATGCTGAAGAGTGGAACAGAAGGCAACACTGGCATATAAGCACACTA
This sequence comes from Protopterus annectens, assembly GCF_019279795.1. Taxonomy (NCBI): domain Eukaryota; kingdom Metazoa; phylum Chordata; order Ceratodontiformes; family Protopteridae; genus Protopterus; species Protopterus annectens. Next base: position 400,810,769 of record NC_056746.1, on the reverse strand, counting down.
TTGGTATTTTCCATTTACCTTCTGTAACTCATGATAGCAAGACACACACACACACACACACACACACACACACACACACACACACACACACACACACACACACAATCAGCAATGTTTGCCTGGTCACATGACAGTGAGCTCTCAGTTTTCTAACTGGTGCAGTTCCAACAGGAACAAGAGTATGATTACAATTCCGCCTTCTGAATATTCTTAAAATGAAATGCATTCACTACAACAGCAGGACCTATGCCCTACAATGAGAAGTATTTAGTGAAACAAATGGAATATGCTAAAATGCTATCTTTTTATATATATATTTTTATGCACAGAATGCAAGAAATTATACATTGGACATTTCTGGATGGCAGTTCTACTGCAGAGAAGGATGAAGCCTTGGCTATGGTCAGTGGATCTGGGTTTGATTAGTAGCACACATGCTGCAGGAGCCAACCAGTAGGATGGAGATGACGATGAAAGTCAGTTTATCTACTGGATGGGGGAGTGGTCTGGCTCAATGCACTACTGCCACATGGTGGGTTCAAAGCGGGGTAGCAGTATAAAGTAGGATGCTGGGAAAAGATGGACACCTCAGGTCTACCAAGCAGGGTGTGTGTGTGTGTGTGTGTGTGTGTCTGTGTGTGTGTGTGTGTGTGTGTGTATGTGTAGAAATACAAAAACATTACTGAGCCCAGAACTGCATACCTCTGCTACAGGAGGAGCACCTGTTACCAACAATGGAAAGGGCAGAAAACACACTATGTGCCCAGATGATAGACCACTATCACCCTGAAAGGATGTAAAGTGTAAACTGGTGAGTGGTTAACAGGGTGGTGATGGTTAGTGGGAGAGAATGAATAAGACACAGTAAGAAAAAATATTGTCAGTACCTACCCTTTTTACTCTGACTGCATATCGCTTAGTTCAAACCATTGCTCTCACCAATTCTTCCAAAGAGATCACAAGATTTTCGACAGTAACCCCCCTACAGCTCAAAAGGCATTACTCAGCAAAATTTCAGACTTTGTCCATCTCACATTAGCCTTAAAACAAGCTACTTTAGCTCTGCACATTTTCTAATAAAATATTGAAACAATATATTTTAATATCTCTTTATTTGTTTTTAGGGGTAAAATGTTATGTATTTATTGTGAATGTATATATGGTTGGAATTTGTCTGTCTGAATTAACCTGAGCACTTCGTTAAACATCTAGAATATCTTCTCTGCTGCGTCTCCCTTAAAATCTTAATAAACCAATATTGTTTGTCATTTTGATTTATCAATATTCAAATGTGGCTAAAGTTCTTTCTTCGTTTTCCATTCTTTGCCTTCTTTATTAAATGGCTCATCCTTGACTGCTGGTTTCTGCAAATACAAAAGTCTGTTAGAGTGATTTGCTCTCGTTTCTGTACGTCTCTTGTATTGACATTTTATGCTCAAGATTTTTTATTTTAAAGAACAATGTCAAATGCAATACACACACCCCAACATGAAATATACTGTTAGAAAACTCAAACAGCAAACTAGGAAAACCAAAAGGAACAGGAGCAGTCAACTTTCGCCAAAGAAACAATATAACCACAGGACGAACGAGATCTTTATTAGTGAAGATCTTTTCGTCTGCTTGAGAAGCAGACTTCTTCAGACATAATGTGAAATGTGCCAACAGACTTTATATATTTAAAAACATCGCTAATTGAAACAGTTAATTGGCTCATTAAACAATTCCTGACATTCCAATTAAAATTAAAAGAAACTTGCTTCATCAATTTACTATAGCTTAACCCCACTAAGCTTAAATTAAAAATCCTAACCAATACTGTCCAGTAAGTACTAAAATTAAGTAAATAGTCAATAATAAAAAATAGAAATGTTGAATATAAACATTCTTTGCATCAAATTATGTCGTCTTATGAAACATAAAAAACTTTAAGTTTATATATAAAAAATGGTAGAATGACATAATATGTATTGTGACATTGAAATGCCAATAGAATAATAAAATAAATGCATCCAAATATATGTATAAGTTTACATAATGTAGACATACGCATATGGTGAATATCTCTTATGGTATCTATATCTACATTAATTGGTGCCCGGAGGCATCAATACATAAATTAGGAACCTATGAATTAAATAACTGTGATGTGTCATCAAAATACATTCATACACCAAAAGTGGTGATACAATATGCACATATAAACTTTACAGTTACTACTTAATATAAGAAGTATACAATATTCAAAGACTAGGTTATGAATATATATATTTTTTACTATATTTAACTTCATCAATCTCACTTAATGCTTAAGGGAATTGTATATAGTTTAATTAATAAAATAAATTAAATAAAATAAAATACATGAAATGTGTTAACTACCAGGTGCCCTACCCTGTGAGGCTCTTTAGTTTCAGTATACAACTAATAGAACAACTGTCATTCAAACCTGGATATGAATACGCATTTAATCTGATCTGCCATTTGAGTTCTAGTTCTTCAAGTAACAACTGTAAAGGGGCACCTCTCTTGTTTTCCAAAACCTGATCAATAACTATAAATTTAAAGGAATGATCACTAAAAGATGTGATATGTTTGGCCAATGCATTTTCCTGTTTTTTCTTTTTTATTGCGCATTGATGTTCATATATGCATTCACGTAACTTACGTTCGGTCTTACCCACATAGAACCCAGGGCATTTCTGACATTGGGCTAGATATACCTCCATGCACATATTACAATTGGCTCTACATCGCATTTCAAAACACCTCTTGTTTATGGAAAATCTATTAGACTCATGTATGTACTTACAATAGTTACAATTTTGACATTTATACATGCCTGGAGTTCGTGTAGAATTGCTAGCAGGGCATTCTAGTAATGTTTTCATGTTCCTGCCTCTCCTGAAAGTTATTTCGGGGCGGCAACCTACCTTACTATACATTGTAGAGTTATTTTGAATATCTCCCAGTTTTTCTTAATGATATCAATAAGAAAATAACTACTAATGCGGTAAGTTAAAATTAGTCTAGGGTTGGTACTCAGTATTGGACCCTCTCTATTAATGCATAAGTCAGGGTTGGAATTATTATTATTCCCCCCATGGGAAACTATTTTCAAAATAGGTTGGTAAAAACCTCCAAGTCTTTTGCTACTCACTTCTTTAACCAAATCGTTTAATAATTGAGGTGGATAACCTCTATGTAAAAACATGTTGGTTAATAAATCACACTCGCTGTGAAAGTCAACGTCTAAGCTAGTAATTCGGGCTGCTCTTACAAGTTGTCCCTTAACTACCGATCTTTTCTGGTAGTTAGGGTGGCAGCTGCTATAATGTAAGAAAGAGTTGGAGTGTGTAGCTTTCCTATAGATACTCGCCACAAACGCTTTTAAATCGTAATTTTTAACCAACCATATATCTAAATATGCAATAGCGGTATTACTAAAAGAAGAAGTGAAAATTAAAAAGTCTGTGGAGGTATTGAAAGAGTCCAGAATCATTATACTTTCAGGTTCTTCACCTTCAAAAAGTATAAAGATAGGAGCCTGAATTACTAGCTTAGACGTTGACTTTCACAGCGAGTGTGATTTATTAACCAACATGTTTTTACATAGAGGTTATCCACCTCAATTATTAAACGATTTGGTCAAAGAAGTGAGTAGCAAAAGACTTGGAGGTTTTTATCAACCTATTCTGAAAATAATTGCCCATGGGGAGAATAATAATAATTCCACCTCTGACTTATGTATCAGTAGTCAGGGTTCAATATCGAGTACCAACCCTAGACTAATTTTAACTTACCACATTAATAGTTACTTCCTCATGGATATCATCAAGAAAAACTGGGAGATATTTAAAAATAACTCTACAATGTACAGTAAGGTAGGTTGCCGCCCTGAAATAACTTTCAGGAAAGGCAGGAACATGAAAACATTACTTGAATGCCCTGCTAGCAATTCCACACGAACTCCAGGCATGTATAAATGTCAAAACTGTAATTATTGTAAGTATATACATGAGTCTAATAGATTTTTCATAAACAAGAGGTGTTTTGAAATGCGATGTAGAGCTAATTGCAATACTTGCATGGTTGTATACCTAGCCCAATGTCAGAAATGCCCAGGGTTCTACGTAGGTAAGACCGAGCGTAAGTTACGTGAACGCATATATGAACATCAATACGCAATAAAAAAGAAAAAAAACAGGAAAATGCATTGGCCAAACATATCACATCTTTTAGTGATCATTCCTTAAAATTTATAGTTATTGATCAGGTTTTGGAAAACAAGAGAGGTGCTCCTTTACAGTTGTTACTTGAAGAACTAGAACTCAAATGGCAGATCAGATTAAATGCGTATTCATATCCAGGTTTGAATGACAGTTGTTCTATTAGTTGTATAGTGAAACTAAAGAGCCTCACAAGGTAGGGCACCTGGTAGTTAACACATTTCATGTATTTTATTTAATTTAATTTATTTTATTAATTAAACTATATACAATTCCCTTAAGCGTTAAGTGAGATTGATGAAGTTAAATATAGTAAAAAATATATATATTCATAACCTAGTCTTTGAATATTGTATACTTCTTATATTAAGTAGTAACTGTAAAGTTTATATGTGCATATTGTATCACCACTTTTGGTGTATGAATGTATTTTGGTGACACATCACAGTTATTTAATTCATAGGTTCCTAATTTATGTATTGATTCCTCCGGGCACCAATTAATGTAGATATAGATACCATAAGAGATATTCACCATACGCGTATGTCTACATTATGTAAACTTATACATATATTTGGATGCATTTATTTTATTATTCTATTGGTATTTCAATGTCACAATACATATTATGTCATTCTACCATTTTTTATATATAAACTTAAAGTTTTTTATGTTTCATAAGATGACATAATTTGATGCAAAGAATGTTTATATTCAACATTTCTATTTTTTATTATTGACTATTTACTTAATTTTAGTACTTACTGGACAGTATTGGTTAGGATTTTTAATTTAAGCTTAGTGGGGTTAAGCTATAGTAAATTGATGAAGCAAGTTTCTTTTAATTTTAATTGGAACGTCAGGAATTGTTTAATGAGCCAATTAACTGTTTCAATTAGCGATGTTTTAAAATATATAAAGTCTGTTGGCACATTTCACATTATGTCTGAAGAAGTCTGCTTCTCAAGCAGACGAAAAGCGCTTCACTAATAAAGATCTCGTTCGTCCTGTGGCTATATTGTTTCTTTGGCGAAAGTTGACTGCTCATGAAATATACTGTATTTGTTTATCTATATGAACATTTGAGTAACACTGTGTGACAAAAAGTCATATTGATAGTTTTACCTTGGTCATCTTTTCACCTGGCAGTATGCCATTGCTGGTTAAAAAGCCAGAAAAGGCTTGTAAGGTCTTTTCTCCATTATAATGCACAATCTAAATGAAGAAAAAGAGAGAGAGAGAGAGAGAGTGTCAGTTGTACTTTATTTAAAATTCAATTCAGTTTGGGGGGATTAAGCTGCGGATGTTTTCCAATAAGATGGAGTTTTACAAATCATGAACTCCATTCATTCACTTGTTTATTCTCTGATTACTAGTTTAATCAGATGCAGGGTCACAGAGCATCTGAAGGTTGTCCTTCATTTAGTGGGTACAAGGCATAAATGTTCATCTTCAACAGTGTGCCAGACTATCACAGGATGCACACATCCCCATTCTGACGTTACACACACACACACACACACACACACACACACACACACAATACATAAACAATTTCAAAGAAAGAGAATTCACCTACAACTTTTCTTTGGGAGTGTAGGAGGAAACTGAAGCACTAAGCAGACTTTGCAGAGAAGGCACTCCAGCCAGAAAACAAGAAAAATCAAGTAGATAGGCAGCAGCTCTAACCTCTGCAGATCTGTGCTAACATCTACATGAATTTGTAAAATGAAATTGTTGAAGGGTGTCTAATATGCCACCACTCTGTCAGGTGTGGGTATGCCTGTCATAAACTCTAGGAAATCATTTGCCTAATATGTATAACTGTGGCACTGCAAGTACAACTGGAACATTCTGTATGGAATGCAAATCCATCTCACAGTACTCCTTAACAATGCACAGCTGTGCCTAATTACCTAAAACCTACATATTAAATAGTGGAAAAGCTGCAGAAAATATAAAGGTGATCAGCCTGGACTGGTTATACTGATATGAAATACTGGTCATTGCAATAAGTATGCTTGACTGAACAAATAAAATGGGATCTCATAGTCACAACTAGTTATAAATGAGCCTAGAAGATGTCTGATACCACATCTAAGGCATAGCAGCAAAGGGCATGCAGAATATGCACATTTCAACATAACATCAGTAATGGATTTTAAGTCAAATGTTTAAATTGGGACTGGAAACCATACTCTATTCTTTGGGTCTACATTAGAACACTGAAGTTTCAAAACTTCGAATGTTCTAATATCGACCCCTATTCAGCGAAAGTTGAAAACATCGAACATACAGAACAGCAAATTTTTTCCTAGGGAAAAAAATGTGCTGTTCCAAAACACATACACACAACACAAGCACACCAACCAAACAAACAGTAATCCACACACATACGCCTAAAATCTTACACCTAACCCTACACTAAACTATACACATACCACTAACTATCCACTTCCCTTAACCCAAACCCTAACCCTAAGATCCATCACTATCGCACACTCACCTCACCCATGCCCTAACCCTAACTCACCTACCCCACCCTAACCCTCACGTCCACACAATCGCACACTTACCTGACCCGCGCCTTAACCCTAACTCACCTAACCCTCACGTCCACACAATCGCACACATACCTAACCCGCACCCTAACCCTAACTAACTTAACCTGCACTCAATCGCACACTCACCTGAACCCGACCCGTAACTTTCCACCACAGCGCTGAAAATACTGAAGCAACAGAAACGGACAACCAAATTCTTTCCCTAGGAAAAAATGTGCTTTCCTGTTGCTTCAGTATTTTCTGCTTTCACTGAATAGGAGTAGATATTAGAACATTCAAAGTTTTGAAACCTCGATGTTCTAATATAGACCCTATTCTTTTTATTGAAGCAAAGAAAAAAATTGCTATGTAGAATGGCAGTCTGTCACAATGAAATAAAGAAGTGAAAATACTAGCATGCAAGTTGCAAGGTTACTGTCTGGTCTGAAGAATTATCCCTGTACCTCCTGTGCTGCACATTATATAAACAGCTCAGAGATTAAAAAAAGCATTTTGATTGTTTTGTTTCGGTACAATGTCTTTATAACACTGACCATCACAGCATCAAAAACTATATAAAAAGACAAAATTCTGCAGAATAATTTTCTGTATCAGTACTGTTGTAAAATAAAAGATACTTACCTTCTGACCTGCTCCAGCAGGAAAATACAGAATTGCTGGGTACTGCTTAACACCAAGAGAGTGAATATAATTTGTTCCACAGTCCACTTTGGCAATAACAACATTGCTGTAGCCCTCATACATGTTTCCAAGTTTGGTCCATATCTGAAGGAGATGTTTGCTATCCTGAGACCATGGTAAATCTATAAATAAGGTGAACATTCTGTTATAGTTAGGCTGATTACAGAAATGAAAGTAGCTATGTTGCATTTCATGAATTATAATTAAATGCACCTAAGAGGCGAAAAAAGTTGATATATCTAGGCGGAAGGCCCACGTGGGCCTAGGTAACTGATTTAGCAGAAACAATAACTTCCTAATTAAGAACAAGGTCTTTCCTAGATAAATATGGAGTTCTGCCTGCCTGCGTATGTAAAGTTAAAGTAATGAGAAATATTGTTAAGATGGCTGTGCTTGCAATACTCTCTACATGAACCATTCGTTTATAGCAAGCAAAGACTTAACGAAATTTAAAACTCTCACTGCAACACTTCTTTTACACTACAGCAATTCCTTAATTTATTTTAAAATTATAATTGCAACCCATCTGTGTTGCCCTGCTCTGTGAAGTATTTCACATGATCAAAGCAAGATTTGACAAAACACAATGCACTTAATCTGCCCTGTTGAATTGCTTAGTTCCTTCTATGGAAATAATTGATTAATTAACCATTAATGATGTGCTACCGCAGAGTTCATGGAGATCCCTGCTCAACTCTGTTCCAAAAAAAAAAAACAGATTTGTTGAATAATTTTGAGCAAATAAATATTGCACTATTTTAAGCTGCAATATTCAACATATGAGCCTGGAACTTTACTATCATAATGTTCTGAGCAAAGTGTCTACAACTGAAAGTGACAGGACCCTACAACTGTACTAGCATAGCAATTTTCCTACTGAAAAGACTGGGGAAACTGCTAAGAAGTTGAGAACTATGACTCCAATGTGTGTCGTCCTTGAGGGAGATGGTTCACAGTCCTACATTCTTCACTAAGGATGGCCTGCACCTCTCTCAAATAGACTTCTGAATTTTGGCCAAGATGTCTCCAGCCCCAGCTGTGCCTTTTTAGCCAAAGTGAGTGTCCTACATCTACCAACTTAACAAATTCAAATCAAGCCTATACTAACATGACACACCACAACACTAGACACCTAAACAAAATGTTAGTTACCCTGAGGCTTACCTAACAATTGAAAACAGAAATCAACATAGGCATAACAATATGGTGTCAACACAGTCATAACACTCCTTCTGTAACTCATTTTATTGCCTGATTGCCACTCATTTAGACCCTCAGATGAGGTTGTCCCCACCTCTGGCAGGTATAATCTCATTACCTCATGCCTATTCTAGGCATTTAAGATAAAGAACTAGAATTGATACATATCATGGTAAATAGAGGTACAACTTTCCTTCATATCATATCATACCCAATTTCAGAAACCCTACCATAATGCACACAATCCATGAAAAGTACCTTAATATATTAGAATTCCTAACCAGTGAACCAAACACAATCGTACAGGGCAAATTTCAATCATCCATCCATAAAGTAGCGAACATATACCACAAAAATAAACATGCATAAAGATTATTGGATACTATCAGTGTCTACTCTCTATACCAATTAGTGCCTCATCTTACAGGGGGCTCAAGCCTTCTACATATGGTTCTCATGAATTTGGCATCATTATGCAGCATATACCCTCAGTGGTCAAATCTGATAAGCATGCCATGGTATTTTCCAGTAGATCCCAGACAAAGATCCCCTAAATCTTCACTGTTTTAAGGGGCTACTCCAAGGAAAGCTTCATAACACCAGCTACAAGTCTTATGAAATTCAAAAGCTCACCACTACATGAGGATCCCATAGTTAAAAGAGACATATTTACCACTGACGTACACACTTATCTAAGCTCCCACATCCATTAGAAATACAATGCCAAGTTTAGAAATAAACCCCTTTTGTGGAACACCAACATAAAGAAACTAACAACAGGAAAAAATCTTCAGATACTCCTGCTCTAACTGTGGCTTCAAAAATGGTTGTACCCCAAGTGAGACATGATTCTGTACTTAAACAGCAAAACTAGGCCTGTAAAAGAGGGATGTGAGTGGTAAACTCTGCTTGTCTGACAGAAAACAGTATGACTTCTTTATCCCTGAAAGCCACTTTCTGTGAGCAAGTGGTATTGCTCTTTTTCTACTGTTGTGTAACCATGGAGTTGCTATACAAGTTGGGGTTTGCAGAGGTTCCCCCCACTTGGGGGGGGTCAGGTGGGTTTGTACACCCCTGCAAAAATCTTTAGTATGTGCTCACTGAAATTAGCTTTCAGTGATTTTTTTCACTGATCTGTCCATTGCAGAAACAGCGTTTATTAATCATGAATCCTGTAAAAGTAGAGTAAAGTACAGTTTTGTACCTACCATAAATGTAGATGTCCGAACTGGATAGCATCTGCAGTCATAACAAATGGGTTGTCCTGTCGTCAGGCAGCCCTTCGGTCGGCCGGATTCCAAAGTCTGGGTCCGGCTTCGGCTGATGTCGCACTTCACCCGACGTCATCTCTGCTGGTCTTCGGGTATAAAAGCATCAGCCAACGCCATTTTCCTCAGTGTTTCTTGCCCCAGATGCCAGTTGCCCTCTTGGAAGGCTAAATTTTGGATAAATGCCAATGTTTCCAAAAAAGTAGAAGGCAAACACAAAAAATAAGCATGTATGTACATATATACAAACAAATACACCATAAGAGACTCCCCCCCAGCTAGCTATTAGGGGGGTAAATACCCTAGGAGTACCACAGAGGGGAAGGAGGGTGGATAATCCTGACTGCAGATGCTATCCAGTTCGGACATCTACATTTATGGTAGGTACAAAACTGTACTATGTCCTTCATGGATGCATCTGCAGTCATAACAAATGGGTAGAATACCATAGCCAAACTAGGGGGAGGAAGAAAAATTATGGTGTAGTTAGGATCCCTTGCAGTACAGCAGTGGCAAACCCTGCTCGGGATCTAGAGTATAGAGGTAAATTATAATGCTTGGCAAATGTATGCACGGAGGTCCAAGTAGCCGCCTCAATAATGTCCTTGGTTGCCACTCCTCGTAAGAAAGCTGTGGTAGTGGCTGTAGCCCTTGTAGAATGAGGTCTTATGTTCTGTGGAATTGGTTTTCCATGGTAGGAGTAACAGAATCTTATGCAATTTCCTATCCATTTGGAGATTGTCTGTTTGGAAATTGCTTTTCCTTCCCTTCCCGTTGCATAGGCTACTAAAAGCTGGTCAGTTTTTCTGTTACTTTTGGTTCTGTCCAGGTAGTAGCGTAACTGCCTATGTACATCCAAGGTATGCAGTAGTCTTTCCCCCCTGTTCTGTGGATTGGGAAAGAAGGTAGGTAGGTGGATTGCCTGGTTTAAAGACACTCTGGATACCACCTTAGGCATAAATGTAGGATTAGTTCTCATGGACACCCTATCTTGATGGAAGATTAGGAAGGGTTGCACTGCCATTAAGGCCTGTAGTTCCGAAACCCTCCTTGCTGAGGCAATTGCCAGTAGGAAAGCAGTTTTCCATGACAGGTGTTGCAGATCTGCTGTTGCTGCTGGTTCAAACGGAGGGAGTGTCAACTTTTCTAGCACAAAGTTCAAGTCCCATGTTGGTAATGGTGGTTTCCTAGGAGGTTTTACATTCTTGATCCCTCTGAGGAACTGCCTGAGTAGTGGGTGCGAAAAGACAGGTGGATCGAAGCTGTATTCTGCTGAAATAGCTGATGCATGTATCTTGATGGAGGAATAGGACAGGCCTGTATGTAGAAGCTCTGCCAAGTACTCCAGAATGTTAGCAATATCTATGTTCGACACATCTTTTCCTCTTTCAGTACTCCAAATGACAAACCTTTTCCATTTTCCTGCATAGTTCCTTCTTGTTGAAGGTCTGCGGGCTTCAAGGATAATGTCTTTAACCCTTTGGGAAAGGTCTGGGTTAGTTGCTGCTATGTGATGTTCCAGGCAGTCAGTTGCAAGGTTTTTAGGTTTGGATGTATGATGTTGCAATTGTTCTGAGTCAACATCAAAGGCATCAGGGGTATTGACCACATTCTCTCCCGAGACATGCTCCTTAGCAATGGGTACCAGTGTTGTCTTGGCCAATTCGGAGCTATCAGGATTATCCTTGGACGTTCCTCTTTGATTTTCAGTAGTACCTTGTGCATCAAGGGAAGAGGTGGAAATGCATATGCTGTCAGGCCTTTCCAGCTGAAGGATAGAGAGTCCACCTTCCATGCAAGTGGGTGGAATGTCCTTGTGCAGAATTTTTTGAGCTGGTAATTGAGTGGGGATGCAAATAGATCTATTTGTGGCATTCCCCATTTCTTTGTGATGGCCTTGAAGATGTCTGGGTGTAGCATCCATTCGTGAGCATCCGAGGTGGTTCTGCTTAACATGTCTGCTAGGGTGTTCTCTTTTCCCGGCACAAATATTGCCTGTAACTGGATGTTGTAGTTGAGAGCCAGATTCCAAAGGTCCAAAGTCATTCTGCATAGGGGGGTATGAATGAGTGCCTCCCTGTTTGTTGATGTACCACATGACTGTGGTGTTGTCTGTCCTTATCATCAAATGGCCTTCTTTGAGGAATGGTCTGAATTTTTGGATTGCCAGTTTTACTGCCAGCATTTCTTTTTGGTTTATGTGCAGGTGCAGCTGGTCTTGAGTCCACAATCCTTGTGTGCATTTGTCCAGCATGTGCGCCCCCCATCCTAGGTCTGAGGCGTCCGTTGTGATGGTTTGGCTTGCTCGAAAGTTGTGGAAGGGTAAGCCTGGGTTTCACTGGCATGCTTGTGCCCACCATAGGAACTCCTGTTTTAGGCATGGGATTAGTGGGATTTCTGTTTCTAAGCTGTGCCTGTGCTGAGACCATAAATTCTTTAGGTACCACTGTAGCTTTCTCATATGCAGTCTGGCATGTGGGACCAAGATTATACATGATGCCATGAAACCCAAGGCCTGCAGAACTTTTCTTGCTGTTAGTTTGTTCTGCTTTGTTAATGCCAAGAAGTAAAGAAGGAGTTCTTTTTGTTTTTCTGCAGTTAGGAATGCCATTTGTTTTACTGTGTCCAATTCAGCCAAGAATGTTCTTGTTTGGGATGGTATCAGCCTTGACTTTTGTAAATTGACTGTGTATCCCAGGGCTTGTAGCAAGTAAATGACCCTTTGTAAATCTGTTGTCAGCTTGCTTTTGTTGTCCGCTTGTAACAGGCAGTCGTCCAGGTATGGATAAATTTGGATTCCCTGTAGTCTGCAGTGAGCGATTACTGATGCCAGGCATTTTGTGAATACTCTGGGTGCAGTAGATAAGCCAAAGGGCAATGCTGAGAATTGATAATGCTCTGATCCTGCAAGAAATCTGAGGTATCTTCTGCAATTTGGTCGAATGGGGATGTGCAGGTATGCCTCCTTGAGATCTAGAGTTACCAGCCAACACTCCTTGCCCAGCATGGGAAGAAGTTGCTGTAGGGTCAGCATTTTGAATTTTGGGACAATGATGTATGTGTTTAAGACGGACAGGTCGAGAATAGATCTCCAACTTTTCTTTTCTTGGTACTAGGAAGAGTCTGGAGTAGAATCCTTTGCCCTGTTCTGTTATTGGTACTCTTTCCACAGCTCTCATCTTTGCTAATTGCTATCTGCTGTAGAGCTTCTATTTTTGATTTGGAGTTAGGTTTGGCATTCCTCTTTACTGGTAAGGTGGAAGTGGGACCGTAGCCTTGGTCTATGGTTTGCAAAATCCACTTGTCTTTTGTGATATAGTGCCAATTTTTGAAAATAAGGCTAACTTTCCGCCTAAAGGTGCTGCTATTTGCTCCCTGGTAGGCGGTGTCAGAGCCAAGTCACTGTGATTGTCCTGTTGCAGTGGCAGTGGTTGTGTCTGTGCCTCGGTTATTGCCTTGCCACTGTCGCCCTCTGTAGGCACCTCCTCTGGATTGATTTCTGCCTCTAGAGCGTCTATTCCTGCCCTTTGGGATTTTGTAGAGTCTGGAAAGGACCAATTTTTGGCAGGCCAGTTTCTGCTAAACCTTGGGGCTGAACCTGTAAGAAATCTTTAACTGTTTGTACAGATTTTGCCTTTTCTTCCATTTTCTTCATTACTTGCTGGGCAGGTGTACCAAATAGACTGGCCTTATCCATAGGAGCATCTAACAGCTTTGCTTTAACATGATCCGGTAAGACCTGTTCTTTCAACCATGCATGCCTTCTTATCACTGTGCCAGTCATGGCTGATCTAAATGAAGCCTCCAGTGCATCATAGCCACATTTTAAGGAATGGTTACTAACCTGTTGGATGTTATTCACCATTTCTAATACATATTTCTTATCTAAGGATTCATCAGAGGACAGTTTTTAGTTAACTGATCAAGCATAAACTCTTGGTATTGGATCATATGAAACTGACAGTTTAAAGCTCTAGCTGAGAGAGTAGCAGAGGTGTAAACTTTTTCCCCATCTCTAAGGACCTGGATTCCCTTTCAGAAGGAATAGGGTTTTTGCTGTGGTCGAGGCTACTGCCTTAGGCCCCTGGGATATAGTTTGGGATCTGCAAGTGGGGCCTTGTATAGGTGGTGATGAGTGTCTGGCACCCTGTAAAATCTATCTGGTTTGGCAGGGGCTGGAGGTAAAGAATCAGGAGCCGTGCAAACATCATTAAATGCATCATCCACAACAGGCGGTACCGGAGGTATAGCTAAGGGCCTATGTTGTGGTAAGTGCAGAAAAGTCCTAAGCCTTTTTCTTGAATCTGAGAAATCTTGTCCCTGCCATTGGAATTGTTCTCTCATGGCATGTAAGGTTTCCCCAAAGGAAAATTCCTCTGGTGGAGAGGCAGCTGGAATGGATTCTTCAGCATCGGAATCTTCATAAGTAGAAAAAGGGTCCTCTGGCTGGTCTGTAATGTCTGAGTCATCCGCAGAATCATCAGAGGACACTGGCTCGGGGGGCTCTGCTCTAGGTCTCTTTTCTGGGGGCTGAGAGGCCCTGTCTGGGTGAGATTGGGATCCCCTAATTAAGGATATTAAATCTTCTGCCAGAGTAAGCATTTGTGAACTTGAAGTGGGCCTCTGTGAGGGGGGCTTGACAGGCACTGATTTAGCAGATTTGGCTGCTTTAGCCCTGGCAAAGGCCTTAATAGACATGTCTGCAGGAGGCCTAGCAGCACCACGTGCTGGGGTAGAGACATCCAAAGGGATGGTGTCTGATAAATCACTAGGAACCACAGTTGTAGGCAAAATTTCTGAGGCCGATTCAACTAAGGTAGCAGGAGCCTCAGTAGTAGTCATGGATTCGGCTGAAGATTGACCGGTTTTCTCGGTTTCGGCCGAAACGGAGACACTCGCGGCTTGCTTAACAGTGGTTTCAGCCGAAACCGCAGACCGCGAGTGTCGGTCTTTTTCTTTGCGTTTTTTAACAATTTGGGTAGTCGGAGGATCCAATGGCATAATGTATGCAAAATCTGATCCGAAATACTGTTCAGCAAACTCCGACCGACGCCTAAGCGTTCGTCGGTTGAAGGAAGCACAGGCCGAACAGGCTGCTACGTCGTGGTCTGGGCCTAAGCAAGGCAGACAGTAAGAGTGGAAATCTTTATGAGGTATTTGTTTCCCACAAGTTAAACAGTTATTGACTTTTTCTGACATCGGCTGAGGCAAGAAAGGGTCCCCAACGGGGTACTTAGCTTTTTAGAAGTCTTCGAAGTAGTATTCGGTAGTAGTAATCTCTGGATCTGACCGACCGGCACTTGCGAACAGCTTCTGCTTCGCCACGCGGCAAGAAAGACTGAGGAAAATGGCGTCGGCTGATGCTTTTATACCCGAAGACCAGCAGAGATGACGTCGGGTGAAGTGCGACATCAGCCGAAGCCGGACCCAGACTTTGGAATCCGGCCGACCGAAGGGCTGCCTGACGACAGGACAACCCATTTGTTATGACTGCAGATGCATCCATGAAGGACATCTGTGATGCAATATTGTACCAAATAAATAATCTTTCCTTAATAAACTCAACTGCACTAAAAATGTGAAAATAAAGCTATATAGTGTACCGTGTGCAATGTGCAAAATACTTGTACAATTCTAAGTGACGGCACATTAAAGATGTTTGCATTGGTCACACACTTGCTTGTCTGATCTGTCTGGATGTCCTCAACTAAGGGCCAAGGGCAGGGAAAAAAAACTTCTTCCAGTTAACATTGAACTGTAGCTAGGTTATCTGGCACATTAAGCGGTACACTGATCTGGCACACCCCCACAAAAGTAAGTTCAGGACCAAGAAAAATAAAAAGTCTTCTCTGAGTTGAGGGAAAAGAAAAAAAAAGCTTGCTGCAAATGTAGAATGTGGCTTGCTATAGCTATATGCCCCACACAAAGAGTTTTAAGTGTTTCAGTTCTGACAGCAAATACAGTATTGCTGGTACTGCACTATATCCCAAATGGCATCTATCAACCATTTCCAGTAACACCTTGTGCCTCTTCACCCCATCCTAGTGACACCTTGGAGTCAACAGCATATGAGCAAGGTGGTTTCTCTCATCCATTAATTTTTCTTTTACTGCTCCTATATTCTGAAACCGATTCTCTGGATATCTGGAGTGTCTAGCACAATACACCCTATACTCTCAATCGCATGATACTTTTGCCTTTATTTCTGTGTTAAAAACTGTTAGAATGTTTTAGCTAACACTCATTCTTAATTCCTTAGTAATCAGTCATATCTCTCAAATGTCTCTGATTTTGAGGGCATCTCTTATTTTTGCCTGTTCCTCATAAAATATGTGGTTTTATGGGGCACAGTAAGTAATGTTTGTTTGTGTCTTTCGGCTTTTCCCGGTTAGGGGTCGCCACAGCGGAACTCCGGTCCGCTAATGATTGGTAGTTGATTTTTACGTGCCGAGTTACCAGCCCTGATGCACAACCTTCAACGAAGGTAAGTCCATTCACGCATGTTTCCATGTAGAAGACGTTTTAGCTGAGAATCGAACCGGACAGCATCTTAATGTGAGGCGACAACCTTACCGCAGCACCACCACCACGGGTATAGGGCACAGTAAGTAATAAAGTTATCAAATAAGTCCAGACATCATAGTAATAAAATATTTGTTTTTCAATAAATGCCAGTCGATACAAATCCTTTTAGTCTGTCAGTTTACTAAATGATCACTACATTAAAAGTGCCTCTGATTTATGTCATCTCTGATGGTGTAGAGCAGTGTTTTTCAACCACTGGTCTGGGGACCCAGTCCAGTCTGGCAAAAATAAAGACTAAGCTGGGAGAGGCCCCCACTGGCTGGGAGGGGGGCCGCTGGCCAGGAAACTTATTTTTTATTAAAAAAAAGTTGTTTTTTTAGGGTGTTCTTTAAGAACACCCTTTGCATCCAGTCACACAGATACGACAGGTGAGCAACCTGTTTTCATCTTCTGCTTCTGTGCAACCTGTTGTTTAAGTCTTCCTCTTCTGCACGCATGGAATTTGAATATCAGAAGACGTTTGAAATGCAGACAATGAACAGACAAGACAGGTAGGTAGGTGTGTGTGTGTGTTTAAGTGGTAGGTAGATAGGTGTGTGTATGTAATTAGTAGGTAGGTAGGTAGGTATGTGTGTGTGTAAGAAGTAGGTAGGGATGTGGGTGTGGGTGCGGATGTATAAGATGTAGGTAGGTAAGCATTTGTGTGTGTGTGTATATGTGTGTGTGTGTGTGTGTGTGTGTATACAATGAGAGAGGGGGGTGTCTCTCAACTGTCCAGATTTTTGCCTCATATTTTAGTCCGTTCCTCATAAAATTTGTCTTTTTGGGGGGATTTATTGTGGCAAATCCATGAGGACAGAATTCTTGAGCTATCTATTAATCTACTTTGATTTCCATTGTTGATTTTCTGCTGTCTGAGGATTCTCCCTCCTTGTGGTGTCCATTTCTTAATTTTTGAACAGAAGAATAGGGGACTGAACTATTTGTAGACCCCCATTCATGGTTTGTCCTTGTCAAGTTGTGCATTTAGTTTGTGAGTTTTCACTTTTCTTCTTTTAAAGGTTTTGGAAAGCAATGGTGTAGAACTACTTCTGGTGACAGAGCTTTGGCTAACTCCATGGGTAAGACAACAATGTATTTGTTTTTTAGTGATGTTGATGGTATCAATTCTGTTCCTAACAGAAGACCTGTTTTGAATAAATTAAAGCAAGATAAGGTGCAGAGCTGCACTGTTACATGTGGCCAGGTAGTAAAAATCAGCTGTACCTATGGTGTCAAGACATGAAAGGGTTGAGGGCAATTTCAGGAGCTCCTGCTTTGAAAAGACAAGTTATTGCACAGTTTCCTAAATGTGTGATCTGTCACGAAGTACATGATTTGACAGAAAAAAGGGGAAGTTGATACATCGCCAATGCCTAAATAAATAGGACCATTTTTTTTGAGTTTCAGACTTCATATTCTTCAGAAAGTTCAGGATAACACAATACCTTTTATTCTATCGACTTTATAAGTTTGTGAGAGCAATATTTAAGGTCTGTCCCTATTTCTGGGGCTTTGTCCCACCATTATATTTGGCTTTGCCCACATTTTATTCTGTTAAGAGGTTGAGAGGTAAGGTGTGTGTGTGTGTGTGTGTGTGTGTGTGTGTGTGTGTGTGTGTGTGTGTGTGTGTGTGTGTGTGTGTGTGTGTGTGTGTGTGTGTGTGTGTGTGTGTGTGTGTGTGTGTGTGTGTGTGTGTGTGTGTGTAAGGGGTGTGTGTGTGTGTAAGAGGGTGTGTGTGTGTGTGTGTGTGTGTGTGTGTGTGTGTGTGTGTGTGTGTGTGTGTATAAAAGGGAGATAGGCAGGTGTGTGTGTGTGTGTGTGTGTGTGTGTGTGTGTGTGTGTGTGTGTGTGTGTGTGTGTGTGTGTGTGTGTGTGTGTGTGTGTAAGAGGTAGCTAGGTAGCATACCTCTCAAGTTTCCAGATTTTTGCCCCATATTTTTGGTCTGTTCCTCATAAAAAGAACTTTTTGGACTTCATATCCTTTGGGATACAGCACACAAACAGTGATTGTTTTGATTGGTTCCTTATAAATATATTTTTTCTGCCTTAGCAGTCTCCAAAATAATTCTCCAAGTCCTAATTTTAATCCCAGTTACCCAAGTTTGATTAGCGGCTCAGGTGACTGACGCAGCTGGCAGAGGAGAATGGATGTGCCCATCCTATAGGAAGGGTGGGACAGAGCAGGCTGTACACGGACATGTTCATTTAGAGGAGGGAATGGAAATATGCATTCTGGCGTCAAGCTTTGGGCTCATCAATCCACTGCTTGCTTGCAGCCTTTGTAGTAAGCATACAGGAGACTGCACTTAAAAGAGGAAGGAAATCCAGGCCCCTGCATTGATTTAGGTGGTATTATTACCCCCACCATAAAAATGCTCTCACAGTTGGGATATCAGCGAGTATGCAAAGTACCCTCATGGTTTCCTGAATGATGGCCCATTTCAGACAGGCCTCACCCCAACACTGGCAAGCATTGCCAGTGCAGTAGAGAATGAAGGGTCATGTCTGAGTAGGGGAGACTTAAGGGCTGGCAAGCATGGGAGCAAAAAGTACATTTAAAATAGTGTCCCTGATTAGTTTCTGCTTTGCCCCTTATTTTAGAGAAGAAGGGTTGTTTCAATCTTAAAGTGCTTGTTAGGTAGACTTCAACACACACACACACACACACACACACACACACACACACACACACACACACACACACAATCATTGTGTCTTGAAAAATACTGAATTCTCTGAGATACCCCCATCCTTGATCTTTAAACAAATGTCAAACAAATCCCACATTACAGATCTTTAAACAAATGTCAAACAT
Organism: Protopterus annectens; assembly: GCF_019279795.1. Taxonomy (NCBI): domain Eukaryota; kingdom Metazoa; phylum Chordata; order Ceratodontiformes; family Protopteridae; genus Protopterus; species Protopterus annectens. Next base: position 400,791,445 of record NC_056746.1, on the reverse strand, counting down.
ATCACACATTACAGTATTTATTGGCTCCCAGGTTCCTTTTGCAGCCACTAAAACAATTAACTAAAAAATAAACATTATGCAAAACAGTGCTGGATTCAGCAATTTAACTTCCACATTTACAAAAATAGGCATTAGACAAAAATAAAATGTAGGACTATTTAAGAGAATATATGGAAATCATAATGTTCAGAAGGGCAACTCACCCTTCTCAAACAGGGTAAGTTGCTCCTTTCCAATTTAATGTGATCTATAGCCGTGCATAAAATGCATGAGAGCCACTGATCACAATAAAATAAATTGAGTGATTTGGACAGCTGTTCAAACAAGCATTCTACCATCCTGTGCAAGTAAGTAGCATGGGTAAAACAGAGGGACACACAGTCCCCTCCAGCCACATACAAGACAGAGAGATGTAGACATGCACAGACATTCAGGCACTCCACATACACACACACAAATATACATGTGCAGAGACTGACATACATACAGGTAGCACAAGCACACTCTGCAACCACAGTCTTTCCATTCATACCAACCAGAGATCACTTTGGGCAGTGGTCATCAGACCGATGGGACACAGACAAAGATATATAAATACATATCCTCACAACAACAACACACACATTCACATTAACCACTTCTGTTCATAGTACCCCCTACACACACACACACACACACACACACACACACACACACACACACACACACACGCACACACACACACGCGCACACACACCCTGACATAACACAGGTAGTACCCATGCACTCTGCATCAACAATCCTTCCATACACATGAGGCACAGATCACTTTGGGTAGTGGTCATACGACACAGATGTAGACATATACATATCTACTCTCACAACAGGCACTCCACTTCACACATCACTTTATTTGTTTATTTACCTACTCATGTATTTGAATTGAATTTGATGACCAGGATAGAGCACTGATCCCAAGCGTCTAATTGCCCAATTTCAGTCTTAGCCCATGAGTACATAGACAATAGATACAAAACAAAATGTGTAGAGTGGCAACAAAAGACAGTATATACATAACATTATCAACTGTGATAACAATGTTTAGCCATGTATGAAGACACAACTCCCTCACTCATTAACCAGAAAAATTCACATTAACCACTTACACACTGTCTCAGTAACCACACACACACACATATATATATGCACATTATACACTACACACTGCCACGATCAGCAGTTTGAGCAGGTTGTAACTACTCTCGTTTGTCATGCTCATATTATCCCAGTGGAATGCACAGGTACATGTAGCTAAATCATTAAGTACACTTATGCATTTTGTGCACAGGAGCATGTCAATTCGTCGAAGTTGATTTCAGCAAATGCAAAGAAACCGAAGCCAGTTTGCCAAAACTGCCTTAGACGAAAGTAGAAATTTCCTTTTCTCACTGTTGTGCAGCCTCGCAGTTGGT